>NW_021604619.1:2471339-2547765 GCF_004785775.1 Grammomys surdaster
AAGGAAGGAAGGAAGGAAGGAAGGAAGGAAGGAAGGAAGGAAGGAAGGAAGGAAGGAAGGAAGAAAATATTATTTGCTGGGCGGTGGTGGCACACGCCTTTAATCTCAGCACTTGGGAGGCAGAGGCAGGCAGATCTCTGAGTTCGAGAGTTTGAGGCTAGCCTGGTCTACAGAGTGAGTTCCAGGACAGTCAGGGCTACACAGAGAAACCCTGTCTCGAAAAAACCAAAAACTAAAAAATAAAAAATAAAATAAAAAATAAAATAAAAATAAAAAGAATTGAGGATGTCAATTTAATATTTGAATCTCTGTCTGTTTTGTTTGTTTGTCTAACAAGCCAAAATGAAAGTAAGCAAAATTAACAAACTGAGGGGAAAAAACTGGGCTCAACAAGGACTGCAGCAGTAACAGACATGCTTAGGGGGAAGAAAGCTCAAGAGGCTTCAACCCTACACAAAGACCTTCAGACAACTAAGGAATGCTCACAGTGGGAGAACAGTCTTCCCAGGGAAGACACACCAAATGCTTGTCTAATACCAAATGGTCAGCCCTGGAAACATACATACAAGGAATACTATAAAGACCACACAACATGCAGGTACTATCTATATATTTAAAGCTCGCGCACACGCGCGCACACGCGCGCACACACACACACACACACACACACACACACACACACACACACACGTACGTCAGTCATCGAGCTCAGCAAGTGTCTTGACCCTCTACCCCTTTTTCTGCTGGTCACAGTACTTTCTCTGAGACTTAAAACTGATACTGTGGTAGGCAAGTCAAGCTAAAGGCTACCAATTTACCTCGTAATAGGTTTTCTTAGCAATAACTAGATAATAATAGAAATTATACACATTTTACTAATAATCTTTCTGCCTTATGCCAGAATATATAAGCAGTCAAGAATGTACTAAAAATACTTCTTTCGGGATGAAAAGGAACACCTATCCCTCAGATTTAACCTGAGCATCCTGTCACATTCTTTTGAACTGAGGTAAGAAAAAGGTTTATCCTCTGAGGTTGTATTACACTTATGAGGAAAGCTAAATCATATTGCTAACAGTGATAAATGGCTTTTTCATTCAAATGTAAGTACTGAAAATGTTTTCAAGCTACTGTGCTAGGCAGAGAGAACTAAGCTTACAATGAGAGAATCTGAGGAATGGGACAGTCACAGTCACCTATGTATCTGCGCTTGCCCACTCAACAGTAAATCTCAACTATACACTTCTAGTTGCTAGTCTAGCCTTGACACAAACCACTCTATTAATGATAGACTTGTTTTACTCAGTGCAAAGTTTTGAACGAGCTAAAAACCTTGGAAGTATCATTTCTTAATAACCAGAGCATTCTTCATTGTTCAAATGCAATATGGATACTGAAAAACCTAAAATGAATAAGTAATGATTAGTAGATGATGGGTAAACATAAAAGAATTAATACATCACTGTAAAAATTAAATGTGAAAGATATGTTTATAAACCATACAAAAATTAATCCTCTTCAAAAATTTGAGAAGTGCATGACAACAGGCTGGGCACAGGCATCCATGCTTTTCTCTCAGCACGTGGAGACAGAGGTAAGTGATCTAGCTCCATGAATGAGAGGTGAGCCTGGTCCACACAGAGACTTCCAGGCCAGCTAAGAAGCATGGTGAGAATCGTGTTCAAACAAACAAATGCTCACATTCAGAGACATTCAATCTAACCCTAAACCACATTAAAATAAAGAATGTCAAGGCTTTAAACATAAGTAACTTTATTTATAGAGTAAAAAAATGTTTTGATAAAAAATGTTTAAAAATAAGCATTCAACAACTCTAAAACAGCATATTCTGTAGATGTATTAAAAAATGAAGGAACATATAACATTGGTGTGATGTGTGTGTGTGTGTTTGTGTGTGTGTGTGATGAGAACATGGCACACCTAATAGCTAATAAGTAACCCTGAGATAATACTCTCTAAGTGGCTACATTTTATAAAACCATACATACCTCAAACTTAATAGTTTAACTGGACTGAGGCCTGGTTAATTCTTTTGGTAAAGCATTTTTTAAAAAGATTAGCATCTTTGAAAATAGTAAGCATGATTATATAAGTATCATGGGAGTGGCAATAGTGATCATAAGGTGACACAGAGCAGATTTAAATGTGGTCAAGTTGCTTCTCTTACTTTGATTATCAATAAATACCTTCCAAGATTTTTCATATCAAAAAGCCTTTAGGAAATTATTCTGAATACAGAACACTAAGCCACACTGCAACCATAACTTTTCCAGATCTGAACGAAGACTCCATAGGGATGACTTCCAAGACACATGTTTCAATTTATGCACAGCACTGTCCTCTGAGCATAAGAGCCGTCATCTGCATCAGAGCAGTTGCACCTCCTGCAAGAGACACCCCAGAGCTAGCTTGTTGACTGTGAGCTTCCCTTACAGAAAGAGGAGACAGGAGGTCACTGGACTCTCACCAGATTTTAATCACTCCTTCCATTACAATACCCACTATCTAGCTGTATATAATTCTTCCCTAATTGTATATGGCCTCATAGTCTCTGGAGGTGCTAGCATATACAGACTATAGGAAATGAATTAGGAGAGGGACCTCCACCTATGCAGCTATAGGAGAAAACTCACTATGCTGAGGTAAAAGTTTGCTGGTGGTGTTTGGGGAACACACCCATGCTCCTGCAGGTAAACCCTCACCTGTACCCTGATCAGTTAAGTCCAATAAATTCACTGGTTCCCCAAGCTAGACTTTGGTGGACTCACACTTTTCATGAATGACCTATAGGAATGCTGTTAAACAGGTTTGTATAAACCCCCAAGA
The DNA here is from genome assembly GCF_004785775.1 of Grammomys surdaster. Classification (NCBI taxonomy): domain Eukaryota; kingdom Metazoa; phylum Chordata; class Mammalia; order Rodentia; family Muridae; genus Grammomys; species Grammomys surdaster. The sequence goes on from NW_021604619.1 coordinate 2,474,187, forward strand.
AGTACCCAAAAAAGGTCCCTAAGAACTAGTTCATAGAGACAGAAATCAGTATAGTGCTTGTCCTTGGATGATTTGATAGAAAATTGACACAAGGGAACTCTACAGTGAGAGTTGCTTTTTCTACCTCCGCTAAGGTGTTGGTGACATTTCTCAACACTTATAAAAGCTCACCAAGATCTGTGACTCATTCTTTGTGACATGGCAAATTTTTTAGTAGTAAATAAACTAATAAAATAAAATGGCATGGTATCAATTTGGCACTTCTGAACATTCTTACTATCACAGAAATGCAATAGACTTTTAGATCTGAATAAAAAGCAACTTCAAAAGACAGATAGCGGCTCTTATCTAACTATTCAGACAAAATGCCTGGCCATTTGTATTAGCTACTTGACTCCCTGTGACAAAATGCTGGGCAAAGCATTCACTGGTGACAGACAATTATAAAGTCTTACAGTCCAAAGTAGTTCTTATTTCAAAAAGCTGACAGGTAACATCAAATTAATTGCCCCATGCTGGGTGCTAATTGTAGATTAAATGATTACTATGCCCTGTATATTAATTAATGCTGGAAATTAATACAGTGGCAATTATTCCTTAACCAGCTTTTCCCCCAAATAATCACACAGAGACCTTTTAATATTTCAAAGCTGGACAGACTCTTAACCAGATCATCTAAGTTAACCCAACACCTAGCCTCATTCAGCCGCATGGCTAGCTATACATTCTAGGCCTGTGATCAGTCTGTCTGCCACCATGTCTCCAACAGAAAATCCTTCCTTTTTCTCAGAGTTCCTTTCTCCTTCCCAGGAAGTTCGACCTCCCACTTCCTGCCCAGGTAATCGGCCATCAGATTTTTATTAAAGCCAATCAGAGAATGCCTTAGATAGGTGAGGAAGGACAGAAACACAATTTCACACACCATACCCCAACATCATGTTCAAATATAATTTCAAATATTGTACATTATTTTTAAAATCCCTACCCCTTTAATAAGTCAGTACCTTGCTATGCACCTATTATTTATATCACAGAAAACCAGTTAACTAGAGTTCTGGTGGGGAAAATATGCTCTAAATTGCACAGCTATCTGCCTCAAATAATCTATTATTCAAATCTTCTCAATGGCCTTATTGAGAAGAAAAGTATTTCCAAAGAACTAGAGTGCCTAATAAGTCTGTCTTGCCCTTAGTTTAAAATAAGCCATTTAAAAAGTACACATATTTGTGACTTCAATGTTTTTTCCTCTATAAATCTTTACAAATACAACTTACACAGTTTAATCTACGCACAATTCTTTCTTGAGAAAAATCATAACATCACTCAGTTACCACATCTGCTACAGAGATGGGAATAAGAAAACTATCTCATAGGAAGTGTTCAAAAGTCTACTTCTCTCATCTAAATAGTATGGCTTCTTCTCTGGGATTTTGGAAATACTCAAAAAATAACATTTCCTTGAATGGCCAGTCTTTACCAGCAACAACCTCAAATGCTCATTTTAAGACAGAATTAAACCATTTCTACTTGACTCTATAGCCTAAAGATCTTTGGAAATTCTACTGTTATCTTAGTTTACAACCACATAAGTTTATTTTTTCTAATTCTGAGCTATGCATACTACTGAAGTCCAACAACATACTCACTGATCCTGTATATCTTTGAGCTCTCCATCTGTCGCATCTTACCAACTACAGACTAAAAATCAAAGTCAAACCACACATCTGTACTGAGCATATATATATTTGTGTGTGTGTGTGTGTGTGTGTGTGTGTGTGTGTGTGTGTGAAAGGGGGAAATGGAGAGAAAGGGACAGACACTTTCTTTTCTTTCATTATTCCATAAACAAAGTAGTCTAACAACGACTTGTATGGCATCTACCTAGTATCCAATAGTGTAAGAAACTAAGAATGATTTAAAACACATAAAAGAATGAGTATGGATGGATACACGCAAATATTATTCCATCTATTGAAAGCACCTGAGCATCAATGGATTTGGGTATCTACCAGGCATCCTAGAAATAATCTTTTGTGATACCAAAAGATGGCTGTATATTGATATATTCAGAATTTTTAATGGCAATGTCAAAGGGCATAATATAAATAAAAATCTGTGATTTTACTGTAAATTACAAAGTAAGACCAATAAAAGTAACTTTTTTTACATAAGGATTATAAAGTAAGATTTTAAAGATTTAAAATTGTCACCCAGAAAAAAAATAGCAAACTCTTATAATTATAAAATTTAACTATAACGAAGCTAACTACTGTATATAAAACTGTCAGAGCAACCTTTTCTCACTGGACTGTCACCTCCTACTGGCCTCTCTGAACACCAGCAACACTTCTGCACAGAAGAGAAATCCTTCAAGTCAATTTTCTTTCAGGCAAGAGGTGATTTTCTCCCCTTTATCTTTACCCAGACTCCCTCTACTGGCAGGTAAAACTATGGGATTATACTGGCAAATGTCTTCAACCAATTTAAATATTTTTAAATAGAGTGAAAAAATACTTTAGGGGGAAAAAAAGTTTTTAAGCTGACTACCACAGACTCAACAAAAATTTAACATCAGTGGATTAATAAGTGAAATAACATTCAAAATTTTTATTTAGCATATGTCAATTCAGTGTGCATTTTGGTATTAATCCTTAGACATATGAATTAAGTATTTTACATTATTTAAAACACATTTTTAATAATTCCTTGTTAAAATAATGTTTACCTGTATCTGTTCTGGTGTCCATTGGTCTAGGTTGACTGATTTGACCCTGGATATATGAACCCCAAGATTTCTATGAATTCCAGCACATCTGATGCAAATAAACACACCAATATTCCAGGAAGCCCATCGGGGACCTAATTAAGGAAAGAAGCAAGGAAAGGCAGGCATTAAAAACTAAACCATCTTGACTGTATTCTAGTTGCATTCTAAATTTTATACAATTGTTAACAGAAGCTTACAGAAATCACATGTTCAAGTTCTGTTTTGTTTTGGCTTGTTTTTTTAAATGATACTGACAACAGTTTGAGAGAATACCATGCCATACCTGCACTAAAAGGTTATAAATCAATCTTTAAGATCTTAATCAGGACCAGAGAGGTATCACAGTGGGTAGAAGCACTTGTTATCCAAGGTTGAGGACCTGAGTTAATCCCCAAGCATGGCTGTGTATCTCTACAACCTGGCATTGATAGGCAGAGCTAGACGATCCCTGGGCAACCACCCTAGCCAAAATGTAAGCTTCAGGATCAGGGAGAGATCCTGTCAGGATGACACACGAGACAAGGATCCATAGGAAAAACACCAGACGTCTGTTCTGGCCTCCAGGTAAGCACACAAGAGCATGCACACCCATATTTATGTGCATACATCTCACATACACAGAGAGAAAAGAAAATGAGTTATTCTATTGGTCTTATTTTCCTGGAACTGTTTTCCTAACTCCAGGACTTTAAAACTAATTAATTCACAGAAGCCTGGCCACCACCAAGCGGCAAGGACAGGTGGCATGCACCCAGAGGCCCGTCCACCAGGTGCAGGTGAGCCACTGTGATGGCAAGTCATGGGAACAGAGAAGTGGAATGGGTTGAGCACTGAGGAAAGAGGCAGAGCTGTAGAGTTGAGGATGGAGGGAACAGCCTGATGTGACTAGCCTGCCCTGACACCTCAAGCCTCACCTAGGAAGCAGCTCAGGAGAGTTGGCCTTTGTGGCAAAGGCAAGGGTGAGCCAGACCAGAGCTGGCTCCCTCCCCTTGCCAGCTGCCACATTGCCTTGCCCTGGGGCAAGCTAACCTGGGCAATGCTGGAGAGCTAACCCCTAGCGGTATGGGTGGTGGAGAAATGGCCAGCTGACCAACTCAGCTACCATGCAGGCCCAGATACAGCGCTTTTGGGTAGACAAAGGAGTAGAGTGTGTGACACACTGTGACACACTACAGCTTCCATGGTGAAATTTTTGTTTGTCTGCTTGTTTTGTTTTTTTCCTTTTGGTGGGGAGATTGCAAGAGTGGCTAAGGAAGGACAGGAGATGAGTAGCACTGGATGCATGACATGAAATGCACACTCAATCAATAAAAAGTTAAAAAGACTAACTCAAACAGTATTCCACTACGCATATTTGAACAGCAGTAACATATGCCCCAATGAAAACTTATTAACTAAACAAGATAGTGATTAAAATGTTAGCAATAAATCAAATAAAAATTTTCTGTGAGACAGAGTTTAATTAAACTGTCCAGGCTAGCCTCAAACTTGTGACCTTGTGACTGTCCTGCAGCATCCTGAGTAACTGTCCAAGTGCAGAGTACTTATTTAAAAAAAAAAAAAACAACTTTTTAATGTATCTATGTAAGGTATACATTCCAAAACTAGAGGATCAGAAACGAGGGTTAAAGTTGAGGGTAGGGTAAATAGCAAAAGTACATCTAGATCAATGTAGACACCAATAAGAAAGGGCACACACAACAATGAACCAAGGAAACGAGTGAGTACTTGAAAGAAGAAATGTTTATCAAGAAACACGTAAACATTCATACTCTCAAAATGTTCTTTCATCTACAAAAGGCCTCTACTGTACATCTAAAACAGGAATAAGTATTTGCAATAAGGAAAGTAAGACTGTCTCAATAAGCCTTGTGTCTGATGATAAATCTCAAAAGTATCAGATTTTAAAACATTTTAAAAGAAGCATAGAGTATTAAACCACTTATGATGTTGAAAACACATGAATATAATCCATATGAACTGGAAGCTTCACATGTCATGGAGTGGAGGCGGGGCCTGGTGCTGAGAACTGAGGAAGTGGTCAGAGAAGAATGTCTGGCACTGGGATGCAGGCCTGGAGGGCACTGGCTACAAGACAAGTGTTTGTTTCACTGACATTTAATACACGTACAAAAACTGACGTTCTATAAATGGTATTTATTTCTGTCATGGTCAAGAAATTCTAGAGAACACAGCAGAGACACTAACCTGAATATATGAACCTGAACCCTGAACTCTATCCTTCTTTATGTTTTAAACGTCTTCTTTCCATTTGAAATATTAAGTTTTCTCTGGATTATTTCACATATTGCTTGTAGAATTTTTAAGTGGAAAAATTAAGTTTCTGGAAAGCTTCTGAAAAATGTTTTTGGGTTTCTAAGTTATCTGATCATGAAAAATTATCTGATCATGAAAAAAATAGCATCATAAAAGCCATATATAGATATTAAGCTTTTTAAAAAACTGCAAGTTGTTTTAAGTATATAATTTCATCATTCTAGAAAAACCACATTAAAGCCAGTCATTAGAAAATAGTAAAAATTAAACGTGTCCACAAACACTCTTGCCACACAGAAAGGATGAAAATCCACGCACCCACGCAATCTTCTCTCTCTCTCCTCCCTTTCTTTCTGAGTCGCTGTTCTGCCTTCAGTTACCCTCAGCTGTTACTCACAATTTATCACATAACAATATAGCATAGTTTGAAACTTACACAGAAATCTAAAATAGGTAAAAATAGAAAAATAGGTAGTTTAGTTAATTTAGTAGTTAAGTGTCAGACCAAGAAAAGTGAATGAGGTGCCCAGTATCTCAGCTTACCTATACATGTTTCACTGGATACTGTGACAATGCGGGCTCTAATTCTGCAGTCCTTGGACTGACATCTGCTTTCTCAGTACGTCCCCAAGATGCCCATGCTGCCATCCACTAAACACATTTTGAAAAGCAAAACTCTAGATTATTCTTAAGTCTTCAATTTAAACACTCAGCACACAGAATCACACAGAAAACCCACCAAGCCATAGGAAACATGTTCCAAGATACAGGTGCAGAAGCTTAGACTACACACATACACACAGAGAGATAGACACCTTATGCATATTTATCTATCTAGGCAGGTCAGGGGGACCCAACCTTCTGAAAGGGTATTTGGCACAGGGTTAAGTAGCGTTAGACAAAGCTCACTGAAGAATGTCAATTTCATGTTAAATCTGTATTGGAAGCACCCCTTAATGTTTTTCCTATGTAAATGATTGAAGCTGTGGAAGCAGGAATTGTTGGGCTGGTTGATTCAAGCCTGCCAAATCCTTTACCTGTCCCTTTGGCAGCCATGGGGAACAAAACTATGTAACTATACTAGGTGGGGCAGAGATGCAGGCCAAAAATGAGCTGCATCCAATGGTTCCTAATTACAGTGGGACTCCGAATGACACTCCCTCCTTGCTTGAGGGTGTACCCTGGTGGTAGCAACCACAACTTCAGCTACACCTTTGTGCAAAACTGTGGGAGCTCTCAATCAAGTAGCCATTTCTGGAGCTGTACACGGGCAACGTTAAGGCTGCTCAGGAGCCTTTCCTCAATCCACTATCAATGCTTGGGGGAGGCTTCACATGAGCAGAACAGCCCCACAGATTTCCTTCCAGGTACTGAGAAACACAACTGTGGCTGGGGGTGGGGCAGTGCACAGGGAAGGAGGACAGGTAGACCCATGCAGTGTCTTGTCTGTTAACCACAGCCTTTTCCTTCAATTAGGCCAGCCTGCCCCAGCTGTTAGTGCCAGGGCCTCTCTGACCAGCTTGAAGACTGCTGTGGATGTCCAAGTGTTTGTGAGTGGGAGGAGGGGATCTTCATGATAAAGCCTCATCTGAGTGTTTCTTGCTTAGTTCTGATCTAATCATGAGTACAGCACACTGAGCTGGTAGAATAAAGAGCAAACAACTCACAGGACTGGTACACCCGGCAGCAGACAGAAGACAGCTCAAGAAAATGGTGATGATTAAGAACTGTGTAAAACTGCTGAGGTGATAAGAGATGGCAAAGAGCAGAGGCAAAAGAAGGCAAATTGCTACAAGGAAGGAAGAGCTGCAAATGCTGACCACTGGAGAGCCGCAGAAAACAAGGTATCAGTCCAGGCTGCCAAGAAGACGCTAAGAGCAGAGTCCATACATTCTAAGTTCAGAGCTGTATGTAACGTCAGCTGTTGGCACTTAAAATAAGAGCTTTAACACCATAAGTACAAGATCCTGGAGCAAGCTGAACTTAGAATTGCTAATACCATAGGAACTTTGCTTTGCTTATTCATATTTTCATCTGAGTAGAGTTACTTGCCTGGCAGCAAAGTGATGGAGTTTAACTCACAAACTAGGCACAATAAGCAAAGAGCGACGAGAACAATGTAATGTACTATAGTAAAAGTTATGAAAAGATGGCTCCTGTCTCCTAACATCTACTTTACTATACTGTCCTGTACCCTTCTTCATATGATGTGAGATAACACCTAAAGCTTTGAAGCACTAGACAGCTTCTCTCCGACATATCCAAATTGCCATCATCAATACATTTGTGCCTTAATGAAATTATTAAGTAAAATAAGGGTTATTTAAAACAGAAGCACAATGATACCAATTAGGTGACACAGATATTAAGTGACCAATAGACAGGTAGAGCATACATTATGAATACACTGGACAAAGTGATAAATCACTGGTAAATCACAGAGTATGAGATTTCATCATATTGCTCAAGGCAGTATGCAATATGTAGTATTTCTAAACCATAGTTTACTACTGCAAATCGAAACTGTGTGACAGGACTAATGCATTGCCAGATTTGCTTTCATATACCAACTGTTTTAAGGGACTCATAATTATGATGCCAACAAGAATGGAAATAAATGTGACTATCAGCAGAAATAACTGCAGGATTTGGTGGCATAAAATACAGTGACAAAAGAAAAGGCTGAGACGCAAATTCCTAGATATTTTAGGCGTACCTGTAAAGTACTGGTAAAGCCTTGAAACTTTCAGATCTGCAGAATGCTTTAAGTGATAGTGACACAATGAAATAAAAATATCCAGGAAACAATTAAGAATATTGTTACGGCTTGGAGAGATGTTCCACTTGTTAAGAGCACTGTCATGACCATCTGCAACTCGAGTTTCAGAGGGTTCAACACCCTGTTCTGGTCTTCACAAGCACCAGGCACAAAAGTGATGTACAAACAAAACTCAACTCCAAATGAATCAAAAATTTCAATATAGCAGACACCCTGAGTCTGATAGGAAGGTCACGTGGGAAATGGGCTTGAGTGCATTGCCACAGGCAGATCCATTCTGAACAAGACACCAGTATGGGAGATACTAATACCTACAATTAACAAGTAAGACCTCATGAAGCTGAAAAGCTTATGGCAAAGGACACTGCCATTTGGGCAAAACACAGCCTACAGAACTAAAGAAAACTGAACACTGTTTAAAAATTTAAAAATGGGGTAGAGAACTAAAGAAAGAGTTCTCAAAAATGAAACACAAATGGCTTCATACCTGAAGAAATGTTCAACATGCTTAGTCATCAGGGAACTGTAAATCAAAACTACTTGAGAGTTAACCATAAACCAGCCAATAAAACAAATGACAGCCATGGTAGCAAGCATACAGGGCAGGGGGAACGACACACTTATTCCTTGCTGTTGGGAGTGCAAACTTATACAGACACTATGGAAATCAGTGTGGTGGTTCCTCGGAAGCTGGAAACTGATCTACCTTAAGATCCAGCTTACTCAAAAGACTCTACAGCCTAGCACAGGGACACTTGCTCATCCATGTACACTGCTGCTCTACCCTAATAGTAGAAACAGAAAGAGGCCTAGACGTTCATCAGCTGATGAATGGATGATGAAAACTCGGTACATTTACACATTGAAAGATTACTCAGGTGTTGGTTTTTTTTTTTTTTTTTTTTTGGTTTTTCGAGACAGGGTTTCTCTGTGTAGCCCTGGCTGTCCTGGAACTCACTCTGTAGACCAGGCTGGCCTCGAACTCAGAAATCCGCCTGTCTCTGCCTCCCAAGTGCTGGGATTAAAGGCGTGCGCCACCACCACCACCTGGCAATTACTCAGGTCTTAAGAAAAATGAAGTTCACAGGTAAATGGACAGAGCTAGGAAAAATATATATATCAGGAGTGACATAATGCAGACCCAAAAAGACAAGTATTGTATGTTCTCTTACATGTGAACATTAGCTTTTATGCTTCAATGTGTTCTGTAATCCATATAAACACAGAGGTTAGGTACTTAGTAAGGTACCAGGTAAGAGAAGATCCTCCAGGGAAGGGTCAATACAATACAGTGTCATGAGAGATAAAGGAGAAACTAGAATGCAGGGCTGAGGAGGGAGGGGATGGAAGAGAAGAGCAAAGTCTGAAATATGGGAAGAAACAGCACACACTGAAGACCATTTAAAATACAAATGGAGACCTACTCTGCAGAATATATACACATATAAACAACCCAAACTGAGTCACTGAGCAGTACCTCAACGATGTATCTTCTGCTACCAAGTAAAACTTCCAACGTCAGAAATGGGTTAAATCTTGAGTTATTGACAAACTCCTACACATCCCAGGCTATTGCCAAGGCTATTGGATGCCCTCCATAACCTGATGGTAAAGCCCTATTACTAAAGACAACACTTACGTATGTTATCAAGCAAGAGAAGTTGATGTGGTGTCAACCTAGAAGCTTCACCTCTACTGACTAGCATTCGTGGTATTTTAAGGTATTCTTCATGCTACCAGAGAAAGAAAAGCATCAATATCTCCCAGCTACAAAGTCTGTAACCCACAACAGCAACCTGCTACAAGATACACTTGTGCAACAATGGCACAAGTGTTATGGGAGTAAGTGCACAGGCCTGCAAAGGTTCACACCAGATGGGTTCCCAATACAGAGAAGAAGAAGTAGACACAGGTCCACACCTAATCAAAAAGCCTGGGAGGATCTGGAAGAAATAAGGGGAGGGGAAAGCAGGAGCAAAACATACTGTATTAAAAGAAAAAAACCTTTCAGGGTCAGAGAGACGGTTCAGTAGCTGAAGGCACCTGCTCTTCTTTCAGAGGACCTCGATTTGATTCCCAGAATCCCCATGCCAGGTCACAGCCATCTGTATCTTCAGTTCCAGGGATCCAACACCATCTTCTGGCCTCTTGCCAGCACCAGGTGCACAGACATACATAAAACACCCATTTAGATAAAATGAAAAATAGAAAAAAAATACATTTTCAATAAAAAAAATGTGGTACACACACATGCATACAGGCAAAACATTCATGCACATACCATACATACATACTTACACACACACACACACACAAACATATTTTAAAGAATACAGGACTAAAGTTCAGTGTGGAGAAATTTCTTTGATACACCTGCAACCAAAGAGCACAAAGAACAGACGGGACAGAGTACTGAATCATGGGGTATGGGAAAACAATGCAAAGCCAAGAGAGAGGCTTTGAGGAAAATATATCAACTGTGTCCAATGTTGCAGAGCAGCCAAGTAGCCTAGCACTAGACATGATCATCTGAATGTAATAACTAGTCCTTTGAGTAGTCACAGATGTCCTCACATAGAGTAGGCAGCATAAGAGGGAGAGTGTCCTGGTTACTTTAAACTGTCAACACTACGTAGAGTCAAGTGGGAAGCATGAACCTCAACTGAAGAACTGCCTGGATCAGACCTGCCCATGGCTTCGTCTGAGAGAGATTATAGAGATTGTCTTGATTAATGACATAGAAGGGCCTACCCCACTGAGGTTGACACCAACCCTTGACCAATGGGTCTGAGCTGTGTAAGAGCAAGCTGAGCATGATGCAGAGGAAGTTAGCAAATGGCACACCTCCGTGGTTCCTGCCTCTAACTTCTTGCCTTGAGTTCCTACCCTACCTTCCCTCAGTGATGGATTGTGACCTGAAAGTTTAAGACAAACCATTCTTCAAATTGCTTTTGGTCATGTTATTTTATTGTAACAACAGGAAGCAAGCTAGAACAGAGTAAATTCTTTCTTATGAATTCTATTTTCAAATTAAAGTCTCCATCATTTCAGCCTCCAACACCAACAGTTTAAGAGTTTCTGCTTTCCTCTCTATTGCTTGTATGACCAGGCTGATCATGATCCTTTTTACATTTTCTTTTTCACAACTCCAAGTTAAATTATATGTACAAGATTCAAGATTTATCCTTGCTTTCCCTTGAGCATGCATGACTCCATTCATATTCCAACCCAATATGATAGAACAAGAATAGTCTGCTTGTTGCCATAGATAACTTTTCTCCTCATGACTACTCTTCTGTTTTTTGGGGTTTTGCTTTTTGTCCTAAATATACGTGCACCTCCATATAGTTTCCCCTCAGAGAGTATGAAACAACAGCACCTTCTGTTCTTTCATTTTTTTGTTAGTGTGTCTCAAATTAAACAGTTTAACTTCTCACTGGAGAACCTCTTTATATGGCCAGTAACTGACATATAATTTTGTAAAAATATAAAAGAGGGGAGGGAGGGGAGGAGGAGAAGGAGGAAGAGGAGAAAGAAGGAAGAGGAAGAAGAGAGAGAGACAGAGACAGAGAGACAGAGAGAATATGAGACTATGAGAATATAAACAAGGCCCACTCAATAACTAACTGTTTGGCTAGCTTTTCTGAGAAACAGTTACTTGTCATTAAGGACTTCATTTAGTGATCTCTGTATGCTGCATACCAAACACAGTATCTGATAGGAAAATTAAGGCAGTCTTTAGTTTACAATTAGCAGATATAACTCTGAAACCTCTAAATTACTGTTGTCAAATCACTAAAGAGAACTTTTCAAAAGAGGCCACAACTTACTCAATATGTAAGACATCTTTCAATACAAAAGAGGTAAAAAGGACAAAAACATCACATCAGAAAAAAGCAACTGCCAACTTAGCAATACTATCCTTTAAAAATGAAAGGGAAGGCTGGGCAAAATGGCTCAGCAGATAAAAGTGCCTGCCACCACACCTAACAGCTTTAATTCAACCCCTGGGCCCCCACATGATAGAAGAAAACAAAATCCCAGGAGTTGACTTCTGACCCCCACACAAGCACCTTAAGATTCATGAACACTGTAGTAGACAAAGGTTAACGACAGGGTAACAGAAAATCCTTACAGACAATTACTTTAAGAATTAATGAACTAAAGTCATACAAAGATACAGAGCAGGGAGATTTAGGGCTAGGTGTGACGGGCAAGACCTTTAATCTCAGGTCTCAGGAGGCAAAGGTTGGTGGATCTCTGTCTACAGCCTGGTCTACATATTTTGTTCCAGTCCAGCCAGAGCTACATAAGGAGAAACCCTGTCTCAAAATTCAACAACAAGCTCTAGCTTCATATTGTCCATGAGAAGTTCATTTTAGAATTATAGACATGCTCGAACTGGAGGAAATGAAAGCAAAGAAAACCAAAGAATCTCCATCACAAGCTATCTCTAGAGATAAAGGTCACATTATATGACAAATAGATCAATTTAACACGAATACATAAGTTATGAAAAAATACACACCATGTATCAGAGTACTAAGAATAAATGCAAACACTGACATACCAGAAAGCAGAAACTAAAAGCAGCACCCTTCAATAACCTCTTTCAATACCCAACAACAGCACACTTCACATGACCAAACTGCAGACCAGACTTGACAGACCTATTTAGAACTTTCTCCTAAGAACAGAAAAATATACATTCTTCTCAGACGTACATAGAACATCTAAGGATAGATCACACATTAAGCCACAAACCAATTTTTAACAAATTTAAGATGATCAAAATCATACTAAATATCTTTTCCTGCCATGTGGATTGTAACAACAATCTAACCTAAAAGCCAGATAGGAAAGGGTACTTGTTTCAGGATATAAGGTTGGTTTAAAGCAATAAATGTGATATATCACATTAACAGAACAAATGATCAAAGTACAGAATCATCTCAACACATACAGAAAAGCCCTTGGAAAAGCTCAACATCATTTCATGATAGGAAACTTTCAATATAATAAGTATGGAAGGAACTTTCTCATCAGTGATCTATGAAAAGTCACAGCAAACACAGTCTATGAGCCTACTGAAATCTTTCTATCATTTGGCACAAGATAAGAATGCCCACTCTCACAAGTTCTTTTCCATACTGTACTGGAAATACTATATAAAGAAATCAAACAAGTGCTGGATGTGGAGCACACTCCTTTAATCTCAGCGCTCAGGAAGAAAAGGCAAGCAGATCTCAGTGAGTTCAAGACCAGCCTGGTCTACAAACTGAGGACAACCAGGGCTGCTACACAGAGAAACCCCGTCTCAAAAACCAATAAACAAAACAAAAAAAAAAAGAGAGAGAGAGGAGGAAGAAGAGGAACAGGAGGAAAGAGATCAAACAAGGAAAAGACATACATCCAAACCTAAAAGGAAACTACAAGATAAATAAGATCCTATGTAGGAAAACCCAAAGATTTTATTTTTTTTAAATCTAACCAACAGATAAGCCTGATGGTGCATGTCTGCAGTCTCAGTTACTTGAGAGACTAAGAACGGAAAATCAAAAATTCAAGTCTTGCCTGCTCTACACAGTGAGTTCAAAGCAACTTGTTCACCTTAGCTAGAACTGTATAAAAAAAATAATAAATTTTAAAGAGGTTGGAGATATAGACTGATGACTGAACACTTGCCTAGCATACACAAAATCTTTCCATTAATACCACCGAAACAAACAAACAAAATCAAAACCAACAGCACAGATAGGAGAAGGTGCTTAACACATCATTATCATCGTGAAATACAAATCAGATCACTGCATACTTAAAAAGCCATTAGGAAGACAAGTGACAGGCAAGCATGGTGACGTGCCTCTTTAGTCCTAGCACTCCGGAGGCAAAGGTAAGTGGCTCTCTGTCCTTCTGAAACCAGCCTGGTCTACATACACAGTGAGTTCCAAGACAGCCAAAGCAATATAATAAAGAGATCCTGTCTTAAGAAAATAAAAGAAAAGAAAGAAGGGAGAAAAGTGATTTTTTAAAAAAGAAAGGTGAAGGTGTAAAGCATAATATGTAACACTCTCAAAAAAATAATTAAAATTTGAATCACTATACAAACAGCAGTCCTTCTACTGGGTATGTGCCTCCCCCATAAAAACAAGAAATAACACCCCTCCTATTTTAACTGCGGCATATTAACAGGACAAAATGTGGAATAAACTTAAGTGTCAGTCCATCAGTGGGTAAAGAAATAGTGACATTTTGTCTCCCCATGAGATGGAACCCATACCAATTACTGCTTGTCTAACCAAGTACCTGAGACCAGGGACCTAAGGGGAAACCAAATACTACTGTTCTAGAAGAGGGACGTAGCAATAAAATGAGTCCTGATGATACTCCTCTATACTCTTAGATCAGTGCCTTACTCAGCCATCATCAGAGGAACTTCCTCAGGCAGCAGATGGGAACGAATACAGAGACCCACAGCCAGACAATCTGTAGAAAGACTTCAGAACACTAAAAAGGGTGTCTCCATCAAACACCTCCCCTCAGGACTCAGGGAACCCTGTGGAAGAAGAGTCAGGAAGAGTATAAGAGACAGAGGGGTTAGTAACATCAAGGAAACCAGACTTTCTAGACTAGGCAGGACCAATACACAAAAGAACTCACAAAGACTGAGTTAGCATGTGTAGGCCTGCATGGGCCTGCCCCAGACAGGGCCCTAGAGCTGAAAGGGAAATGTACACGTGTCACACTCCTTAACCCAGAAGCTATCTCAGTTTGATAACCACTTAACAACTGAAACAGATTTCTCCATGGAAGTCTCACTTGGGAACAAACTACTCTTAAGGGTAGACCACATGCCCAGCAGTAGAAGCCAACAGAAAACACCCTCAATGTTTGGGGGTTGTTTATCTCAGAATGTCCCGTCAGGGCTTAACTTAAAAAAAAAAAAAATTCTTATTTTATCTATCTCACCCCAACTCCGGTGGCTCTGTTTTTATGGGATGCCTGAATGTACAAAAGAGTTAGTCTGTGCCTTTTCTCTTGGGCTCTTTTCCTTCTGTTTGTTTTGTCCTATTATGATTTGTTTTTAATCTTATTTTCTTATTATCCCCTAGATGCCTGTTGTTGTTTTTTCTAATGAGAGACAGCAGGAAGGAGGTGGATCTGGATGGGATGGGAACTGGGCAGAGTAGAGGGAGGGGAAACCATAAGCAGAATATATTGTATGGAAAAAATTATTTTTAACGTCAACAGGGATGAAAAATTTGCATTATTTTCCCAGTGGCGCGTTCTTTAGTCTTTGTAAATATAGTTAAGAATCATACGTCACTAAGACATTAGGCAGAGAGACCTTGGAACACACAGCTCTAAACGGGATGTCTCCATCAAATTCCTCCCCTTAGAGATCAGAACCCTTGAGGAAGTGGAAAAGGGGGGGGGGGGGTTGGAGGACACCAAGCCAACAAGGCCCTCTGAGCCAACTGAGCAAACTGCGTATGAACTCACGGAGACTCAAGTAGTAACGGGGCCTCCACAGGTCTACAGCAGGCCCTCTGCATATATACTATAGGTTTCAGTACTTTTATGGAACTCCTGAATACATGAACCAGTGGGTCTCTGATTCTTTTGCCTTGTCTTGGGTTCCTTTCCTTCAGTTGGATTGCCTTGTCCAACTTCAATGTGATGGTTTTGTTTTATCTTATACTTTACATTGTTATGTTTTGTTGTTATCTCTTAGAAACCTGTTCTTTTCTAATGAAAGACTGAAAGGGAGTGGATCTAGAAGAGAGGGGAGGTGTGGGAAAACCGGGTGGAACAAAGGGAGGGAGTGTAGAAAAATAATCTATTTTTAATAAAACGGGAAAGAATCATGGTCTAATGGGAAGGAGAATGGATCTGGCTACGACCTTCTCCTTCTGTGAGAAGATAAGCCGTGGTGGATGCTAACAATCAAAACTAAGACATTGGTCCCACCACAGCTGCACATAGGAATGACGATACTGAGCTCACTGAAGTTTGAATTTGGACAAACAAGTAACTTTCCTAACCAAGTGCCACCATTCTGCCCCATTCAGTCCTTATCTTAGGAGAAATAGTACACAGCCATACTTCTATAATCAAAATGAACCCTGAATGAAGAGTAGTTTTCCACTGATGCCTCATCTTCTAAGACAGAGCAGAGATTGAATCACTGATTCAGAGTTTACAGCTATGCAGCTAATACAATTTACATGGAGTCTCCACAACTAAAATAACTATAATCCTAACTGTACTTCAACATCTCAAATATATAGGTCCTACAACAAAGCGCAATACATATACTATATATATTTTTTTTCCTCATCTTTGTTGACAAGGCTACCTGCTACTCAAGCATTTCAATTAAGAGTATACCCACCTTGTAGTTTACTCCAACTGTATATAGTTCTATAAGCTAGAAAGATGCTTCTTATACTGATATGAAGATGTCAACTGTTCAAAGGAAACAAAAATGACGATGAGCCACAGTCTTCTCCAGAGACAGTGTCATATGACAGTAGCCATGAATGTTGTGTGGCTCTGCACTGGACAGCAGATGAGAGTCAAATGAGCAGAAAATCTCAAAAGGCTCATTAGTCATCCATTTATTCTGACTCCTGTCACAAGAACTGAATGTTCACTGTATGCCAGATGTATTCTAGATGATAGAGGACTAGCAAAAAAATGGATTATTCTGTTGTCATAAAATACATATTCCAATGAATCAGACAGAGGGACAAACATTGTCTGTCTTTAGAGGGCTATAAAATTATTAACTTCCATCTTGTAGTAGAGAAATAATTTTGATAACTAATGTTTCTGAGTATAAGAACTGATACCGTTTAAAAAGGTTCATATAAGGAACAGTGGAAAGTATTAGCTAAAACATTTTGAACTAATTGTGGAGTCTAACTCTCTTTTACCAATAATAATTCACAAATAACAGATAGCTAACTAATGCCATTTAATGGCGCTGATGTTATATATAATAACACTGATAAATAAAAAGTTTAACAAATATAACTATAGAATAAATTGGCTTTGTTTTTATTTTTAGCACAAGGACTACAAAGGTGAAGAAAAATTTTGTATCACATTAAGAACAGCAAACTATAATTATGTAAGCAATGGTTTCAAAGCTATAAAAGTGAATGGAATGATGCACAAAGCAGTTTTAATAACATGATACAGAACATAACCAAATGTTTCCACTTGACTTGAAAAGTATGTGCTAGCAGTGTTTAGGAAAGTAAAATAAAACATAAATGGACACATCTTTAGAAATTTCCTCTCCAAATTGAGTTAGTCTTCAGAAAGATTAATGCCATGATTAATTTGTATCATTTGGCCTGCAATGTCAAGATTTCACTGGAACATAGGAATAGTAGCAACATCGGTAATTCTGTCATTTTCTCCAAGTTCCCTGAGAGCTTCATGAGGACAAATGTTATAAATAAACCTGAACATAACTATTATCTTCAAGGAACTTGAGAGACAGGCAGATTTTAGTAAAAAGAAAACATTTACAAGTAACTTATTTCCATGTTTGTTACTACTGAAACAAGACACTGAATTCTATTTCAGTGTATATAAATATAATTTATCAGACTGCATAATACAACTTAAAAGGCAAACAGAATATAGAAAGCAGCATTCCTGAAGAGATTAGTTATCAAGAAATGGCAAATAAAACTAACTATGAGCCCTACAATGAACTTAGTTTACTTCTAGGAAAAGTGTCTGGCTACGACACAAAGATAAACTCAGGCCAAGCTGGGCTACATAACAAAACTGTGTCTCAAAAAAAAAGCAATAGTAGTTAGTTGTGTCCAGAACTGATAAGTAAAATTCAAATGTTTAGGATCCAGAAAAAAAAAATTACCAGTCATTAAATTCTATGGAGTGAAAAGAATCCAATCAATTAGATTTGTACTGGGGACAGAAGCAGGCGGGGTCAGGAACATTACTGTCACTGAGTTACTGGGTTGTAGGAAAGACTAAAACATGTTCAACAAGAGCCTATCTTCTCTGGGTCCATAAAGAACAAATCAGACTCTAAACAAATACACTGGGCAGAATGATACTGGCAGAAATGCCCTGGATAGGTGAGAAAGCAGGAATGACCACATGAAATGAATCTGACAGAAGACTTGATGAAAATACAAATCCAAATGAGTATCAGAAGCCATATAACACACACACTCACACAGCCACAAAACAATAACAATCATTTGTGTTTCAGGTGAGCATTTCTCAACCAGGGGACTGCTTTTAAACAGAACAATTTATTATATAATTTACTATGCAAAAAGAACATATTCCTTTTAAACAGGAAGGGCATTTTTCCCAAACTCTACTTTATAGTCACTCTTAAGTTACAAAGTATTACATTCCATTACTAAAGTGATTTGGTTTAATTAGCAATAATACATTTCCACCAGCAGAGGGTGTACACTACACCACAATATACTGCATCTAGATGTTTAACAAGTTCTACTGTGGGAAATCATTCAAATATTCACTTAAACAAAAGGTCCTATACTTTGTGCTAAAAATGAATGTATATTTTCTTAAAAGTACATTGACAACTAAATAATATACCTAGAAACCTAGTTTTGTACATTTTAACTGTTTATTCTAGATAGCTATCATCCCCCAAACAAAACAAAATAACAAAATGTAAAATCATCTTTCAAGGGCTACTTACATACATATTAACAATATTTCCTCAGCTTAAAAAATAAACTACAAACCATTTTCTAGACACAGCATACATTATCTGAATTCCAATGCAAAATAAACATTTGTTTTTAAAAGTAAATTAAACACAAGAAAATAAATGAAATTTTGAAAAGATGCTAGAAAATGACAAAGGCATATTTATAGTTTGAGAAATAGTGCTAGCCTAGCGCCTGCCTCTGGCTTGGACATGCACCACTGTGCCCACCTCAGAAAATAATTTTATATCAACTAAAAATAAAATGAGCTCTTTTAGTTTCCTTTATATACTATCATTTTTAATCTCCCTGAGAAGATCGCCTTTGAAAATTTCTTTTTCCTTGAGACTTCTGATTCAGATTTCTCCCGTGATTCTATTCCCTCCTTGCTAAAATCTTGGTCATCCAGACTCTAAATTAGACAAGTATCTAGCTAGTCCAGTAATTATGGCTTTGGTAAATTCATCCAGGCTAATTGCTCCCCAAAAGCAGCCAGCCTCAGTCTATCTTCTCTCCTTAATTTCAGCCAGGGACACAGACAGACCTGTCTGTGCACATCTGTTCCCAGAGCTCTCCCTTCCTGGAACAATTCTGCCCTGCTCTCACTTAAGTTTGATCATATGCCTTGTAAAAAAATCAACTTTTCAACTAAAAGCCCTCTCCCAAAATCTAATCGTTGTCATTTTTACTTTCTCTGTCCTTCTGTAACATTTCATGCTTAACACAACACTTTCCACACACACAGCCAGAACGTACTCTGCTTATCCTCTGCCTGCTTCAACTGGGGAGCAAGTATTCAAACATAATCACCTACTGGGGTGGGGTGGGGATTCTCATTCAAACCAACAGAGCAAGGCTTCTGCTATATAATCTGTAATCAATAATATCTACTCTAGAGAACAGAAAAACTATTTTTATTTTGCAAAATGATTACTTCTCTTGAGACTTCCATAAAGTATTATTGCACAGCCTAATCCTAGAATGTCGCATTGTATTGTTTAGGAACAACTCATAAATTAGAAATAACTCATAAATGCTTCCTACAAAGTAATACAATGACTGTCTCTATAAAATGAGTAGAATTACAAAGTCTTACTCTTCTACCAAACTCTTTGCTAGACATTATTACTTCATAAGCTCCTCCATACCCTGTAATATAGGTCTCATCACAGATATAATGACACTAATAGCTCAGAGTTTAAACACGTGGGAAGAAGAGGGAAAACAAAGAAAAGGCAGAAAAGAGATGGAGAGAAGAAAGAAGGACGAGGAAAGAAAGAGCAATCAGAGTCAACAGCAGAAGAATCACGACTTTGTTCTCACCATCCAAAACTAGCCAGCCTCTCAATGCTAACAGAGCCCTATCAATCCACCGCAGATGTTCAGAAAAGGATGCTATATATTAGGAAGAAGGGACATCAATCTCAATCATAGGAAGACAGGAAAAAACAATCTGCATTAGAAGAACATGAAGAAAAGAAGTAGGAAGGAATCCATCTTGTCCAAAACAGTAAACCAGCAAACCTAAAATGCTAATAGAAATAATTGCTCAACCCACCAGAAAAACCCACAAAATTACAACAAAAAGCCAAATAAATAAATAAATGTATGTCTCTCAATAACTACCTTATTGTCGATAGAGACATACACTTGCTAGGTGTGGTAGTGTATACCTTTAGTCCCAAGACTGAGGAAGCAGGAGCAAGTGAGTCTCTATGAGTTCAAGACTAGCCAGAGCCACATAGTAAGAACCTGTCTTGGGACAGACAGGGTGCAAACTCTCTGACTACTATATCCATCTTGGTTACCTACTTGCTTTCTGATTGCAGAATTCTAAACAGCCATGGAACCTTCTCTATAACATAACATATTTTCGACCAAAAAGAAAAAAAAGTCTTAACAAATGTAGAACTGAAATAAACAGTGGAATCAAACTAGAAATCAATTGCAAGAGAAGCTTAGAAGCCATATAAACTGGACATTGAGCAATAAATTCTTAGATCATGAGTTACTTTTGAAATCAGAGAAGAAAGGTAAAGTTCCTATAATCAAATGAAAATGAAGTCATAACTTACCAGCCTTTGGTATAGCTAACACAGTTGTAAGGGGAAAGCCGATAGCTACAAGCACTTACATGAAAAAAATCTCAAATAACTAACCTAATGATCTCAAGGTCTTAGAAAACCAAGAAAATCCCACATGCAAAAGCAGTAAATAACAGGAATAACTAAGGGAGCAGAAATTAATTAAATGGGGGAGCTAAAAGAACAATATACATCAATCAGTCTATGTCTACGGGTTTATGTGTGTGTGTGTGTGTGTGTGTGTGTGTGTGTGTGTGTGTGTGTGTCTATCTGTAGAGCATGAGAGCAAAGATGCCCTTCAA
The DNA here is from genome assembly GCF_004785775.1 of Grammomys surdaster. Lineage (NCBI taxonomy): Eukaryota > Metazoa > Chordata > Mammalia > Rodentia > Muridae > Grammomys > Grammomys surdaster. The sequence goes on from NW_021604619.1 coordinate 2,495,129, forward strand.
AGAGTGAAGGAAGAAGACGGCTTGGGGTATGGAGATAATGGAGTTGTCATGACATGAAAGCAGAAAAAACTATTTAGGAAGAGGAAGGGGCAGGTATGATGAAGGAAATAATGAGAAAGAAAGGACAATGACATAAGGGTGTGAAAAGTACCATAATGAAATCTATGACTTCGTATGTTAACTTTAAAACAATTTTAAAACCTTCAAGTGGGTAAGCAAGCACATTATAGCCTTTTTCTCTTTACTCCTTCAGGATGTTCTATCAACATTTTGTAAAATTTCTCTCTTGAACATACAAGGTATTTGACCTTCCCTTTTTTGTTGTTGTTGGTTTTGTTTTTTGTTCTGTGTGGTGCTAAGGACTGAACCCAGGTCTGTGCATATTAGGCAAATAGTGTTCTACCTTTAAGCTATATGTGCACCCCTAAATACTTCTAAGTATGTTCCGCACTGTTTACAAGTTTACTGCATGAACTAACCATCTGCTTTGGTAACCCTGCAGCCATCATCAAACAGGAATCAAATTCTGAAAGATTTTACATTATTGTCGATTCATATTTTAACAAAATGACTAAACAGTTGTATAAAATCAGGACTCATTCTAATAACTGGTTTTTTTTTCAAATGTTGTCATTATCTAAATGTAATTTGACTAGGATATCAACATTCAAAACTTACCTCCTTTCCTACTATGTACAATGAAAACTAAAACGAAATGGATCTAAAGAAAATGAAAAAATCTCAAAGCTGAGTTAACATTCTTGTAAGGGCCACATGGAACATGTTAGTCTGTGACCTCACAGAGGTTTGCACACAAAATTTGCATTCACTCCCATGTTACCTCACTGCTCCACAGTTTTGAGCAAGTCAGCAAGAGCAGGTATATCTCTGTCTCATATGGAGAGATCAGACCAGACCCCTCTAACTCTAAGCTTCACATAACTTCATAACTACAGATCAGACACCAAACGCTTTTTCCAAATACACCACTGCTTCCTATTCATAGCTAAAATGAGTAGAATACAGGCTAGACGGCTAGAGTCTACCATGCGCAGACTAATACACGCTGCCTAGAGTTTTATATTCTCTGGTCTGACTGAGTAACCAAAACTGTGAAGAGGTATAAGGCTCTCTCCCTCCCAAACTGAAGAATAGCTCACAAAAGAACAAAAATGACCAATAAGTATACGAAACTTTTTTAATCATAAAACTATGACAAAAATGAATAATAGCAAAATAATCATTTCTTTAATCAAATCAAGGAATCCTATTAAAAAATATGAAAACCCACTAGCAGACTGGGTACAGGACAGCCAGCTGACATATTAGTGATGGGAATATTAGCTAGCCCCATTACTACAGACAATATAGATCAAATAGTTTTAAATTTGATACACATGAACATACACTTTAGATTTTATTCTGAGGAAATTTAAGTATACACATAAAGCTTTGCTATCATGAATATTTATAAGCCTATAAGTTTTTAGCAGTCTGGGACAGATTATTTTTAAATACCCTTAGATTATTTAAAAATACTTACCAGTCGCAAATATTCAGTATAGAGAATAACCTTAAGTTTCCTACAGTGCGGCACTAGCCTTTTTCTCAGCAAATGACATCATCACCTAATTGTTCCCTCATATTTCAGAACACTCAGACTCTACTACCTCATAAGCTGACTCATCTTGTTCATCTGAACAAGGGAAGGGTTTCATCCTTAAATGGGTGTCTAAGGAAACTTGTTCTCTCCAGGCCAAGCTATACATATTCCACTCATTGTGATGCAGCTGCTAAGGCAAATGCCATGGACAATTCTGCTGATTGCTTACAGTCTATTGCACTGGACTTCTGGTATGCCTCCTTCTGTACTTGGAAGATGGAAAACTAAAAACTCCATTTGATTTCTTTATAGTTAAGAACCTTGTGCTTCAGAGACTACATTATCAATCATGGAGTCAAGCATGGGTCTGCACTAGCTCTTTTGCATATGTTATGATTGTGTAGCTTGTTGGTCTTATGGGGCTCCAAAGAGTGGGAGAAGGGGCTGTCTCTGACTCTTTGCCTGTGTTTGTGACCCTTTTCCTCCTACTGGGTTTCTTCATCCAGCCTTGATATGAGGGTTTGTGCCTAGTCTTAACTGTAACTTGTTATGCCTTATTCCATTCATTTCCCTCGGAGGCCTGTTCTTTTCTGAAGGGAAAAAGAGGAGTGGATCTGAGCAGAGTAGAGAGAGGGGAAACTTCAGTCATGAGAGAAGAAGAAAAAGTAAAAAATAAAGAAAAAGGACTCTATGGTGGTTAGGGTTTTGTTGTTGTTGTTGTTTAGTTTAGTTTAGTTTAGTTTTGGTTTGGTTTGGTTTGGTTTTGGTTAGAGGGCAACTTAACCCAGGCTAGAGTCATCTGAGAAGAGGGAACCTCTACTGAGAAAATGCCTCCAAAAGGTCAGGCTGAAGAGAAGCCTGTAAGACAATTCCATAATTAGCCATAGATGTAGGAAGGCCCATCCCATTGTGGGTGGTGCTACCCCTGGGTGGTGATCCTGGATGCTATAAGAAAGCAGAGAAAGCTACAGGGAGGAAGCCAGAAAGCATCAACTCTTCTGTGGCCTCTCAATCAATAGGAAGTACGGTTTCTGGAAGTAGTCTTGTTGCCTACAGATGCATATTTGATAGTCATAGTCCAAAGGCAAGTGTGACAGCCAAAATCCAGACACTAGAGGAGATTGCAATGGGAGTGAATACAGAAAGAAGAAAGATGTTCAAGTATTTAGTTAAATGGGCCAAGACTCCCTTCTTCTCATTTAAAAAAAAAAAAAAAAAGTATGGTGGCACATTCATGTAATACCATCACTTGAGAGTTCAAAACTACCCTGGTCTACATAAAGAGTATGAGAAAGAAAATGAGGAGGAGGAAGAGGAGAAAGAGGAGAAAGAAGGCAAGGAAGGAAAGGAGGAGGGGAAGCGGGAGGGAGGGAGAGAGGGAGAAATGGAGAGGGAGAAGGGAGAGGGAAGGCAAGGAAGGTAAAACAAATGCCCCATGGAAAACTCTGAGTAGCAGTCTTGAGATCAGAATTCCCCTTACATACCTTCACTTTACACAGCCATCAGTACTCATATCCTACATAATACTAGGTGTTCAGAGAGGATCTGTGAAATGTATTCACCAAGGGTTTGATTATAAACGTCCCTTCTCGCACACAGTAGATAATATAATTCATGAATGGTAATAGCATATTTGCATACAATTTACATACAGCCTCCTGCATCCTTCAAATTATGTCTAGATTACTTATGCTCCATACCATATAAAGTCATCTACATGGTTATTACGCTGCATTGCTTATGAACTAATAATGAAAATTAAAGGTCTACACATTTAGCATACATAAATTTTTGGAAAAAAAAAACCTCTCATCTGCTATTGGTTAAATCCATGGATCCAAGATCCACAGATAAGGAAGGCAAGCTGTTAAGTAACCTGGGACACAGCCACAGCGGTAAGCCACAGAGGCTCTGGTACATTTTCAGGATACACTTTTGTTATCTTCTTTAAAGAAGATGATGGCAACATAAAATCAGAAGAACATCAATTACTACATTTTAACGTGGTTTAACAAACACTAGAGCACTTCCTAATACTTTTCTTGACACAGCATCCTAAAATGACTAGGACTTACCATAAAGAGCAAAAAAGCAAACTTTATTAGTTCTTAGGCATACTGCCTTTTCATTCAATGGTATCTTAAATTTTTTTGAGTTTTATGTTTACAGACTCTCAGTATGTTCAAAATGGTTGATCTTTATTTTAAAAGTAATTCAACAAAGAATACATAAAAGTTAATATATTACATACACAATACAGTTGAATACCCACATGTCTACCGCATGACTCAATTATTGTTTTCTTCATTTTGTTGGAGTATCTTATTTTCAGAAATCAATAATCCCTTGCATTTTATAACTCTCTAAAAAGAGACCAGATGTCACCACTACCCCTGCTTCTTTCTGTTGCTGTGCTAAAAATACTGACAAAAAAAAAAAAAAATCTTAGCGAAGGAGATTTATTTAGCTTAACATTTACAGATCACAGTACATCACTGGGGGAAATCAAGTCAGGAACCCAAACAGAAACCATGAAGACAATGCTGCTTCCTGGCTGGCTCACAGCCTGATGCTTAGCTAGGTTTCTTATAGAGCCCAAAAACCAACTGCCCAGGAAATGGTACCACCCCCAGTTGGCTGGACCCTTTTGTGTTAACTAAGACAATCAAAATAATCCCTGGAAGACCTGTGCACAGACCAATTTGATAAAGATGATTCTCAACTGAAGATGTTTTCAGTTAACTCTAGGCTGGTCAATGTCTAGTGCTATGATAAAACACCACGGTCAAAAGCAACTTGGAGAAGATGCGGTTTATTTCATGTTTCACTTTCACATCACAGTCTATCACTGAAGGAGTCAGGGTAGGCTCTCAAAACAGGAAATGAAGCAGAAGCCTTGGAGGAATCCTGCTTACTGGTTCGATCCTCATGGCTTACTCAGCTAGCTTTCTTTTTTTTTTTTGGTTTTTCAAGACAGGGTTTCTCTGTGTAGCCCTGGCTGGCCTGGAACTCTGTAGACCAGGCTGGCCTCAAACTCAGAAATCCGCCTGTCTCTGCCTCCCAAGTGCTGGGATTAAAGGCGTGTGCCACCACCGCCCCGGCTCTCAGCTACCTTTGTTATACAACCCTGGACCACATGTCCAGCAGTGGCACCACACCCAGTCAGCTGGACCCTACCACAGCAACCATTATCAGGAAAATTCCCTACAGACTTACTACATGCCAATCTAATGGAGGTGTTTTCTTAGTTAAGATAACCTCTTCCTAGATTTGGCTAGATTTGTGCCAAGCTGATAAAAACCAACCAGCTCAGAAAAGTTAACAGTTAAGGCAAGTCAAGAGGTAACACCTACCAAAAATTCCCAGTGTGACCTAACACTCAGCACATACTCTAGTTCCCATAACTGTGCTTTGTAAAACCTCTTTTCAAAAATGTATCTCATATAGGAAAGTCTTACAGATGTACAAGAGTGCAATCTCCTAACTTGTTCTGTGGGCTGTGAGGGTGAACCTAGTGGAAAGGAAGTGGAATGGAGAGCAAGACCACAGGTCCCCGTGCCTGTCCTGACCAGGCTGAATACAGTCTTAGAGCTGAAGAAGCCCTCGGTAAACCCGTGAGACAGAACAAAGGACCAGAGCACAGGGGGATGGCTGCTTCCTGTCTTCATAGAAATCCACCCCCTGGGTAATCAACCCTAGAATCACAGGCAAGCAAATTAGATTCCATAGGAGAGCATGTGTAATCCCCTCTTTGGCTGTGATTACATAACCGCACCCTTATTGGCTGAAAAGTTGTATGCACAATTAAAGTTAGATCTGCATACTAATACTGGTCTGCAGGGTCTAAAATCAGTGGGTCCTATCTCTGCTTTTCCATTTCTTGGTCTTGGTTCTAACATTTTTTTTCATATCATTTGACCTAATAAAGCAATTTATTACAAATTTATTGCTAATAAAGCAATACTAACCTTAGGCTTAAAAGGGGGTAAGCATGCACATTTATGTCACCAATGTGCTAAAGTATGCACTCTAAAAGCAGCCTACTGGACTTGCATATACATTTGATCCCAGAGCCCAGGAGGTAGGCACAGGTGACTTAGCCTGAATATGAACACTTCAAGGGCCAAAAAAAAAAAAAAAATTAACGTTTAACTAAAGGTGAGTGACCTTAAAAACTCAGTTCCTTCTGGGAGGAGATGGCACACACCTTTAATTCCAAGCTCTGAGTCAGGAGGCAAAGGCAGGTGGATCTCTGAGTTCAAGGCTAGCCTGAACTAGAGTGAGTTCCAGGACAGCCAGGGCTACACAGAGAAGCCCCATCAGGAAAAGCAAAACAAAAACAAAACAACAAAAATAAAAACAAAGAAATTGGTTCCTGAGTTAGGAGTGTAGGTTGTGGTAAGATGCTCCTGCTTAACAAGAGCAATTCACTTTCCCGCATGTCAGAAATAAAACCATGACACACTAAAACCTTGTTCCTTGGTTATGGTTCTAACTGGGACTGATATCCTTGTCTATAAGACTTTTTGAATTAAAAGCATTAAATAAATATTAGATAAGTTTATTCAACTTGACGACTATAATTTAGTCCTTTATATATTTATACATGTTTTAAGCAAATTCACTTGAAATATTATATAAGTATTGTATACACAGACACATTTTCCAGTACCCTCAACTATTTCTTTAAATTTCATTTTTGCTAATGATTGGTAAAAAAGATCTGCTGAAAGTAAGTCTTTGGTAATGTGGTATGGGGGCAGAAGGAGCATATTCCAGCCTTACGACTTTCTCAGTCCTTCAGTGAGCTCTATGTCTGTCTCTTGACCATGTATTTTGCTGGGTTTCCAATTCCCATCAGTGGTGAGACAAAAGGACATTGTTCTTTTTCCCAGACAATTAACTTAGATCCAGTGAACAGTTTCTCCTAAAGACAAATATTAAGAACTTTGTGTTCTGGTATACAGAACTTCATTCAGAATGGCTCCTATTCCTGCTTCAGCAGAAGGCAAAAGAAGTTTCTCCAATATTCCCTTTAAGAATCTAGCTGAGGCCAGGCGGTGGTGGCACACGCCTTTAATCTCAGCACTTGGGAGGCAGAGGCAGGCGGATTTCTGAGTTCGAGGCCAGCCTGGTCTGCAGAGTGAGTTCCAGGACAGCCAGGGCTACAGAGAAACCCTGTCCAAAAAAAAAAAAAAAAAAAAAAAGAATCTAGCTGAGTTCCTGGAAACTTCAAGGCCTTTTTCTATGAAGGGGACCCCTGATAATTTTTAATTCTGATTACCTGGGTTTAGTATAAAGAATAATTATATTCTCCCTTTAAAATATTTTCAAGGGGGCACATACATAGAAAATGCCACTAATCTGCAGTGCATCTAATGATCTATAGTTGGTATGAATTATAAATATAGTCTGAATGTGAATATTCATGATTTACAAAAACCTAAAGCTTAGCTAGGTGGGACTGATAATAAAAAAAATCATTTTATACCGTAATATATATTTACTTATTTAATGTTCAGTTCTTTCACAAGTTTCTACCCCAGTAAACTGTATGTCTTCATAGCACATCCTCCTTCTCTACCCAAGTCAGGTGGTCAAACAGTTTGCTCTAAAATCTCATTCCTCTGAAAGGCTTAAGAACAGTCGGTTTTTCAAAACAGCCTTATTACTCAGCCACATTAGGGCTAAGACAACCATAAATCAAAGGGAAAACCTTTGATCCAATGCCCAGTTGTCTATTAACAAAGCAATAATTCATTTTAGCAAAACAGCCATGAAAATTAAGAAATTTTTCCAAATCTATGGCAGAGGGATTCTTTGCACATACAACACATTACAAATTAATCCTGTTTTCCAAACTCCCCGAGTCATTGGTATGTTAGACAGGCTACAGCAAGTACATGATTAAGAAACATATGATCTCCCTTCCAGAACAGACAAGGAGAAAAGCAACATTCCAGTCTTCAAGCAGTAGTACACTAAGTCAGAAAGGAAGCTCAAAGATGCACGACTATGCTAAAGCACCAGGTTGACCTCTCCTGTTTCGAATTTCTGGAAACTACTGATTTCTAAATCCTGGAAAACCAGCCATTCAACAGACATCAGAAATTTTAGTAACACAGAACCAAAAAGTTGTACAGCTCTGTAGCTACTAGGAGTTGACAGTATTTATTTACATATTCTGAGCAAAAATTCTTCAGATACTGTTTTCTCCAAGTATGGCTTGCCTTTTTTTCTTTTGGAAAAAAAAAGATAACTTTTTAATGGTAATGAAATTAATTTTTTCACGTTTTTAATCTTTATAGAACATATGTTTGTCGTACTCAAAACAGCTTTGCTTACGGAAAGGTTCCAGTGATTTTCTCTCATGTTACTTCTACAAGTTTTAGATTTTTTTAACTCTCAAATTTAGTTTTATGATCCATCTTAGCTTGTATTATGTTCTAAGGCTCCAAGTGCACTCTGTTGCTGCTATGTGAAGAGTGTCTTTTCCCGACCGAGCTGCCTTGCTCCTGTTCCTTTAGTTAGGAGACTGCACTGTCTTTCCAGGTTACCACTCCCTATGTCTATCATTACAACACCCCAGTGCTGACAACAGTCAGGAAATCAGACCTCCTAGGCTTTCCCTCTTTTCAGAGTCCTTGATATTTATGACGGTTCTTTGTATTTCCTTATTTGTTTTTGTTTTTTTTTTTTGAATCAACTTGTTAAATCCTAAATCAAATAAAACTATGATTCTGACAAGGATAATCAGAGATTAAAACAAAGTTTTCTAATCCGTGAACATGATATATCTGTTCATTCTTTTGCAACACTCTCTTGTAAGTTCTCAGAGTACAAGCCTTGCACACATCTTATTAAATTCATCCTGATGTTTTTATACTTTATGCCACTATCACAGAAATTTTTCAACTTCAAAATATTTGCTGCTAGTATATATGGTTGTGATTTTTCTATATTCACTTTGATTCCTACAACCTGAATAAACTCAATTCTTGGTTTTAGTAGTTCTTTTTAATAAATTCTTAGAATTTTCTACATAAATATGTACACTGAAAAGATAGTGTACACACAGTTGTAACACAGGAAGCTTGTAACACAGGAAGTGGGTGCACCCAGGAACACTGTATATCTTAAATGTGCTCAGCTTCTTTCCTGATATCATCTCCATTCTACACCACACCACAAATATTTTCAGGAGCAGAAATACATGAACTAAACACATCAATGCTAAACTCTAATTCTTAGGGATCTTCTTATATCAGAAGATAAAATTATCCTAAATATGACTGCCCACAGAATTCTCCTCATTTCTTTTTAATCTTGGGCCTGAGTACATCACTAGTCTTTGAAATATTCACTTTACAAAAGATCAAGATCAGACATCTGAAGTTCTATCATCAATCACTTGGACCTCTTGTGAAACCTAGACCAAAAAAATTGCTTGAGTGGGTAGAGAACAGACTATGAAAGTTTGCTAAAAAGTCTGCAATTCTCTGCACTCAAAATCCTCACATTTACCATTCAACATATGTGAACACAATGCTTGCACATGATTCAGATAGCTTTACAAAATGTGTAAATGAAGTAAAACTTTAAATACGTTCTCTATATGGTAGCTAAATACTATGATAGTTAAACAGAGTTCTAGCTGATACATCAAACAGACAATATTGATAAATACACATGGCCTGGATATTAACCTATAGATCCTTTTTTTTAAAAAAAATGAAGAGTATAAGGAAGTATTGTAGGACCAACAAGATGGCTTAAAGGCACCAACCCAGTGACCTGAGTTTAATTCCAAGACACACATAACGGGAAGAGGGAACCAACTTGTATAAGTTGTCCTCTGACGGCTACATGTATATCATGGTGTATACACACATACACACACACACATTCAATTAAGGGGTTGGAAGTGGCAAGATAGTTCAGCAGGTAAAAGTGCTTACCACAGATGCCTGCCACCCTGAGTTTATTACCACAAATCCCAGAAATATATATAAAGCCGGAAAAAGATGACCACCAATTAAAACATGCGCATATACCCACCACAGCACGTGTACACAGGTTTGTACGTACATGCGCGCGCACACACCCACACACACACAGGCACAACTTGAAATAATCTTAAAGTATTTTTAGGAGCCTGGGGAGATGGCTCAGTAAGGTTTGGAAAAAAAAAAAAATGGAGACCTGATTTCAAAATCCCAGCATCCACATAAAAAGAGATGGCTGTGTGTTTGTAACTCTAGCATTGGAGAACAAACAGGCAGATTCCAAGGACCTTGCTAGCCAACCAGCCCAGCCTCAACAGCAAGCCTCCAAGTCAGTGAGAAACCCTGTCTCAAGGGAATAAAGTAGAGAGAGCTATCCTCTTCTGTCTTACCCGTCCACAGAGATGCATATACCTGCACACTTACATACATACGCCACACATACCTACACAAAATAAAGCTACATTATCAACTGAGTTATACCTCTAGACTAAGTTGATGCTATTAAAATAACAATAGTAAGGAAATGGAGAGATGGCTCAGTAAGAACACTTGGTACTCCTGTAGAGGAATGAGGTTCAGTTCCTGATATACATGGCTCACAGTTGTCTATAACTCCAATGCCAGCAGATCCAACCCCCTCTTCTGGCCTCCATAAACACATGCAGGTAAAGCACTCATATACAAAAAGTAAAATTAAAACTTGAAATATTTTTGTTTAAACGAAAACATTTTAAAGGGGAAGAAGGCTTGGAGGTGAAAATCAACTGAAAGAAGTGGAGAACTGTTGAACTCCAATCATCCAAGGAAGCATGATGGTGAGAAGGCTTTAAAAACAAAAGGATGCTAGGCAGTGGTGGTGCACGCCTTTAATCCCAGCACTTGGGAGGCAGAGGCAGGCGGATTTCTGAGTTCGAGGCCAGTCTGGTCTACAGAGTGAGTTCCAGGACAGCCCGGGCTATAAAGAGAAACCCTGTCTGGGGGGAGGGGGGGAGGGGAGGACTCTTCAATTTATAATATTCCTGCAAGGTTTATGATACAGCTTGAAATTATTTAAGAGAATACTAGGTAAGCTGATTCACCAAAACCTAAATTTTCAGTAAAAGCAAGTTTTATAAGATATAAACATTTAAAGCTAGAGGGTTGGCTCAGTCAGAAGAAGCACTGTCACGCACACTCATGATAAGTTCAGATCCCCAAGAGCCACATAAAAGTCCAGGCATGGCAGAGCTGTCTGTGATTCCAGTGCTGGGGAGACCAGAGATCTCTGTGGCATTCTAGCCAACTAGACTACTAACAAACTAGGCTGTGGAGACAGCCCAGACATCCCAAGGCTTCAACATGCCTTTTATGATATACACTGGAACACATATTACCAATTATGATGGGCAGTCTCTAAGATCACCCTCAGATTCAGCAATTTGCTAGAGGACTCAAAGAATTCAACATGGAGTTATATTTGATGCTGCTATGACTTATCACAGAAAAAAGATAGCAAGCACAATCAGCTAAGGGCATCGGGAGTAAGGAGTTTTCTTCCACTGGGAAGACACCACTGGATTATTGTAGCCATGGGTTTTAACAATACAGGAACTATCAGAGATGGTCACTAGAGACTCATTGCCTGAGGCACTGTTGGTTCTGGCCAAGCAGACACTGTCTTGTACACATGCAAATGAAAAGGTACGGGGTGGGGGTGGGGTGGGGGAGACATCTATTCAGAAACATTCTGGGAACAATAAGAGATTCATTATTACTACACATACAGAGACCACCCCAGAATCCTAGTTCTTGGTTGCCAAGCAAGAACAGACTGCAAATCAGGCAACTCTCTGCACACCAGCAGATTGGTAGATTCTTAGAGCTCCATGTACCTCCTTCCTATTCTGACTCTCAGGTCCTAAAAAAGGATGTGAAATATAGTAGTCACCTAACCCTTTTCTTAAATAACATTTAAAACAAAGAAGAAAAAGAAGAAGGAAGAAGGAAAGAAGAAGAAGAAGAAGCAGCAGCAGCAGCAGCAGCAGCCCTGGTTCCACTGCTTCTAGGCTATATAGCACTGGTAAAGCAATTTAGATTCTAGACTGTCTCCTCATCAGTAAACAGATGAAAGGAGCAGCCCCTTGAAATGCTGGTTTGAGAACTAAATACTATATCTAATATATGTACAGCATTTGCTAGAAGAAACATTTACAATTAGGATAATATATAACCTTTACCTAAGTTACACTGTAGCTACACCTCTAAAGTTCTCATGAATCTGCGGGTCTTGCACAGATCTGACATTAACTGATAAGGGTTGCATGTCTACTGAAATATTTAACTAGCTTATGGACAAGACTTGAAAAACTTTGTACAGAAACAATGATATTTGAAATGGTACTTAATCTTCATGATGGTGTGCTGTGGTGTGAATGTAGTCTGACCATCAAGGACTCGTTCTGAAAGCTTAGTCTTCAGTGTGATGACGTGAGAGCTAGTGGAACTTTAAGTTCTAGCTTACCCACACAAACACGTTGGCCTGAATTTAATCTCTAGCACACATATAAAAAGCTAGCACAGAGCTGCATGCTTACTTAAGACCGAGGAGGTGCAGACAGGTGAATCCCTACAGCTCACTTTGCCTATCCAAATCTGCAAGCCCCAGCTGTCAGCCTCAAACTGCAAAGCAGAAGGCTCCTGAAGAATGACAACCAAGGCTGACCTCTGGCTGTACACATATACACGTACATACACATATTCTCACACACACACACACACACACACACACACACACACACAAATAGGTGAATACATCATTAGAATTACTCTCCTTTAAAGGCAGTTCTCACCAGATCTTAATTAGTTCCTGTGAGTGTGAGTTGTTATAATAAAAACAAACCTACAGCCTCCCACTGTCTTCCCGTTTAGGTGATCTCGCCCTACAAGCTATCACACACCCCATTTGATACAGACAAGGGGCCCTCCCTACAGCCTCTCAAACTATGTGCTCTTTCCTTTAAAGTATCAAACCTCAACTGTTTGGTGATAGCAGCAGAAAAACTAATATTGTCCAGAAAACACTGACCTATCCTACCAGCAAAATTGTATTTGTTATGGGAAATCTTTACGGTGGTCAGCTCACAGGGCAGTCAACTTTTCTCTAGATTACAACTTAACTAAAACACCCTCTCAATTTCTTTGATCTTCCTTGAGAAAACTGAAAACTAAGGAAGAAAACAATGGCTGGATTCTGCCCAGCAAAAGATCACTAGTAGTGGTACCATTAGCAGTAAGGAAAACAAGCTTGAGTCTGTGATTTATAGAACCAGAACGGCAAATGTTTTACAGTCTTAGTGACAAGTAGGATTCAAGTTCTGTAAAGGTCAGTAACACTTATATTGGGGGTTGGTAAGGATTCCAATCTTTCAGGATCGTGTGTGTGTGTGTGTGTGTGTGTGTGTGTGTGTGAGAGAGAGAGAGAGACAGAGACAGAGACAGAGACAAAGAGAGAGAGAGAGAGAGAGAGAACAAGAGAAAGAAAGAGAAAGAAAGAGAAATAGGGACAGAGACAGAGAATTCGAGTGTGTAAGAATGTGTGTGTGTGTGTGTGTGTGTGTAACTATCTTTGTGAGAAAGTGTATCTGTGTGAGAGAGAATGAGGATAATGTGTAAGAGTGTGCATGTGCATTTTACAGGAAAACTACTGGTATATAATTCTCCACTGATGAAGTCAAGTAATAAGAGAATACTGCAAGTAATTTTTAAGGACAAAAAGTTAGGGGGAGAAAAATATACAGTTCAAGTTTTAAAATAGTATGTCACAGAGGGACCAGTGGTTTCCGCTGGTCAGATTTCCAGCTCTGATATGAGGAATCTACACATGATTATCAGATCAGTAGAATCCTGAGAGTGATAGATCTACAAAGACCAAGTTTCAACATTTGAGGGAACTTTCAGATTTACAACTTTTTAAAAATGAAGTATTAAAAAAAAAACCCAAAAAAACAGAAATAGTAAAGTATGGTTTTGTTTTAATCCCAGGTGTGGGGATCTGGGGCTGCTTCAGAGCAGCTAACTGTGATTTGCCTCATAGTTTGAGGCATGAGTGGCATGGTTTTACTGGCTGCAATTCTGGGAACTTTTCAGGAGGTATATAAAATGTTAGGACTCCAAGAGGCAGAGTTGGTGGTTGGTGGTCATGGTGTGTTAGTAACTGGGCTCCAAGAAGAAACAAGAAAGAAATTAGATTCATAGATCTCTCTCCCCTCTATCCTTCTTTCTCTCCTATAGGGGGTAAAGTGGGAAAGAGGTAAAGGGTGGGAAAAAGGAAGAACCTACAAAGTAGAAAGACCAACTACAAGCAAAAAAGAAACAAGAAAAAATAAATTAGATTTAGAGATCTCTGTATTCCCCCCCCCCCCAAGATCCTTCTTTCTCTCTTATCTAGTAACAGGAGACCCAGGAGTAATAGGCCCAGGATGGGAAGACAAAGGGAGGGACAAAAGAAAACCCCACATAGTAGCAAAGACTGATTACACACCTCTGTGCATATAAATTAATTCTGTAAGCATAAACATCAGCTCCTCAGGGTAAACTTTATTTTTCAGAAAAGTTCTTTTACAAACGTTTGCTCTAACAAGGTTAAAATAACAAACACACTAAAACATGTTCTCTAACCCCCCTGCCCTGGTTAACTCTTGGGACTGGCTCTTGCAAGCAAACATGCTCAGCTGTTTCTACTCTCTGAAGAGATTAGAAAGCAAAGACTCCCCAAAAGGCAAGGTGTCTGAACATATTAGAGTCAGCCAATTTTAGGGATGTGAAAAGCACAAGTGCAGCTTGAGCCATCCCACTACAGTAGAAACTACTGACAAAAGTGTCTAGTAGTGTCCCCATCTTCTCACTTAGTCACCAACTGAGAGAGTGAAAGGCAGCTATGGCAGTCAGGCGATGACAACACCAACATGACTCGGTCAGAGTCCAAAATGACTCCTGAGTTTTAACTTCCTGAAGGTCGTTCAATGATCCCTTAAACTCCTAACAAAAACTAGATGCAGTGGCTCTGTATCTACCCCCTGCTCTACATCCTGGTTCATACACTAGCATTACATGAAGCACAACCCTCTTACCCTCAGCCTCTGACTACTGGTAAAAATCATCTCACTCAGTGACTCCCTTACATCTCAATCAAATCTGATCATTTCTAAAGACAGCTAATCAAAATCAAATCGCTATACAGAAACCACTTCTACCTTCCACATACCGTACCCTGGGTATATACAGCTATATCCTCTAACTCTTGCTCTAGCTAGTGAAAGCCCACTGTACCTTCAACTCACAAGGCTCCTGACTCACTCACGGGATTCCTCCAAACGCCATTCCCTTTTACAATGTACTCTCATTCACACACCCAACTCCCTGACTCTGAGTCTGTTCATTCTCACACTCATTCCTACAGCCAAAAGGTATTTGCTGAGTTCCATTTACCTATCAAACATCATTCACTGTGGTAAGGGCTGAAGAAGCTACTCTGAACACGATAAGACTTCTTCAAAGCTGTCATTCAATAGAAACATGGAGTGCCCAATCATTACTTCAGTGATGTTCTAATTTTAATTGTGGTAAGATTTAGGACAGTGTCACAAGTGACCAAATGAAAGTAAACTTAGTCTGGGAGGATGAAGGGGAACCGTTTCCTTAGAAAGAATGTTTAAAGTCGGGCGGTGGTGGCGCACGCCTTTAATCCCAGCACTTGGGAGGAAGAGGCAGGCAGATCTCTGAGTTCGAGGCTAGCCTGGTCTACAGAGTGAGTTCCAGGACAGCCAGGGCTACACAGAGAAACCCTGTCTCGAAAAACCAAAAAAAAAAAAAAAAAAAAGAATGTTTAAGCAAAATGTAAAGATGAGCAAAAGCTGAAACAACAGAAAGCCAGAAGGCTCATACTTAGGACTAGCGCAAAGGCTTTGAGGCAGCGCTCTAGGAATCAAGCGCCGGTAAGCAAAGGTCAAGGCTCAGGGAAAGGGCTAGAAAGAAACAGAAGGTACCTTCTTATAGCTGCTACCATTACACTTAGCACAGAGTTTCAGAATCACTCATTTGCAAATATTCAGTCTCTGTTAGACATACTCCTTTAAGTCTTACAAAAGTTTCTGTCCCAAAACATAATCCAGCTTTTAACTGTCCTTAAGACCTATGGAATAAAGAAGTCTTTGAATTAAGCAAGCAGCTTACCCTTTGAATACTACAAAGTCTGAACAAAATTAACTCTAGAGTTCAAAAACTTGAGTCTCTGACTGCCCTAAAACTTACTGAGAAGAGAATCATTTTCATTCCAATTTTTGCATATTTAAAAAAATCAAAGCCAGTATTACTTATGATTGAAGCTTTAAATTCTGAAAACTAAATTTAAGATGGCAACTTTAGGATGACTTCTCATCACTACTGCCCAAACTGCCACCAATTAATAACCATGAGATCCGCTTTAAACTCCTACAGTCACAGCGAGAGCCAGAGACAGATAACTCCATCTGGCAGTTCTTACTCTCCATTTGTACAATGTATTAGAGAACAGGGTCAAGAGCAGGAACAGAACCTGTGCCATCATGTCCTCCTTCCTTATGACTACTGTCAGTACCGGAAATACAAGCTAATGACTAAGAAAATGTCAAAATCCAGCTGGCGTCCCTCTGCTAATTATCATCAGGTAACATGAGAAACTAAGCTTTCCTTTAGGTCCATGTTCTCAAAGAATAATGGGCAAACTTTTTTTTTAAAAGTAAGAAAACAGAACTTTACCACATACATTTACTATGATTACAGGCATATATAACAATAAATTCAAAATCATACAAAAAGCCAAGGATTCTACTATAAAAATATGCCAAAATGGGCTTGCCCATACCAAAGGCACAAAAACTCTATAAAGTTATACAGTGTGTAGTAATGCATGCTCAGGAAAGAAAGATAGGAAAATTACAAGACTGAGGCTAACTAAGATGACAGACTCATCTCACAAAGGGGGAGGGATGTAACAGTGGTAAAATGCTTGCATATGGAATCAACGGTGTTTGATCCACAGTGTACACAAACATAACACACACACCTATAAAACCTAAGTAAGATATGAAATGGTCATACCAGTGAATATTTCCTGAAGTCTCAAGATAAAACAATAATTTACAAAAAATATTTTGTACAAATTATAAAGATAATTTACAAAAACATTATTCTAGACTTGGAAGAAACTCATAATCTTTCTAAATCCCTGACAACAGATTCCACAGCCTTCAAGTGGAACCCTTGAACCATTGATACTAGTCTATCCTACTTTCCCACTTCTCAAGAAAGAAGGAAAGACTAATGAAGGGACTAAACAGAAGCAAAATAAAAAGCTTAAAAAGCTATTCACTCCATACACATGGACTGGTTTCAGTGGTTCCACAACAGTGATCAAAACAGTTGCTGCCTACTCTTCAGAAGTAAAACTTCTTTACCCAATTAGAGAGGAATGTAATTGTTTTCCTTCTATCTCCCAAAAACAGTAAATTAAAAAAAAAAAAGATGCTAACACATTTAATGAAAATCTGATTGTCTGCAATACTCTTTTGGAGAAAGAACTTTGAAATTTTTAAGTTACTTCTATTCATGAAAGGAAATTACTGACTTGTATATAATTCTTTCACAAGCGTGTTTGGGTCTTCACGTGTCTCTGTACCACCTGCATGCCTGGTGGCTACAGGGGCCAGCAGAGGTCATGGGACCTGCTGGAACTGGAGTTACAGAGTGAGCTAGTTGGGTGATGGGAATCAAACCCAGGTCCTCAAGAAGAGCAGCCAGTTCTCTTAACCTAGACCATCTCTGCAGCCCTGAGTCGCTTGCTCTTAGTCACAGCTTACCAGTTAACCGCATCTTTACTTAACTACTAGGACTTAAGATGAACCGTAATCTAAGTCTGGCCCCTTCTTTTTTCCTTAGCTTCTAATAACCTTGTGTTGTTTTTTTTTTTTTTGAGTGTTTTACAAGTAAACAGGTAAGAGAGTGACTGAGCTTCAACACAGAATAGTATTTTCAAATAACCACATGCAGAATCAAGTACCAAGCAAGTAAATAAACATTACTACAAAAATCAGGCGTGCCTTTTCTTTTAAATCCCTTGCCTAACGATTACATGGGATAACTAACTACACAGCTGACTCAGTCAAGTTACTATAATATTGTAAAGGGCGTCATAAAAATTCTAATTCAAGTGTATACATGTGATTTCGTCCAGTAAGCCAGTAACTGTTATGACACAAGAGAGAATACTGATGTTATGAGACTCAATTTATTCAAATACCACTCAGCCTACTGCAATGGACTCTTGCTCCGTGTTGAGAGAAAACAGTAAAAACTCAAAAAAAGTATGTTAAACAATGCAGAAATCTTAAGCACCATTCACAATGGCTATCTCTGCTATGACCAACAACCTATTTTCAGAGAATAATCAAATAAGTGTACTTACAATTAAGTATTTTCCTAACTACATACAAAGTAGATTTTTAAATCTGCAACATGCCTCTCCATATTACTTACATTAGAAATAAATCACATCTCCAAACCAAACGTTCTCAGCTAAAAATAGTGTATCTATTTCAAAGGCTCAAGAAGAAACCTCTACTTGAACTAAAATTAATGGGTTTCTTCTTCTTCTTCTCTGTATCTTTAAAATGCACCTTCCACACTTATGAAGCAGACAGATCAGTGTCCACAAATTCTCCAGTGGGTCGTCTGGGAGAAAGAATCTAACAACTGAACTCTTCATGAACATAGCCCACTTTCCAAAGGACACATGCAGTCAAATTCCTCACTTTAATATCCAGAGGGGTGTGTGTGTGTGTCTGTAAGAGACAGAGACAGAGACAGAGACAGAGAGAGAGAGAGAGAGAGAGAGAGAGAGAGAGAGAGAATGAATGAATGAATATACACATAATGAAAACCCTTTCTCGATTATGTTATGCAGTGACATTTCAGACCACCCCAAAACACCGTCCTTTTTTCAGAAACAGAAGTTAACGCCCTGTTCAAGAGCGGTCAGGTGGACAGACAAGTAGGGCTCCATCTGGGACACCGCATCACTAGGGAAGGGGAGGACGCGGTCTCATGGGAGGGAGGGACAGAGGAAGGGAGGGTCCACAAGGGGACTGGGACCTATGGGCGGCTCCACCCACGGAGTAGCTGAGGCTGAGGCAGGAGGGCTCCCACAGCCCTATCAGCACCGCCCAGCCGGCGCCCCGAGGCGGTGGCAGCGTCGCGACGCCGGCTCGGAAGCCGGAGGCTGAGGCCGCGACCTCTGTGCGTGCGGAGAGCCTGAGGTCGCCCGTCCTGCCGGGAGGGCCGGCGCGGATGAGACGCCGCGGAGGGTGGGAAGGTCACGGCCGCAGAAGGCCCCGGCCGAGCGGCCACCGAGCCCGCGCGCTACCTTTGGCCTCGCAGTCGGCGCAGTACTTGTTGTCCTCCTCCCTCAGCAGTTTGGACAGGATGAGCTGGTGCTGCTCGTTCAGCTTCTGAGCCTTCTCCCGACAGGAGCGTGTCGCCATGTCGGCGGCGGGGCGGCGGGCCGGGACGCGGGCAGGCGGGCGGGCGGACGGACGGCGCTGGCGAGGCCGGGCGGGCGAAGGCACCTAGCGCCGCTGGGGCCGCGGGTGGACTTGGCCCAGGAAACGGTGGCGGCGGCGGCGGCCGGGGCAGCGCCGACGTGTCCCGCCTCCTCGCCGGGCCCGCCGCACGCTCCGCCCGAGCTAGCGAGGGGCGGGGCGGGAAGAGCCGCGGCTTCCGGGAGGACGGAGCGGTGGGCGCTGCGCATGCGCCCAGCTGCCCGCGTGCCGGGTGTCTCCCAAAGTGATTCCCGAGAGGCGTCTGGCGCTCTCCAGGGCGAGTTTCCCTGGTCTTGACACCTGATCGTCGCTTGAAGTCTCTAGGGACCTGAAAATGGAAGAATTTTTTTTTTTACCGGGAAGTGACTTTCACTTGTTTCCTTTGCATTTGCCTGCGCAGCCCTGAAAATGTTCAAATTATAGTTATATTGGGTAGAGGCATCCCATGTTTGTTCATGGGAAGTTTGGAAATAGATACGGACGGAGTGAAATGGGGCTAAAAGTGTCTTACATTTTAGGGAAAAGTAGACAGTGCTTTGGGGATAACATTTATTGAATGACTACTCTGTGTAATAAACTATTCACTTGTATAACCCTACCGCTCTCAACGGTATTGATAGCTTCATATACAGAAAAATGAGGCAAAAGAGTCAAATCACTTAGCCATGCTATAAGAGGAACAGTTAAAAACCAAGCAATAAAACCCATCTAGGAAGAGGGAAAGTGATTAAAAAGCAAAATATTAAAGGGATGTCACTTTAAGAAATCATGTACTGCTGAGATCCCTTCCCTGGGAGAAACTTAAGCCTGTTCCTTCTCCTAAGGTCCCAAAGACAAACTTAGGTGTGATTCCAACGAAGTTAACCCAGGAGAACCAATGAGCTTGTTAGGCTTAAACTTAAAGAGTAACTGGTAGGGGGTGTGGATAGGAATATGTGTGGCCCTAAAATAGCCATGCTGGAAGGTCTGCAACCAATAAGAATGATGAATTCTCCTTGGCTACCTAACATGGAACTCCCTTCATTTTCCTCCACCTATATCCTCTACCCCTTCTCTAAGACCAGATAGAAGCAGGGCAGAATCTCGTACAAATGACTGAATAGTCTGGTAAGGGTTCCTTCCATAAGCCTCTCTGTCCCCTTCTGTGATGGAAGGTAAATAGTCAACAGGCCCAACTGTGATGGTCCTTTGCAAGAAGGCCATTCACAACTCTCCTGAAGACTGGCAGTGTGTTTCAGAAGATGTTCCTACACAACACGATGTAGACAACATGTCTTCCCTGCAAGAAAAGTTGGCTTTAAAAAAGAAGATATTCTCAATTATAGCCCATCAGGTTCACTAAGGTTGAACTCAGCGAAACAGTTGGAATGAATTGGCTTGCTCTGTAATGATATTAGCAATACTATGTGGGTCTTATGTAAGCAGAATAAACATACCCCGGCCTGTGGTAGGAGGGATGTTCAGATTGGCAGGAAGCAGGGTTCTCTGTGGTACACTCTACCTATCCCTCTTGGGCTTAAGAGTCCAGAGAGATGAAAGTCAATCATGGTGGGGAAGCATTGGCAGTAGTGAGCAGAAGACACGGTTACTGGAGCAGAAGCTGGGGGCCATCTTGGGATAGCTACCAGGAAGCAGAGAGAGCATCCTGGGGACATAGAGAGACTTTACAACTCAAATCCTGACACAAATGGCATACTTTCTCAGCAAGGCCACGGCTCCTAAATTTACCCAAACAGTGTCACTAACTAGGGACCAATTATTCAAATATCTGAGCTTAGGGAGGACATTCTCATTAAAACCACCACAATATGGCAACAAGATGTTCCAGGCGACACACAAGAATGTAGTTTAGCAACCTGGAATTCCACTTGGCTCAGGTTTTTATAGTTATAGATTTAGATATAGGTATAGGTATAGATCCCTCTCCCTTTAAAAAAAAATAAAAATTATTAATTCCTTAAGAATTTCATACATACAATGCATTTTTATTGTATCACACACATACATTCCTCCTCTACCTCCTCTCCAACCCTCTGATCTGCTCTGTGTGTGTGTGTGTGTGTTTTGAAGTTTTGTTTTAGTAAAACTCAGCAAATCTTTTTTTGTACTGCCCATATGCTCATGTCTGTAGGGTTCTCCGATAGAACAGTGGTTCTCAACCCTCCTAGTACTGCAACCCTTGAATATAGTTCCTCGTGTTGTCATGACCCCCACCCATAAAATTATTTTTGTTCCTACTTTATAACTGTGATTTTGCTACTGTTACCAGTCATAATCTAAATGTGGTTTGAATATTCTTGGTCCAGGGAGTGGCACTATTAGGAGGTGTGGCCTTGTTGGAGTAGGTGTGGCCCTGTTGGAGGAAGTGTGTCACTGTGGGGGTGAGCTTTGAGAATCTTTTCCTAACTGCCTGAAAAACAGTCTTCTACTGACTGCTTTTGGATCAAGATGTAAAACTTTTGGCTCCGCCCAGTGGTGGTGGCGCACGCCTTTAATCCCAGCACTTGAGAGGCAGAGGCAGGCAGATTTCTGAGTTCGAGGCCAACCTGGTCTACAGAGTGAGTTCCAGGACAGCCAGCCAGGGTTACACAGAGAAACCCTGTCTCGGAAAACAACAACAACAACTCTTGGCTTCTTCTCCAGCACCATGTCTGCCTAGACGCTGCCATGCTTCCTGCCATGATGATAATGGACTGAACCTCTGAACCTGAAAGCCAACCCCAATTAAATGTTGTCCCTTATAAGAGTTGCCTTGGTCATGGAGTCTCTTCTCAGCAATGACAACCCTAACTAAAACAGTCTGGGTAAGAGCAGGGGGTTATCCAGCCTAATCAAGTTTTGAGAACATGTACAATAAGACAAACCATGTCTCCAAGTGAAGTTTTAGGAAGAATCTCTTATTTATCATCTTATACCTATGCATAATTGGGCATTCTTATTACTAAAATTGGATGTATTATGGGAGGGGACATGTGCAGTGAGCAAAAGACTACATGAACTTTATTCTTAGTAACCAAAAGCCTCTTCCTCTTGAACTCCATAGAAGAAAATCCAAATACCAATTGGAGCCCGTGAGGATCCTCGTTCATGTGGCCCACTAGTCTCCTGTACTGTGTTCTAATCATTTCTATTGTTTTGCTTTTATTTAAGCGTCCTTGCTACTTTTTCAATTTTGTGTAGTCTTTTATTTCATTCTTGAATAAGAGGCTGGGGTCCTGGAAAGACCCATCCCAGGGTGGGTACATCCCTAGGCAAAGATGTTCAGCACATCCGTGAATCAGAGCTGAAGCGTCACAATTCCGAGCAATAACCAGGAGGATCTTGGAATTCATCTCAGTAAATAGGATGAAAACTGACTCAAGCTACGAAGAGATTCAAGTTCCTAGGGAAGGAAATATCGAGGAAGAGATATACACAAAAACATAAAAACCTCTAGTAGCTTGGGAAACAGAGGAGCACAGGGGTGCCACAGAGGGAGGAAGGAGAGATAAAGTTAGATAGATCAAGTTTGGTAATATTAGGGAAGGCCTGGGAAGCCAGACCAAAACGTTTCTATCACAACACAGTTGGCAACTGGTTCTTTAGTTTAGATACAAAATAAAAAGGGCCTTTGGGGAAAGTTAGTTTAGTAACAATAGTATTTCCAGGTATGAAATACTATTGTTAGTGTTCCTCTGCCCTCTAAAAACTCTGCCAGCACTTTAAGTATTTAGAAGGCAGAAGGCCTTCTAAATTCACCACCAGTGAATGACCCATAGGATAGACCGAAGGGGCCAATAATATAAAATCCATAGTGTGTACACAATGCTAAATGTTCTTGTAGCTACATATAAAGTAGGAGAAAAAGAAAGCCCTGATATTCAGGTTTTCGTTTTAACAGCACATTCTACCATCAGTGTGTCCATGTGAGCATGTAGGAACTATAGAAATAATTATAGGGATGTTTTAATCCTGGTTTTCACATTGTCATGAGATACAATGTGTACTGTGTGTGTGTGTATGTGTGTGTGTGTGTGTTTTACACTGACAGCTTGTTCCTATGTGGTCTGAGCAAGCTTCAAATGCTCAATAGCAACAAGCGAATAACGGTGACCTTGTTGAAAAGTGTTTCTCGGGGTAGTCAATCTAGCAGCCGCTGAGTTCTAGTTAATTGTATCAGGTTGTAGTGGGGAGAGAGGAAGACAGTGCATACAAAGCATTTGGATAACATTGGTCTCATTTACCAATATTAGTTGGTTTCTACCCCAATGATAACAAAAAGCTTCCTATCTATAGCTGTTGGTTGTGATGGTTTTGTTTGGTTGGTTTTGTTTGGGGTTGTCTTGTTTGTTAGTTGTTTGGTTGTTGTGGTTGTTATGGGTGGGTGAGTGTTTTTTTTTTTTTTTTTTTGGATTTTACAGACAAGATCTCTCTGTGTATCTCTGGCTATCCTGGAACTCTGCTTTGTAGGCCAGGCTGGCCTCAAACTCACAGAGGTCTCCCTGCCTCTGCCTCCTGAGTGCCAGGATTAAAGGCATGTATCCACCACACCCGGCAGCTTACTGTCTATTGTTAAATACAAACATGTGAATAAAACATAAGTTTTATGTTTCTATCTGCAGCAACTGTAAAATCACCTCAATATTATATGATGAAAATTCGGCAAGACTTAACAGAGGAGATGATGCTTAAACTTCATTTGAGCCAATGTAGGAACGCAGGTGATTGAAGACGGAAAAGAAAAAAAAAAATGTGATGACTTTTTAAGAATGTACACGGACTTATTAAAGCAGACGATTATATGAAAGACATGACCATATGAGGCTACAGGGATCTAGAATGTGTTCAGAGAAAGAAACAGGAGCCATGTCACAAAAAGTAGATTAAAGGCAAGGTGTTTAAGCTTTGAGACAAGCTACGGGGGTTTGAATTCCAGGGGCCCAAGAGACAACAGGCGCTTGTACAGGGTAAAATGACTTTGCATGCAGTGATACAGTGATACAGTGGCAATGTGGAGAACTTGGATGGGGAAATCTGTTATCAGAGGAGCAGATGATAGGACTGCTTCAGTAATAGTCCAGAGAAGGGATGGTGAAGGCCTATTTTAAGGAAATAGCATAGGATTTGAGAGAGACAGAATCAAGTGATGTTTTAAAATTAGAAGCAGCAAAATTTGGCAACTGACTCTATCTGGGGAGTGAGAGGAAAGAGTGAGAATAACACCAAGACTTCTAAGTGGAGAGACAGGTACAATAGTGATGCCATTAACCCAGATCAAGAAGAGAAGGGGCAAGTCTTTCAGTCTGGCAATAACGGAGCTGGACTGATGGGGCTGGCCCTTCTGGCACTCTGCCCATTCACCATTCAACTGTCTGTCACCATCATATATACTGCCTGTCACCATCCTATAACAAGTTATGTCCTTCACTAAGGACTTCCTGGTCAGCAGCATGGCCACCATAATTTCAAGGCCTGAACACCAGCCTAACAGATACAATATACCTAACTGGTGTATTGCAGGCCATAAGCTAGAGACATAGAGGCCGGGCGGTGGTGGCACATGCCTTTAATCCCAGCACTTGGGAGGCAGAGGCAGGCGGATTTCTGAGTTTGAGGCCAGCCTGGTCTACAGAGTAAGTTCCAGGACAGCCCGGGCTATACAGAGAAATCCTGTCTCAAAAAAAAAAAAAAGAAAAGAAAAGAAAAAAGAAAAAGAAAAGAGAAATAGAGAGCCATCAGGGATACCCAAGGATTGGGTGTCCTGTTTTATCGAAGGGCTACTTGGCCAAAATGATGTCACTCCTCTACACAGACTTCAAATTTGTCTTCAAAGAAAAGTATGTATGGTTGTTGTTGTTGTTGTTGTTGTTTCCCTTTTGGATTTAAAAGATTCATCACCAGGCTGTTGAGAGGTGAGAGGGCTTAGCAGGAAAAGGCATGTGCCATCAAATCTGACAAGTTGAATCATCCCTAGAACTGACAGGATGGAAGGAGAGTCAACTCCCACAAGTTTTCTTGTAACCTCTACATTCATGTTATGGTGCTGTCTATGTGGTAGCTTGTGCTCCTACACCACACACACACACACACACACACGCACACGCACGAGCACACACATGGACAGACACATGTACATGAATATATATTAAAGATGCACTAACGAGGCCTCTCTTCTCATCCCCTTTGCCACCCTGCATCTTACTCCTGACTCAATTTCTTGAAATGTCATCTCACAAGACTTTCACAATCAAATGACACCTAGCCAAGAAATAAAACAAAAATCATCCCATTTTCCCCAAAGATTCACACAGAAACTGTTAATAAAGTCAGACACAAGACCACGCTCAGTCTGGAGGGAGTCCACACGTAATGGAACAACTGACTTCCTATGCTGAGTCATGGCCGTCCAGATGCTGAGTCCATCAGTCTTACCAGATGGAGATGAAAGTCTTTACCCCTGAAGAGTTGGTCATGTTTAAATTGGGAATCTGACTTTTTCTTTTTTTTTTTTTTTTACTTGCTCGAAATTGAGTAAATTGGTTGTGTGGGTAATAAATACATAAACGGTTTTGGAAAAAGAAAAACAGTTATGCCAGAGAAGACTACTTGTTTGTGGTTCCTAAAAACTGTACACTTTTATGATGTATGATCAAACACCAGTATGTGTTTCTTCATGGAAAGAGTGAAATATGTATATGTATATGTGTATGTGTATGTGTATGTGTATGTGTATGTGTATATATATATATATTGCATTTATTTATTTTCACTGTGCACATGTACATGTGCATGTGTGTGCTTGCCATGCTATACATGTAGAGGTCATCAGGCTTGGTGGCATGTGGTTCTTCTCACTGGTCCAAGAGTAAAGTTTCTGTTGAAGATGACCCCCACACCCTTTCCCCATCTTCCTTCAGAAACACACTCTTTCCCAATGCTCGTTATGGAGCAAGTGCTGAGTTATACAAGGATTCACAACATTCCACTGCTCAGCGCAGGAAAAGGAATTTTTCAAATTCCTAATTCTTCATGCTTTTAGCACAGCAACAGAGACACGGATGTTTGTTTAGTGACCACACTTGCTACAAGAAGCCAGCAGAGTGGAGCCAATCCCTTAGTCATTGCTACGCTGCTTTGGAAACCAGAAAAGCTCTCTTCATGTCTCTAAAGGCAAAGACCTGATACAAGGATGGAAGGGGTGGCTTACCCTCAAGTCTGACCATGGAAACTCTTGATTTCTAGACTTTCCTCTCCTAAGCAGTTTGTTAAAGCGCCATGAAATAGCTGTGACAGCTCTTTGGAAATTGTCTCTTTTTTCTTGTACATGCCCCAACCCACTGCCTTTACAGGAGAGTTGCCTGCTTCTCACATTCACAATCAACAATATATTCCTGAGTTCTTTCAACGTTTCAAGTACTGTGGTGCTATGAACAGAGGGATAACAGCTGATGAATAGGAGGAAGGTGGAAGTACATACCTATGATATCACTCAAGATGTGGGGGCAGAAGGATCAGGAGCTTAAAGCCAACCTTGGGTATATATAGTATATAGAGATATATTTTATCTCTTATATACTATATGTCTCAAATACATTTATTTTATCATATATATTCGAGACAGGGTCTTACTGTATAACTCTAGCTCTAGAGGGAATTTCCTCTCCCTCTCTCTCTCTCTCTCTCTCTCTCTCTCTCTCTCTCTCTCACACACACACACACACACACACACACACACCCCAAACAAACAAACAAACAAACAAACAAACACATAACCCATAAGAACTACTAAACCAAACACAGTTATAACATCATCCCTTTCTTCTATGATAGCTGACGGACTATTTTCCATGAACACCAGCTTACCTAGGGTTTTCAACACAGTGCTAATACACACCAGAGCCCTTAACAAATGTCTGCTGAGAGAATAAATGAATGAATGAGTAACTGAGGTTGAATGTTGGTACTTATATATGAAAACATTTAGCTTCCAGAAGTGAAACTAAGAAACATAACTCAACACATACACACACACACACACACACACACGCGCGCACACAAACACAGAATTTTCTGGAATAAGCGTTCTGAAAACAATGTGACTAGAAGAGAAGAGATGTCACCGGTGGAACTAAGCCAAGACAACTCCTGAAGGTTCAGGTGATAGTCTCATTTTATACTCTAAAATCATAGTGTGGTGCTGGCAAGCAAGCAGGGTTTTATAGAAGCATACTTTGCAGTCAGCAGGTTGTTAAGGGCAATGACCCAATGTTTCAGCCGTTCATCCAGGTCATTCTGTTCCAGTCAGCAAGTAACGTCATGCTTGGTAAACAGACAGTGCAAACAGTGCTTTAAGGAAATCATTAAATAAAGAAAGAAATTAGTATCTAATAATTTGTCTTTTCTACTGGATTATAATATATATGTCGCAAATATATTTATTTTTATCTTGTATTTTGTTTTATATATATTTATTTTTATCTCATATATATATATATATTGTCTCATATATGTTTATTTTTATCTCCTATAATATATATATTTATTTTATATATTATAATATATAGATTTTAAATATATTTATTTTTATCATATATATTCAAGACAAGGTCTTACTGTGTTCCCTAGCTGGCCTGGAACTCCCAATATAGACAGACCATGCTGGCTTCCAACTCATAGAGATCCTCCTGCATCTCTTAAGCGCTGGATTAAAAGCATGTTACACCATGCCCAGCTGGAACATACCTTTTAAAGTAACTTTTAAAAAATATATATAATCTAACATATTCAGTTCCGTTTTATAAATCCAGCTTGTGACACTTCTTTTCAGATTCCTTGTTGTATTTATTAATAAATGTGTGCGTCTACACTCACTTGTGCACTGTGCTACGGATGTGGAAAGCAGAGGAGAGCTCCCGAGAGTTGATCCTCTCCATCCTCACCCTATGGGTTCTGGGGATTGAACTCAGATCATCAGGTTACCAACTGAACCATCTTTCTCTCCTTCTTTCTATAGCTTCTAATTCCCCTTCCAATCCTGACCAAAACACCATACTTTATTTAGTATGTCAGTCTTTTCCCTCCATTAATTATATATTTCACAGGGTCTGCATTTCAATTTAGAAGGGTAAATTCTAATTATTCATAAATGTACTGTCAACCTCGAAATTGCAAGTGGCTCTAGCAGCAAACCCTAAAGAGGTCTGACTGGGTACATTCTGCCCTCACAGATCTGATCTGAGCGAGACTCTAACTTCAACAAGCTCAGTCACTGGAAGAAAGACTCAAAGCTATTTAGTTTTATGTAAGCAGGAGACATAAATCCAAGCTAAAAGATACATGTACAGTAGATATGTTGGTGGGTTTGCCTTGAATCCGCTTCTGCCTATTATAGTGGTGATACCTCTGTTTTACTTTGACCCATAATCCGTCTTAGAGGAATGACTGACAGCCACCACCCTTATAGTACACATGTAACCACTCAGATACTTTTCTTTTGAAAGCTGAGCCTCAGGGGAGGACCATCGCCAGGAGGTCACTCATCCCATAGCAGCCTAGTCCTTCTGTCCTGTTCCCTGATCCCCACAGACACCCCAGCCTCTGTCCTTTCTAAAAACTGGCTGGTCGGCTTTTCCTTAGATTCTTTAACTGTTAGACAAATGTAAGGAGGGCACCCATTGCTGATAATGAGCACCCATCTGAATGTTTGTGGCCTTGTGACATGAATACATGGAAAGCTACACTTCAGTTTGATGATGTCAAGTAGTGAGTCTTGGGGGATTAGATCATTAAGGCAGAATCATCATGAATGGGTTAGGACCTTATGCAAGGGGCTCTAAGCTCCTGCCAAATGAGATTGCACAGAAAGGAGGGCAACTGTGAGCCTCTCTCTCTCTCTCTCTCTCTCTCTCTCTCTCTCTCTCATATATATATATATATATGTGTGTGTGTGTGTGTGTGTTTATATATATATACACATGAGAGAGAGATCTATAGAGAGAGATCTAGATATATCTATGTCTACATATATAAAGAGAAAGCATATAGAGAGAGAGCATATATATATATGAGAGAGATCTAGATACATCTATACCTACATATATAGAGAAAGCATATAGAGAGAGCATATATATATATATATAAAGAGAGAGAGAGATTTAGATTTAGATATGTCTACATATATAGAGAAAGAGCATATATATATATATATATATATACACACACACACACACACACACACACACACACGCGCGCACACACACACACGCTCCAAAGATAGAGTATATATGCATACACTCTACCTTTGGACTTCCCATCCTCCAAATAGTGAACAACAGAATCATTTTGTGTCTAGGTAATCAAACCTAAGGCTCTTTTGCAATAGTGACCTTGTGATGGTTTATATATGCTAGGCCCAGGATGTGGCACTATTAAGAGGTGTGGCCTTGTTGGAGTGGGTGTGTCACAGTGGGGATGAGCTTAAATACCCTCAGCCTAGCTGCCTGGAAGTCGGTATTCTGCTAGCAGCCTTCAGATGAAGATATAGAACTCTCAGCTCCTCCAGCACCATGCCTGCCTGGATGCTTCCATGTTCCTGCCTTGATGATACTGGACTGAACCTCTGAACCTGTAAGCCAGCCCCAATTAAATGTTGTCCTTATAAGAGTTGCCTTCGTCATGGTGTCTGTTCACAGCAGTAAAACCCTAAGACAATCCTGAACAGACGAGGACCATGAAAGAGCATGACCCCTTTTTTTTTCTAGTCTTTTAAAGAATCCATATTTTAAAGAACAAATGCTGTGATGCGACATTTTATACACATACATTTTCTCCTGGTATCACATTTTACCTTCTTACCAAAATTATCATCTTCATGACTCTCAACTCAAAGTAACCACGTGCTAACAGGATGGAAAAAAGGAAATTGGTGTAGGTTTCTTTAAAATTGCGTGTTTAAAACTAAATTGTTTGTTTGAAATATGTCTCCTATCACCTTAGGATGGGCAAAGATTTCTTAGGACAGGAAAAGTAAAAAGGCCATAGAAGAAAAAAAAATCTTTAAATTTCAAGTTTCTTGCTCTTGAAGATGAAGTAAAACAATCCAAATATGGTGGCTCAGACCTTTATCCCCAGCACTTGGGAGGTAGAGGCAGGCAGATCACTGTTTAAGGCCATTGTCTGTTACATAATGATTTTGAGGTCAGCCTACCCTAAGTGAAGACCTTAAAAAATTTAAAAAAAAAAGGTGAACTAGATTTAGAGGACATGGAGGTTTGATTAACAATGGCCCCCATGGGGTCGTATGTTTGAATACTAGGGTCCCAGTTGGTGAACTGTCTGGGAAGGACTAAGAGGTGTGGCCCTGTTGAAGGAAGTGTCTCACAGGGGTGGACCTTGATATTCCAGAAGCCTCCTGTTGCTCTCAGTGTCCTCTCAGCTGTCAGATGTTCCTGTCACCACGCCATCATGGACTCCACCCTCTGAAAGTGTAAGCCTAACTGAATACTTTCTTTAATAAGTTGCCTTGGTCATGGTGTTTTGCCACAGCCAAAGAATAGTAACTAAGACAGTGACTGTATCTGGAATACATGACAAAGACAAAAGACTAGCTGAGAAAGCCAAATGAGCCATACAATGGTAAGATCTGGGGACAACACAAAAGAGATACATGAGCCACCAGTGAGCCCAGTATTAGTCATTAGGGAAATATACGTAAAAATCGCGGCATGGTTTTACCTTCAACCTGCTCTAATGGCTAAATCTTTTAAAAGATGGGCAGTATTAATATTAAGGTGGTAAACAACTAAAAGTCATGTTGGCAGCAGGAATATGGAATGGCGCAAGCATGTGGAAAAACAAGTTACAAATATGCATCTAGATTTCAACAATTCTACTCCAAGAGAAATGAAAATAATATGCACAGAAAGATTTGTATAAGACCATAACAGCTTTATTATACTAGCTGTTCCTCTTAGCCACACGTTTCAGCTCCATCCACATCCACTTTTCAACTTCCATATCTTCTTTTTTTTTTTTTTTGGTTTTTCAAGACAGGGTTTCTCTGTGTAGCCCTGGCTGTTCTAGAGCTCACTCTGTAGACCAGGCTGGCCTGGAACTCAGAAATCCACCTGCCTCTGCCTCCCAAGTGCTGGGATTAAAGGCGTGCGCCACCAATGCCCAGCTCTTCCAAATCTTCTTATCCCACCCCAGCCTCAGTCTCCATTCCAGCCTCGGCCCGTAGAGGCAGCTTCATTATTCTGTGAAGATCAAGGGTTCTTTTCCATGCCAGTCACAAGAAGCATCAAGGGTCGCACAGGAGAACATCAGATACCGGGAAAGACAAGATGCCCCCAGGTTGAGCCCTTGTGAGCACGCCCAGAGTCTTGGAATCCCATTAGATTCGTGGAAGGTGTGACTATTTAAAATCAAGCTTCAAAGAGTAGAGGGTTTTCAAAAACTGCTTTTGAGGAATATGCAACTCTTGTTAGACGCGCCAGACGTTAAGGAGGGTTCTGCATCTTTCCCAGCCTACAGAGTGGCTGCTTCCTCGCTGTCTTTTCTGGCCTACTCATTCCAGCAGCCAGATTATCCCAAACACCCCCTAACACACCCCAATCCCCACCCCACACTGCCACTATAGATTGCACATTAGAAATTTTTCCTGTTCATGGGCACTGGGGTACTCGTAAATACCAAGTTATAAGGACTGTCTCTCACTTCCTACCAACTCCCTAGAACCCAGGGCCTCCCTCTACCTCTGAGTAATGCCTCCAGTCATATCAGTTTTGGTTATTTTGTTTGTTTTGCTTTTATGACAGAGTCTCACTATGTATTCCAGACTGGCCTAGAGGTCACACTCCTCCCTCCTTCCTGTCTCATCTTCCTCAGTATTCAGAGTAAAGGCATTCATCATTGTACCCAGCCTTTAACTGTAAGTTCTTAAGAGAAAGGACCCCTGCCTTATATCTATTTCAATAAATATGGATGAGTAGAGAATTAGAGGAATCTATAGATAGTGCCACGGCCCCAGGAAACAGGGGAATAGTAAGGCAGCCATACATCAAAAAGTTAGTCCTCCGTGATGCAGGAAAATGCACAAATGATCTTTTGGCTCTGTTTCCAGCCTAAGCACAGACAGACAACCAGAATGAGTGTGCTCACAGCCATCAGGATGCACAGCCCCTCACTTGTGTCCAGGTAGCCATCGCCACCCCTCCTGGCCACTGCCAGATCCCTTTTCATCTACCAGTAATCATTTTCATTTACATTGTCATTTACCAGGACCCAGTGCCTCTCCATCCCATCTCAACAAAAGCTTCTGCAAGAAAAAGAGGAAAGAGTATTGTCTTGTTTCAGTATGTCCTTCCTGGAGACTGTGGCCCAGGTCAGCTATGGAGAACTAAGCTGGAGACCGTGAGACCTATTGGTTCGTGTCACTCAAGGATTAGGTGGAGCTTAACAATGACAGGGCATCCAGAGAAAGGCCACATGCTGCCTTCCAGATACCAACCAAGAAAGCCCGCCAGGCAGTGGCCTGGAGATGTTCTATCCCATTCCCACTTAGAATTCTTTATGTCACTCCTTCATTGCTATCCTTTTCCTGAAGTTCCTGTCCCCCAACATCCTAAAACAGACCACCCATCTACCCCTTCCAAAGAGAGCTGCTTCTTCATAGCCTAGGATTTGTGCAGTTGATACTATCATCATAGATGCTGATTATCCACATGGTAGTACATGACTAAGCCAGCTCAGTCAATCAACAGGGTCTCAAGTGAGGGAGTGAGGATTGAAAAAGAAAAACAGTTAGACAAAATCATGACATGACTCCAGCCCGTATACTGAGGCTGAAGCAGCTTTATTTCTCTCCAGCCTGCTTTTATATCATTCTAGGAATATCCAATAAACATGGTCGGGTCTTAGATCAAAGACAAAGTAATCAAGTGAAGTAGTAAACTAGGAGATAACACAAGATAGTAATTAAGTAAAGTAGTAAGCAAAAGGATCACACAAGGTAATAACTATGTAAGGTAGTAAACAAAGCCCCATGGTCACTGTTTTTGATATTTTCTTAAAGATTTATTTATTTTATGTATGTGAGTACAATTGTTCTCCTTGGACACACCAGAGGAGTGCATCGGATCCTATTACAGATGGTTGTGAGTCACTATATGGTTTTCTGGGAATTGAACTCGGGACCTCAAGAACAGACAGTGCTCTCAACTGCTGACTCATCTCTCCAGCCCTTTGATGTTCTTATCTGAGCCTACTTCCTTGTCCGAGCCCAGTGACAAATGCCAGATTCCCAAAAGTGGCACCAAAAGCTCTCAACAAGTACCTGTAGACTCGGAAGAGCAATGGCCAGTGGGTAATGTCCCCTCCGTAGGCTAGCAACAAGCATGTGTCCACCCGTATCCTGCCTCCCTGAGCGACCGAGCCCTGTGGTGGAGTGGACATGGGACCCCCATTACCCTACAGTATGTGCTAGAATCTGGAAGAAGTAGGCAGTGAAGGAATGGACTTACTAGTGAGAGTAAGAACAAGCAAAGAAAGCAACCTTCCACTGGGAAGTGGTGGCGCATGCCTTTAATCCCAGCACTTAGGAGGCGGAGACAGAGGCAGGCAGATTTCTGAGTTCGAGGCCAGCCTGGTCTACAGAGTGAGTTCCAGGACAGCCCGGGCTATACAGAGAAACCCTGTCTTGAAAAACCAAAAAGGAAGAAAGCAACCTTTCTTCTTTTATGTCCTTTATAGATACTTGCAGCAGGATGCATGGCTAGGTTAATGGTGAAGTAGGTCTTGGGGATGGAGAGATGGCTCAGTGATTAAAAGCCTGGGCTGCTCTTCCAAATTCCCAGCACCCACATGGCAGCTTTACAAGGTCTGTAACTCTAGTTCCAGGGCATCCAGCACCCTCTCACAGGCATTCATGTAAGCAATACGCCAATGCACATAAAATAAAGAAGAAATGTGTTTTCACACTTCAAATGATTTAATTAAGAAAATGTCCTTACAGGTATGCCCAACCATTTAGTTTTAGTTAATTCCAGACACAGGCAAGTTGACAACCAAAACAGCCATCACACTAGCCAATGCTTAGAAATAACATAAACATTACGTGCAGTAAACAAAAGAAAATATATTGTATGATCCCAGTTATCACAACTAATATACAGCTGTAGACATCAGACCTATAATTGTCTACAATGACCAGGATGGAGAACAACTAAACAGTCTATTTTTGTGAAGGCTTTCTGAGATTATAGAAGTGTATATGTTTGTGTGTTAGTGTGTGTGTTAGTGTGTGTGTACATGTGCATGTGTCTTGCTAGGGATCAAACCCAAGGCTCTGTAAAAGCTAAATGAGCACTCTGCCTCTGAACTACACACTTACACCCTGGCTATTGAAGACAATTTTAACCTATGTAGCTCAAGCTGGCCTTGAACTTGCTATGTAGCCCAAGGTGTCCTAAAATACATGGTCCTCCTGGCTGGGACTACAGGCATGTGTCACCAAGCCTGGTCTCATTAAGAATCTACCTGTATCTTATTTGGAGTGGTGATTTGCCTGGGTTTACCTCGTTATTTGCCTCCTTTACCTGTATCTCCAGGCTATGTGCATTTTGTTGTGATAAATAATACTTCAGTGTTGCTGTAAACCTTCAACCCAAATAAGACCGGTCAAAGAAAACACAACTCAATAATTATGAATATAAGCTGCACGCCTAGATTGGGCAGATTCACCACTACACTACTCTATTCCCCAGCTATGAGACCCTTACAACTTTTGGGTTTTCTAAGCCCCGAGCTTGTCCTTCCACCTCCTGATCCTCAGTCGGCTTCCTTCTCCGTCGGCTTCCTCCTCCATTGTCTTCCTCCTCTCTCTCTTGTCACCAACCTTTATTTCTCCACCTCGCCTTTTCTGCCCAATCACTGGCTCTAACCTTTATTTTACAAACTAAGATGAGCAGAAGGTTCACTGGAAGTCACCTGTGTACTGATTCGCTCCTCTGCAGCCCCTCCCAGGAAAGTGGAATTAACATCAAAATACAAGGCCAGGGCTATCCACAACACTTCAGTATGGAGATAATTGGAAAAGGTATTGAAGAATAAGATTCTAAATGGAAGCATGGGGAAACTGAGCATAACTTAACTCATTCTTGTACATTATTCTTTTGTTCTGATTTAATTTGATTTTAGACAAGTGCTCATTGTATAGCTAGGTCTGTCTTGCAACTCTTTAAAAACTCAGTTATATGAATATGTTTTTGTTTTAATCACAGGTATAGGATCGGGACTGTTTTAGATTGTCCAAAGCCACTAACTATGAATGTCTCATGTTCTTGAAGGGGTGTAATTTTTGCCAGATGCAGACAGTGTATGTTTGGAATTCTGGGAACTCTGGAATGGGTATAAATGGGAGAGCTCCAAAAGGGCCTATGGCAGCTGCTGCTCCCCTGGCTGCTGGGGGTTCGTGCTGCTGCTTTTGCTATTTATGATTTGCTGTTTTGCTGGATTGCTGGTTGGGGATATCCTGAAGATTGGACTTTCCCCAAGGAACATGATGCCCCCGAATCAGCAGAAAATAGTCCAAGGAAGTCTACCTTTCCCCTCTAACCTTCTTTCTCTCCTACCTAGTGTTGGGGGCAGGCAGAAGAGATTGGGGGTGGAGATGGATGATAGATATCAGAACCCAATAAAATAGCCCAAATAGTATTTGTACATGGAGAGAAGTATTGTAGTCAGGAGAGACAGGAAAAGTATATGGAGGGGAAAGAGGGAGAAAGGTCAAATAAAGATACCAAAATAAATTAGGGAGAAAGAGTCCTGATTTTCTGGATAGCAGCGACCACTGTTTACAATAATTCACACCATGTTCTATAAACAACCAGAAGAAAGGGATTTAAAGCTTCCTTGGCCAATGAAGTGATAGAAATGTAAGGAGGTGGCTATACTCATTTCCCTTAATTGATCATTGTAGATGACATTTGGGTATTGAAGGACCACACTGCATTCCAGAAATGTGTACAATTATTGTGTGTCCATGAAAAGAGGTATAACAATACATGTAATGGTCTTGTATACAGCAGCAAAGCTTCTCTTGGTACCTGTTACTACAGTTACTGGTGCTGAGCTCTCGGCTCATGCTTTGTGTCTCCCTGGGTGCATGGACTTAGCACACTCTACAGTCCCAGCTTCCACTTTCACCCTCTGATGGATTAGCATAATTAATTTTGTATGTGCCCAAAGCCACCGGTCCCAGCAACTTTGATGGACACTCTTCACAGGCTCTAAGAATCTTTGCCATGGTGGTTTTATTTTTCCTACTGCCCTTTGTAAGCTTCCCATCACTTCTGGTACCGTATTCTTCCATCTGTCAGCTCCCACTCGAATTCTACATGTCTACCTTACTACTTTACCCTGGCAACTCTGACCATCTGCTTTGCATAGTAGGTTCCAGATCAGCATTTTACTTCACCCCATGGTTATCTTGCTTTGGTTCCTTCAGAGCAAAGAGGGCAAGCTGTCCTGCCTCCTCTACCTCCTGAAACATGGCTGTCACCGAAGATCTCTCACAGATGTTCAGTGGACTTCAGACCTCTCGTGCAAGCTACAGTCTTATTATTACTAGAACATGGCATTATGTAGGAGTCTGTCTTGGCTAGGCACATGTTTAAGAGTCCAGTATTTGAGAAGCTGAGGCAGGAGGGTGACTGTGATTTGGATCTACATAGTGAGCTCCAGGCCAGCCAGGGCTACATAATAAGACCGTGTAGCAACGAACAAACAGTGGATACAACAAGCAGATAAGAAAGCCACTCTTGCAAACCCAAGCTCAACTTCCTCCTAGTTCCCAGCAAGTGGTCCAGCCAGTGCATGTCTTTGTTTAAAATCTGTATCATATAACAGATATCTGAGAAGCTACCTTTAAAAATAGTTTTCGCTCGTCAGCTCTTTCCAGCTGGATGGACCATTGTTTGAAACACTCCTTGACCCTCACTAACCCAATGACATTTTCTCAAGTTCTACAGGTGTCACTTCAAAGGGCGTGATCATCAACTATCAATGAGGAAGAAAAAAGCAGCTAAAGGCCATAAGTACCCAAGTTGGAAGCAGATAAAGGGCTTGAATTTCTTATAGTCACTCATTCATTCATTCATTCATTCACTCATTCATTCATTCATTCAAGGAAAATATTTTGATCATAGACCATTGGCTAGCCAGGGAAGATGTATTTATTGTATTTTTCCTGTAGAGAAATGAATCCAGATAGGGCACCAAAGAAACAGGTTTATCCAATTCTAGCTTGGTAAACCAATGACTTTGAGCTACCTAGAGGAGAATGAATAAGGAGATGCTTACAGAATCATGGAAATTCAAGGACAGCTGTATTACCAAAATGAGCATTAGTGACCCGAAATATCGGCATTGACGAAAAGTCCCATGCCAGCTTAGGTGATGGCATCTAAAAGTTCTACACTCTATATTCTAGTTTAGCATCTCCTGAGACCCCTGCAGCTAACATAGGGCCAGATGAGAGAGAAGAGTGGCATAATCTCAGATGAGAGTTTGAAGATCTCCCCTTTACTCCCGCTATGAGAGAATAATAGACCATAGTGTGCTGGTCTTGTGCGGATGACCAAGTGTGTACATGTCATGTACAGAGGAAGACCCTGCATGATAGTCACAAGTGGAGAAGACCCATTTCTGTCTGAAGTCCATTGCAGTCTGAAGAAGAAGACAGATTGACATCCAGGAGTCACAGAAGCAATGGTCTGAAGCAAGTGTGTTAATACTGTGAGGACATATGGAGGGAGACGCGAGTCTAGTCATGGAACCTCTTCTTTGAGAAAAGACTCAACTGAGCTGAAAAAGCATGAACTGGTGTTTGCATTCAGAAGTGGGCTGAAAACATTTTAATGTTCACATTCAAAGAATTAACTTATATAGCTAGGATGAAAATACCAAAGGCTTCATGGTACAAGATGAGGTTGGGGAAGTGGGAAAGGGCCCAATCACTCAGAGCTTTGTTGCTCTAAAAGCCAACCCCTTCAGCTTTCCTGTCGGACAAGTACATGTGGCAAACAATCTGAGCTGTGACCCTTCCGGATCGTCTACAGTACTCACACTGGCCCATACTTGTCCTGGGGTCAATAAGTCACAGCCAAAACCTAGATATACCCAGGTATTCCAGGTAGGTAACTACTCTCAGGCAAGAAGTTCCTTTAACAGCAATGTTGGCTCAGAGCCCAGTTGATCCAGCCAATATGTTCTCAGAATTTTTGTGGCAACCTGAGCCTCTTCCTGTCTAGCCTGCCTTCCTCTTCCTTAGAGTTGGATGGAGGTCTGACACTCTCCCACATTCTCCACCTCCCACTCATTCTCAACAGGTGTACCTCCTGAGAAACACCTTTCATAGCTAGTCCCATCTTAGCATCTGTTTCTCGAGGAACTTGAACTCACAGTTTGTTGCCTGTGATTGAACATTTTTGCCTTTAACTTAAGAGTAACCAGAAGTTGTATATTTAAAACGCTGGCCTGACATCAACAGATGTACGGCTTGAGGAAGAACAAAACAATTTATTGGCACCAGTGTAGAGAACAGATTGGATGTAGGCAAGGGTGGATGCAAGGGACCAGCTAAGTCTCTCTGGCAGAGTCTGGATGAGATGATGATGCTAGATCAGGGTAGCATTGATGGAGGTAGGAAGTGGGTGATCTTGAGAAACAGCAAGGAAATAAAAACAACAAGACACAGTAGTGGACTAAGGCAGCAATAAAAGAGACGCTTATCACCATGGAGACCAGCCTGGACTTGCTCACTCAACCCTAGCAACCCCAAGGGACAAACCCTCAATGCTCTAAAGTGATGTGGCCAAGGTCAAAGTCAATACAATGGCTAATTATATAAAAGCAAATGGGAGAAAGGATGTCTTGAAGTCAAGTAGAACAACAGCTCACACAAAGGCTGGGAGTATAACTCAGCGGTAGAGAGCTTGCCTAGTATGCATGAGTGAAGTCATGGGTTTAATTCCCAAAATAAATAAATAAGTAAATAAATAAATAAATAAATAAATAAAAGTATGTGGTAGCATATGCCTATAATCTTAGTATGTGGAAATCAGAGCAGGAGGATCACTCCAAACACAAGACTGTCTTAATTAGGGTATTACTACTGTGAGCAGACACCATGACCAAGGCAAGTCTTATTATATAAAGGACAATATTTAATTGGGGACTGGCTTACAGGTTCAGAGGTTCAGGCCATTAGCATCAAAGTGAGAACATGACAACATCCAGGCAGGCATGGTGCAGGAGGAGCTGAGAGTTCTACATCTTCTTCTGAAGGCTTCTAGTGGAAGACTGGCTTCCAGGCAGCTAGGATGAGGGTCTTAAAGCCCACACCCACAGTGACACACCTACTCCAACAGGGCCACACCTTCTAATGGTGCCAGTCCCTTGGCAGAGCATATACAAACCATCAAAAAGGGCAACTTTGTTTACTTAGTGAGTTCCAGTCCATCCAGGTCTGGAACATTCTGTCTGGAGCACAGCGGTACTCTGTCTCAGAAACAAAACCACCACCACCAACACTCCATGCCGTAATTATTTGCTTAGAACACTATACTGGTTCCTCATTTTGTTAAGGACCAAGCTAACATCTTACCACACATAGCATTCTTTCCTAAGTTTCAGTCTTTTACTGATCTCCATCTGATTCCTTCCCCATGCCCCATGCCTATGTCTGGCCAATTTTATACATTTTAAGGCTCATTCCACTTTTCCTTAAAGCTTATTCAGTTAGTAAGTTAGGGTGTGTGTGTATGTGTGTGTGTGTGTATGTGTACATGCCACATGTGTGCAAGTGTCTGAGGAAGCCAGAGAGAGTGTTGGATCCCTCAGAGCTGGAGTTACGTGCAGTTGTAAGCCACCTGACATGGCCACTGGAATCCAAACGGGTCCATCGGAAGAGCAGTGATCCTTCTTAACTGCTGAGTCATCTCTCCAGCCCCCTCATCCCGGTTTCCATATTACTGTTTATTTCACTTTCCTTTCCGAGAATATCACCCTCTGCCCTCTTCCATAGCCTATGGCAACACCAACATCTGAACAATCAAATCTCAACTTCCCCATGGCAACTCCTCAGATTGCTTCAGCTGTCACTCTTGATAAATTCTTATTGATCATATATAGCTTTCAGCTGTATTATACATGTTTGGTTTTGTTTTTACTATTGGCTGGTGGATGCCATGCAGGAGCTACGGGGACCAAATGAGCTCCCTGAGACAGCTCACCGTCTTGCTCAGCTACGATGGAAAGGCACGGATGGCCCCAGAGACTTTGTCTGGCATTGCTTCTTGCTACTGATGCACTTTCTCCTGTTTGTCCTTGCCATACTCCTCATTGATTTGGTTTAGTGTGAGTGGACACCGGGAAACTCTCACTGCCTATATCCTGTGGTGTGATTACTTCTTGGGTGATAGTCCACTCTCTCTATTGGGCAAGTTTCCTGCAGATCAACGTAAAGAAGAAAGTTCTGGAGATAATGCTGTTTAGATGAATTCAAGATTGTGCGGCATTCCTCATTTGATTTGAGTAGTATTAGGAAATTAGCTTGATTTAAATAATTTCGGGAAGTTAGGATAGTTGATAAAGTTTAAAGTTAGAATCAAGAGTAGAATGAGCCCGTTCCTCACAGACGGGCAAGAGCTTCGTGAGTTAGAGAAAGGAGTCAGTGAGCGTTCAGGCATCGCAAGCATGTGATTTAGGAGCAAGAAAAATAGGCTTGGGACAGTTAATGGCTAAAGAAAGCATCCACTCTGGGTAGGGCCTGAATCCCTTGAGTTTGTGATCTAGGGCTGCAATAACAGGTTTTTGGTAAGCAGCATGGAGCAGAAAGGTTATGAATAAATAAACAATTCTGAGAATAAGAACAGAGAACAGATGATTAGCCAGTCTAGCTGATCAGGACAT
Source organism: Grammomys surdaster (assembly GCF_004785775.1). NCBI lineage: Eukaryota > Metazoa > Chordata > Mammalia > Rodentia > Muridae > Grammomys > Grammomys surdaster. The sequence goes on from NW_021604619.1 coordinate 2,536,297, forward strand.
CAATAATAAGACCTAAGACAGATGACCTATTCCTTAGTAAGTACGGGCTGTTGTCAAGCAAGCATGGGCAGAAACTTGCTGCTACCGATGTGGCCTGCTTAAACTTTGTTCATCGATGACAGGAGAATTATGGCTTAGGGGTTACAAAGAGTTTGTGGAAAGTAAGATAGAATTGTTTAGTTAGATATGTTTCAAAAAAGAAATGCATAATCAATAATCCTGTTGTAATTTCCTCTCATGTAATGATTTTTTTTTTTTTTTTGGTTTTTCGAGACAGGGTTTCTCTGTAGCCCTGGCTGTTCTGGAACTCACTCTGTAGACCAGGCTGGCCTCGAACGCAGAAATCCACCTGTCTCTGCCTCCCAAGTGCTGGGATTAAAGGCGTGTGCCACCACCGCCCGGCTTCGTGTAATGATTTTAATCTGGTTTTGAAGAATATGTCTTTGTGGTGATTGTTTCCAGAAAATGTGTAAATTGTGTATATGAAGTAATTTCCCTTCTAAATAGAAAAACTTTGTCTTCAGGGGTATAAAAAGGGGTTAAGAGGGGAAAAAAAACCTGTTGGAGCCTGCTTTTACTTCAACTCTCTCTCTCTCTCTCTCTCTCTCTCTCTCTCTCTCTCTCTGTGTGCGTGTGCGTGTGCCTGTGTGTGTGTGTGTGTTTGATTTCTTTTGTCCTTTCTTTTCTCTAATTGCTGGGTGCCACAGACAGCAGCCCCTGTAGGTCTCTATCTGGACCAACTCCCATCAGCCCCTCTTAGTGCTGACACACATCAGCTGCTTTCGGCATCAACCCAATTGCTGATGCCACACCAAGTTGCATAACTCAGTTTACCCTCTGGTGTCAAAGCTGGACTTTGACAATTGGCTTTCCACATACTTCGTTTTCCACAACTAGATTGCAAATTCCTAGAAGAAAGGAATCGGGTCGTATGTCTCATGCTTTATGGAATAAAACTATGAGTGGTGCTCTTAAGAATATTATGCTCTACCGAGATCACCTCCCAGTTAAACAGGAGACTATAATTGAATGTAGGTATTATTTCCAGCTTAAGGGCAGGGTCATATGAAAGAACAGTGAATGGGCTCCCAATTCATACTTGTTATCTTTAGGGGTTGTTTGCATCTGTTTTTCAAGGGGACAGGGGTGTGGCTAGGAATCTGCCCTGCAGACTAAAAGTTCAATCATAAGTAAACTTAGTCAAAGGAGAAGCAAGCATGAAGAAGGAGTTGGAGTTGATATTTCACAAAGAATGTAGAAAAGAGGAAACAGACATGCTGTTTCTTGGGCTGCAAGTATTAAGCTAGAAACCATTTGCTCACTAGCTGTAGACAGTGAAGGAAGAGCAGTCGCAAGACCAGAAGCTAGGGTCTTCAATCCTGAAAATGCTTTCTATGGTCTGTGTAGTCCCTGAAAATTATGTGATTAATTCAGAAAATCATTCTCACACTCCTCGGTGGTTTGAAGAGGTCAAGCCTAGGGCTGGAAAGATAAAGTGCTCGCCTTGCAAGCATGGGGTCCTGGCTTTGATCTACAGAACCCATGTGAAAATATAAAGCATGATGATACATTTAATCCCAGAGCTGTGGAGGCAAAGATAGTCAACTCCCTGGGGCTTGCTGGCTAGCTTTAAGCTAATGAAAAGCTATCTTAAAAAACAAGTTTAGACAACTCCTGAGGAATGACACCTAAGATTGTTTTCTGACCTACACACACACACACACACACACACACACCATGAAACAGAGCCTTTGAATAAGTGATTAAGACATGACGCTGTGCCCTTCTACAAGAAACTTAAAAGAACAGAGTCCTTCTGTCCGCTGAAGACATATGGGAGCTAACACACATGAGGATCAGATGCTATCTAGACACCAGAGCTGTTGGCACTTTCATTTTGAATTTTCTAATCTACAGAGGTGTAAGCATTTCTCTGACTTATAAAAGTTTTTTCATTATATCAGTCCACAGGAACAATTTTCTTTTGTCTTACACATGGTCCTTTTGTTGAAGATAAAGATTTGGCCTAGTGTTGACCAACTGCAAGTCAGGAGGGAGCCAGAGATGTTGGAATGGGTCCTTATGGTCATTTCCAATGATCCCTTGCCATCTCTGTTGGACCCTAAAGGAAAGGCTTGTGAAGGGACAATAGCCTCAGACTCCACTTAGAAAAATTAATAAGGATACCTGTAAAAAGTACAGGTCAAGGTTGTCACTATGACTGTACTTGAAAAAAAAAATGTCATTTTGTGACTACAATTAAGATAGACTCATTCTAAAAAAAATGAAATAATAATAATTAGCTGGGCTTATTTTTTTCCTGTGCAATGGTCATCTTCTAAAACCATAGTGAAAAGTAATTTTACAAGCAAGTCACCAAACAAATGCTTCTCTGTATGTGATATTTTTAAAAATAAAAATAGCAGCACTCCCCAATCAGCCAACAATAGTAATTAGTCCTGTCTTAAATCTCATAAATGGCTAGTCAACTTCATTTTAGAAAAGGCCAGCTGTTTTGTGGAAGGCTCCTGGGAAGAAAAAGGCGGAGAATAAGTTTAGTCTACCAAGCTGTTTCCTCACAGGCTCCCAGCGAGACAGCATGTATCCCAGTGATGCAGCTAACGTAGAATTTTCTTTAGACATAGCTGAAGCTCTAATCAGCCAGATCCTGCCGTGGGAGCAAATTAGTTCCAAATATAAGGTTGGCATTTTGCAAAGTGCGTTAACTCCTTCAAGTCAGCTGACCACAAAATAAAGAGCCCAGAGCAGCCACTAACGCTTGTGCTGAATCAAACAGGGCAAGAGAAAGATGGCAAGATGGCGGGTGGCAGTCATCACTTTGGGAATGTCTAAATGGACTCCCAAGTGGCCTGTTTACATTTAAAGAGTTTCCAGGTGACTAAAACAGCTCAATTATGTCAGTAAGAGAGCCTTAACCTATTTCCACTTGGAGTTCCTCCTTTGACAATCCATTCGGCTGATTGTTGGGTAGCTGAGGTTTTCTCTGGCTTTCCTCTCTAAGAAATGATCAGGCATTTTCCACCGGAAGGCTGGAAAATGGAAATGAGGTTCATAAAGGCAATCCCCTGTGAGACCAGCTTCACTGGGTCCTTTTCACCTTTTGCCAACAGTGAGCAATAGTGTTTACGTACACTGGTCCCAGGAATTGCAACGAAAATGGATCAGCCTTTGTGTGTATGTGTAAAAAAGAGATCTAGGCAGACAAATCGAAAACGTTATGTTCAGTTTGACTTCAGAAATATTTCCGCTGGAAAGGCATTCAAGTGAGACTCTTGATGGAATTTATATTAAACTGTAAGACAGAAACAACCTAAATGCCCAACAATCACTCAATGGATGACTCACCTTGGGTAGGGCCACAAAATGAGCTATTGTATTAGTATTGGGATAAAACTGATGAAGAATCTTTATAGCCTGGATTACGTGGCCATATTTATATTCTGACCTTCAGATCCTACTGCCTCTGCAATATTGCTTATAGCAATTACTCATGGTGGCGGTTTGAATAGGAACGGCCCCATAGGCTCATAGATTTGAATGCTTGGTCATTAGGGAGTGGCACTACTTGAGAGGGATTAGAGTGGCCTTGTGGAAGGAAGTGTGTCACTGGGGGGGGGGGTGGGCTTTGGGGTTCCAAAGGCAGGCCGGTCCAGCCTCTCTTTATGATGCCTGCCAATCCAGATGTATAAACTCAGCTACCTCTGCAGCACCTTGTCTGCATGTGTGGCCTGAGGTGTCCCACCATGGCAATCAATCACCTCCAAACCAGTGAGCAAACCCCAATTAAATGATTTCCATTTATAAGAGTTGGTGTGATCACGGTGTCTCTTCACAGCAATAGAACACAGATTAAGAACCTCACATAATGCACATTACAGTATATACTAATTAAAAAGGCTTTTGTAGGTTACCATATTGAAGGTGTCTTAAAATCCTCAAAGTGCTGTGTTATTTCTCAGATTCTCCACATACCACTTAACTCTTTAAAATGTTCCCTCAGGCCAACACTAAGAATTTCTTCACTGAAACAGGCTTATCTCTTTCAGTTCTCACACACCATGTCCAACTACATAATTTTCAGAGCTCTAGGCAAATGGACAATTTATAGCCATTAAAAGCAAGCAAAAAAGGGTGCCGTTATATGTGATACCATAAATAAACTTTCCTTTTCAAATATTTCACTACTTACATTAGGAGTAATAGTGATACATAAAATAAAATATTGTTTTGTGATAGACTTTTCCTGGGGAGACACAACATCCTCATATACTCACCCCAGATAGGAGGGCTATTTCAGACTAAAGTCTTGATACCACCAAAGTCCAGATACCAGTTTTATTGGGGTTATTTACAGGAATATGGGTGAGGGGTCACTTATAAGATAGCTGAATCACCAAAGCCTGCCCAAGAATGAGGAACAGCTCACCAAAGCTGGAAATCGGGAGTACATTGCACAGCCTGTAGGCAGCTCAGCAGGTTGGAAGGATTCTTTCTAGGGGATTCAGTTGGTCAGAGCCTCTTCCAAGCAGCTCAGCTGGTCTTTGTTGCTTCTGGGCAGTTTAGCTGGCTTCTGCGTCTTCCAGGTGACTGGGCTCCTGTGAGAGTGACTCTCAGCAATCTTTACCATTTACTGTTGGGGAGCAAGGGGTTTAGTGAATCTAGTCTGTTTCAGGAACTTCCTGAAGCTATTTTGACTTTATTTAATAAAAACATTTTAACTTATTCATTAACCGGATTAATTGTAATTTTAGTTAATAAAATAATATTTTATTTCTATGCCGCATTAATTATAAGGCTTTTTTGAGCCAGAGATGATGGCTCTTATCTATTACCCCAGCACTCAGCCTTCCTGAGCTACAGAAGGAGACTGTTTCTCAAACAAAAACTTCTGACTCACTTTCCTCCCAATTCACTTATTAAGTTACTGAAATGTTCACTTTTAGAAGCTTCGTTTTTAATGAAGATGACTGGAAATAATGTCATTTGTTCCTTTTAAGTGCAAAATTGCAAGCTATTTTTAAACAGCTCAGTTCTGAGATGGATCTTTCTGCTGAATTTAACTTTTATTGAAACTGTTGATTGATATTAAGAGTATTTTTTTTTAGTATAAAAACATTGAGATAAATTACTGATAAACTGAGCCGGTGAGATGGTTCAACAGGTGAAGGCACTCACTGCCATGCTTGATCCTTCGAACCCACAAGGTGGAAGGAGAAAACTGACTCCTGTTAGATATCCTCTGACCTCTACAGACAGACACACATAGACACAATACACAGAACATACATATAAACATACATACTACTACTATTACTACTACTACTCACACACACATGCATACACTCACACACAAACATAGACACAATACACAGAACATACACACATACATACATACATACATACATACAGATACACACACAGACACACAGAGACACATACATATACACACTATACACACATACACTACACAGAACACACACATAGGGATACACATACACTCATACACACACTACATAGACACACTACACATACATATACTATGCAGACATACTACACAGACACACTACACAGAACACACACACACACACACGCACACTCATACACAGACTCCACAGACACACTACACAGAATACACATACGTACTACACAGACATACACCAAACAGGACACACACAAAAGAGATAAGATACACACAGTCATACACACACTATATAGACACACAGAGACACACTACACAGAACACGCATACATACTTTATAGATACACACATATACACTACACACACATATGCTATACAGAACACATACACACTCAGAGATACACACACTCACACACTACAGACACACTATACGCACACACACACACACATACACACACACACACACACACACACATGTTTCTAAAACTGTGAGAGGAATAGGGAGAGGGCTCCTATCAAGCCTGACAACCTGAGTCCCATCCCAGGGACCCATAGGGTAGAAGGAGAAAAATCAGATCTAACAAGGATACACACATGTGGACACAGACACACAAATTATACCTTGTTTTAACTGTGGAAAGTAGGTTTCCAGGTTGTTTATTTGTTTGCATGAGTACGTCTAAGATATTTTGTTATGGCAGCCTGAGGCATTAAAACAATCTGTATCTTACTTGATGATAACTCTCTTCTCTTGAAATCCCCTCCCTTAAGTTCTGAGATACCACCCTCTTTTGGTTTTCATTTGACAACTCTTGGTTAGATTTTCTACTGCTATGATAAAACAGCATGACTAAAAATAATTTAGGGAACTAAGGGTGTATTTTATTTTACAACTTGTAGCCCATCACTGAAGGAAGTCAGGGCAGGAACTCAAATAAAGCAGAACCTGGAGGCAGGAACTGAAGCAGAAGCCATGGAGGAATCCATGATGCTTACTGGTTTGCTCCTTGTGGTTCGCTCACCCTGCTTTCTTATAGCACTGAGGTCCACCATCATCCATAGGCTCTTCCACATTGGTAATCAATCAAGAAAAGTTCTTACAGACCAAAGTGGTGGGGGCATTTTCTCAATTGAGGTTCTCTCTTGTCAGATGACTCTGACTTGGGTCAAGCTCACATAAAACTAGGTAGGACACAAACCATTCTAATAGCTTGTGGACTTCATTTTCTTTCACATAGTTAATATTATACTTAAATGCTTTTCTTACCTAGAATACAAGCCCAGAGCAGCCAAGTGCTGAAGACAGAGCAGATAAGAACAAGTTGAAGTTGAAGACTTCAACTTGCAGTTGAAGACAAGCAACTCCTGAACTAATCTTCATTTCAGACTCTCCTGTGCTCCAGAAAAACAATAGTCTCTCCTTAGACATATTCTCTACCTATTCCTGCATACGTGGACCTCAATCTGCCCAACTTAAATGTTTCATCTCTTCTCAGTATCTGTTATTCTTATCTTCTGTCCTCAGGTCTTGGAATCACCACCTAAACACATCCATGTCAAAAGAGTCTATCACAAGTGAATTCCAAGGACCAAACTTAGTTCACAGGGATTAGTGGCAAGCCCCTTTACCACTGAGTTGCCTTACCAGCCCATGTGCTTTTTCCGTGGCTGTTCCCTGGCTCTAGATATGTTCCTCATCTAGCTTATCTTTCATCTTATTGTCAAGATGATTTTCCCCAAACTTCTCAATGACTTCTGATCATCTATAAAATAAAACATACACTACCCCAACCAAATAGCCCCTGTGTGTTTCTTCAGGTACAGCTAGTACATCCTTGCCCTCGTTATGTGAAACTACCAGCTAGCTTTCAATATATCATTTTACTCTTCTATGATTGTGTGTTCTTTTGCTTAGAAATCTTCCTGTAGTCTCTTCCTCTTCTCTTAAATGCGCTCAAGGCTTCTAAAATGGAGTGCCACATGCCATTGGTGCACAAGGTATAAGGTATTGATCTTTGGAGCCGTCAGGGAAGACTTGAGGTGGCCCACAATAGTCAGAGATGGGCAGATTTTCTACTGGACTGGATGTGGGTTGTGAGACAGGGAGGGGTCAAGATGACTATAAATTTTGAAATCTGGAAGGTGAAGTTGCCTTCAACCTTGAATTGGGGAATGTTGACTGGTTCGGGGTTGGAAGGCCAGAGAGGGTGTCAGACTGTGTCTTAGTTTAGGATTTACAGCTGTGAAGAGAGACCATGACCAATGCAACTCTTATGTCCTTCAAGGGGGAGGGGAGGGAAGCAAGGACAAGTGTAGTGGAACACATCCTTAATTCTAACACTCAGGAGGCAGAGGTGGATGGGTCTCTGTGAGTTCAAGGCCAGCCTGATCTACATAGTAAATGCCAAGACATCCAGGGCTGCAAGATCCTGTCTCATAAAAACAGTTTATTTTTAATTGATGATGATGATGATGATGATGTGTGTGTGTGTGTGTGTGTTGTCACATGCAGGTGTGCAAGGAGATCAGATCTCCTGGAGCCACAGGTAGTTGTGAGATACCAGACGTTGATGCTGGGAACCAAATTCAGGTCCTCTACAAGAGCAGTACACCCTCTTAACTGCTAAGCCATCTTCCCAGTCCCTTAAATGGCATTTTATTTTTTTTTTTAAGTATAACGTTAAGCTAGATAGCTCAGCAGTAAAGGTGCTTGCCACCAAGCCTGATAAATAAGGATTCCCAGGACCCATATGGTAGAAGGAGAGAACAAATTCTAGAAGTTGTCCTCCGATTTCCACAAGCATACTGTGGCACATGTGCGCGCGCACACACTCATTTAATAAAAGGTTAAAGCTTAAAAAATTACAGCATGTGTAACTGTAGAAAGATCAAGAGTCAAAAGAAAAATGGAAGCACTAGAAGGTAGACGAGAGAATCACTGCCTGATTGTCACCTATGTGGTGACAATGGATGGAACCAGGACACAATGAGAGCTGTAATTTGTCGGAATACAGGTAGCCAGATGCTGAGGGTGACTGGGTCAGTGGAGGCTCATGGGAACTTCCATTCTGCACACATTCCATTCCAAACATTCACAATGATAATTAGCCAAGAGCAAAAGTCACGAAGTTGACGATTTTAGGGAAGTGAGAATAAGGTCACTAGGTCAGGTGGGAGAATGACTAAATGAAGGGCAATACCATGGCCACTCAGGGGGATCTAGGGCATCCTCGAACTCTGGGAATGTAAATTTAAAGCTGACTTATCAGGTTAGATTCTTTTCTTTTTCCTCCAGCTATGCTTGAAAATGACAGAAAGTGCAGAGAAAGTGCCTGGGAAATTCTATGTAAACCCTGTGGAGGTCTGCCTAGTGAGCACAAGCCAGAGAGAAGAGCTGGGTGAGTGGTGTATTCAAAAGAGATGCTGGCGATCGATCTATCTATCAGCTGTGTGAGCAAGAGAAGGATCCCCATGGAGGCGGAGCTAGAGATGTGAATAGGTTGAAGAGGACAGTTAAGGACTGTCCTCTTGGCTTTGGCTGCTGTTTGTAGAACATTTTTAATTTTGAATTGGGGCTTTCTACCCACCCCACCCCCCTTGACTCCTTTGGTTTTTCAGTTCCCAGATCAAAGACACACTACCTTTATATTTATAATAAGCCTTAATCAGCACTAAAGTTTACCCTCTAAACTACTATGACTACTTCCCTACCAATAACCCCACAATATGACTTGCCATATCCCTTCTGAGCTGCTCTTTACTCCAATTGGCTGGCCCTCGTGGTCATGTTTTCAAGATTCTTATCCCATGGCATCTTCTCCTCTCTCCACTTTCTTCTCCCTCCTCTCCTCTCCTCAGATCCCAATCCTGGGTACCAAAAACCCTGCCTATCTCCTGCCCAGCTATAGGCTGTCAGCATCTTTATTTACCAATCAGGGATAATTTGGAGGCCAGGGGGAGGCAAGGTTACATAGCATCACTAGGGTCTACATACAGTCCCTCATCCTTGGAGGCAACCGGGCCTTGGGAGACCAGTATTTAGCAAAACACCAAACCTCAAAAGGATGCTAGGTTGGGTAAGCTAGAGAGATGGAAGAGACATTTGAGAAAGTCCAGGGCTTACAAATGAACTTATGAGGGCTGTTCATGTGTTCATGTGATAAGGTCTAAGTCTCACTGAGAGCTGGCAGCAGGGGTGACTGTTGAGAGAGGACTCAAAGCTAGCAAGCCGGAACCCCGACATGCACACTGGAATCATGGCATTTTAGCCAAAGCACAATTTTTGGAAAGATGCTCCTCCAGATCTAAGAGTGCGGTGATACCGTTCTCCCACTTTTCATGGTGACAGTTTTCACACGTTCGCTTCTTTCGTCAGCACAGTCTCTCCCTTCGCACTCCGCAGAAGTCTTGCTTCTTTATGACAAGTAGAATTCCCCTAAGGAAATTAAATCAATTTAATTGGGAACCCGAAATGTTCTCGCAAGCTGGAGCTCCCCACTTGCTGGCATCCATCCTGTGTTCTCTACCGTCCCTTCCACTTAGCAGAAAGGACCTTTGCACTGCCCAGTGCTCCTGGACCCAAGTTTTTGGATCACCTCTTTCCTTCCTAATTCCTTACTCTTACTGTGATTTTGTCCAGCTCCCTGACAAGAGCTCTCGAGGGTGCTACCGTGACGGTGCATTCTCTCTCACCTGGCCTAATAAGGGTAATGGGTCGTCTGTGCTGGGATCATGCCTGCGACCTGGTACCTACTAAGCACACGTTTTGCCACTGAGCTACATCCTCATCCACACAGTTGCATTTTAACCAGTCTCCTGACTGGTGATCACGCCTCTTCCTTGATGCTTCCCCACGGACATGCCCTCTCTATCAGCCAGAGTGACTGTTCAAAAAACATGCAACTCTTTGTAGACCGGCTGTACCGCAATAAAACTACATCACATGAACATACGCAGGTGCACAAGATGATTCTCATTTCCTGCTCTAAACCTTCCAGGGACTCGTATCACATTTCGAATAGTATCCGTACACTTTATCATCATTTGCAAGGCTACGTGTCTGTGATTTCCCCACCCCTCTCTTGGACCTTACCTCCTCGTGAAGACCCCTTAACACATCGTTACCTCACACCAGCTTGCTCGCCGCTCCCCTCAGCCTAGCGGCTTTTCAATGTCCCTCTCTGCATGGATCTCTTTTCCTTCTGACCTTCTGTGCTTTGTCTCTCATGTCATCCACGTTCAGTCACTTCAAAAGTGACCTCTCCAAAATAAAGCCCACACCACTGCAAATTGTCTCTACCCCGTATTGTTCACCACAGCATTTGGTGTTACCACATTTAATTTTGTTTTATATATGCACGTGCCTGTTTGTTGTCATAGGTATTTTGTTGTTCCCATTTTCTTCGATAGTTCCTGATAACCTTGATTCCCTACCACCCAAGAAACTATAGACTTTCTCTTGCCCAATATGGTCATAGAGAGGCTCCAGAGATGGTCCATTGGTTGAGAGCATTTGTTGTTCTTGCAAAGGACCACCTCCCTCCCCACACACACACCCCAGTTCAGTCTCCAGAACCTACATGGTAGCTCACAACCATCCAGACTTTAGTTCCAGGGGTTCAGTGCCTTCTTCTGACCTCTGCAGGCACACAGTTCACATATGCAGGCAAAATACTCATACAAATAAAACGAGTTAGAATAAAAAAGATGAGTCATACACACTAATCAAGTACCTTTCAATCTTGATGATGACCATAAAATAATTCTCTGAGCCTTTGCCAAAACAATTCAGTTGTTAAGCTAAAGATCAAAAAGTCTCCGGCTCAATTGTGGGGTTTCACAGAGCAGAAGGAAGGAAGGAAAAAAGAAAAAGAGGGGGGAGGGAGAGGGGGAAAGGACAGGGAGAGAGGGAGGGAGCAAGAGAGGGAAGAAAAAGGAGTAGGAGGGGGAAGGGAAGAAGGGAGGAAGGAAGGAAGGAAGGAAGGAAGGAAGGAAGGAAGGAAGGAGAGAAGGAAGGAAGGAAGGAAGGA
>NW_021604619.1:2547865-2556875 GCF_004785775.1 Grammomys surdaster
GAAGGAAGGAAGGAAGGAAGGAAGGAAGGAAGGAAGGAAGGAAACTTCTGGTCTACCTTTGCTATTCCAGATGGTCCTGCAGCATATTCTGCAGGAAGGAATGTAGCTCATAGGCCAGGAAGAATGTTGAAACAGGCCTCACAGAGGTCTCTCAACAGTTAGCAATATGCTTGACTAGTGTTAATTGACGGCTTTCTTTTGCAATCACATCTGTACAGAGTTGTCCACGATTCCATCTTGCTTGTGCACTGAAGCCCTCATTAAAAACAGCCAAGCACAGGGGAGTTCCGTGTAGCTTCCTATGCATGTTCCTGTGCCTGTCATCCCAGATACCCATTGCAATGAACCAGGAAGCATAGACGTTCCTAGGAGTGTCATGAGAGACTCAAGCACTTAACTGTCCTAGATGGCTTTTCTGTGGCTGCAATACAAGATTTTGACCAAAAGCTCGTTGGAAGAGAAAGGGTTTTGTTTTTTGTTTGATTTTTGGCTTGTTGTTTGTTTTGGGCTTTTAAGTTGCTGTCCACCATCACGGGCAACCAAAGCAGGAACTCTAGGCTGGAGGCAAGAACTGACAGAGAAACCACGGGGAAATGATGCATACTGGCTGGCTTCCTTGCTTTCATCTACTTTGTATATGCAGTCTAGGTGCATGGCTTAGGGAGTGGTACTACCCACAGTGGGCTGAGCCCTTTTCTATCAATTGGCTTAGGGAGTGGTACTCCCCACAGTGGGCTGAGCCCTTTTCTACCAACTAAGACAATTAAATTCCTCAAGTAAGGCTCTCTATCCATGTGATTAGAATTTGTAGCAAGCTGAAATTCAAACCAACCATCACATCCATCAAACCAAATGAGAGGATTGTGGAGAATCCCTATTTATAGTTAGCATGACATCTGCATAAGGAAATAACGTAGGGCTTGTGGCTGGCATCTGAGGTGTGTGTGTAGCAAGCAGTCTTGGGAGCTGACACTATTTCCAACTAGACAGCATCAGAACTGAGTAGGATTAAAGGACCTGCAGCTGGTGTCCAAGGCAGCTTCCTGGTGAAGAAACTCTTTCCTTTTGAGGCCACGGAAGTCTCCCTGGTTGATTGTTGTAAGAACAGAAAGAAAGCATGCATTTTGTCCTTCCCAATAATTTTATTTATCCTCACAGTAGAATATAATCCCCAGTCAAACACACAGTGTGCTTTCTCTCCTACATGCTGACCTATTTCTGCGTTATAAATAGTTGCTAAATAACAGTTATTTAAAAACAGGGCTTGGTGGCACCCTGTAATCCCAGCATTCAGTGGGTGGAGACAGGAGGATCAGAAGCTTAAGGTTGGATTTTGGATCTCTAAAACACACATAAATGCTAGGTAGGTGTGTCAGGCAGCCTGTAATTCTAGTCTCGGAATGCAGAGACAGGGGATCCCCCAGAGCAAGCTGGCTATAACAAGACTGGCCATATCATTGATAGGACTTAACTGAAAGACCTAGCCTCGGTGAGTGAGATGGAAGAGCAATAGAGGATGAATTTTGTATCCACCTCAGACTTCACACGCTTGTACATACACAAGTGCAATCATGCGCATGCCAAATGCTCATGCATGCCACACATGTAAAAATGGAAAAAGAAAAGGCAGCTATTGAATAAATAGCAGATTATTAAATATTTATTGAAAGAATACCTGAATGGGGGAAGAAACACACACACACACACACACACACACACACACCAGCAGCAGCTGTAGTCCTTAGTCTTCAGAGCTGGCATACCACAAAGTGATTGAGCCTCAGACTAAGTTACTCTGAGGTAATAAGAGGAGGTGAATAAGGATACTTCGTAATCTTGCCTAAGAGCAGACAAGTGTGGACCGCGCTAGAGCTTCCTGGTAGAGAGCTTTGTCAGCTTGCTTGAGTCCTTGAGTCTTATCACTTCACCATAAAGGAAGAGGAGGGGAGAGGAAGAAGAGAGGAGGAGAGAGGAAGACTGGGAGGAAAGGAGAAAGAGGAAGAGAATGAACAGAGTTAATGTACTACCCCTAAAACACCAAATGTTTCTCTTGAACATAACACCATAAGGTTTGTTTCTTTTCAAATTACAACTTTAGTATCACTCCAGCCTGTCCTTCCTTTGAACAAAAATGCTATAGATAGATAATTACAGAACTGCCCTGCTTTTTGACAGTAGCAAACACGGGCTAAAGTCCCTTCCCTTCTTCCTTCAGCTCTCTCTTAGAACATTTTCAACCAAGGTAAGAATTCTTGCACATCTTCTAACTAACTCCCTCTTACGTAGAGACCTCACAATTCTCCAGGGTATATGATTTCCTTCATAGCAACGACTAACACACCCACTTTGGTGATGGATCTCCTCGGTGTCATCTAGAAACCATCATTAGCATAGTGAATGCATCAATCGAACTTTGAATTAGAAATATGGATGACCCTTTATATGCTTCGGCACTTCTGTATTTTCTATAAAAAGCAAGAATTAAAGTCTCATTTTTATCTCATAACGCAAAATTAATTCAGTGTACTTCTAAAAGTCCTCGTAGTTTGAAACAGTCAGAACAGTGTTTAAATGTTCAAAGTCTCTTTGAATCTGGACCCACGGGAGCTCCCAGGGTCCAAAGAGCAAATGACTCAGATAATCTTACCTAATGTGAGCTCCCAATTTTTTTTTTAAATCTATGCTTCCAATATACAATAGCACAGAGAAAATACTGCATTTGCAAAAGGAAGGGAGAACAGGGAAACTCAGGAGAGAAAACCTTGAACTTGAAAGCTCTGCATCCAAAATCTTGGCCTTGTACTGGAATCACGTGGTTCCCCAGGAGCTTAGGTAGCCCCACCCTCCAGCCTTTCCACCCATAACACACACAGTCCTTTCCTGGACCGGCTCTACTCTATGAGGTTTCCTCAGAAAGATGTCCAGTCGTCCTAGCAATGTCAGTATTTTGGCCTTGACCTTTATAGCATCACACAGTGGCCTGTTAGGGCATCTGTCCTCTGAGAGTACTACTGAAACAGATGCAGAGACCCACAGCCAAACATTTAACAGAGCCTGAGGAGTCTTGTGGAAGAGTTGGGGGAAGGATGAGGGAGCCGGAAGGGATAGGAACTCCATAGGAAGACTAACAGAACCAACTAACCTGGACCCTTGGGGATTCGCAGAGACTGAAACACCAACCAAAAAGCAAGCATGCCCCCCCCCAACATATGTAACAGATGTGCAGCTTTGTCTTCATTCGGGTCCCCCAACAACTGGAGCAGGGGCTGTCCTTGACTCTGTCGATTGCCTGTGGATCCTACTCCCCTAACTGGGCTGGCTGCCTTGTTTGGTCTCACTGGGAGAGGATGCTCCAAGTCTTGCAGAGACTTGATGTGCTAGGGGAGTGATGGGGCGGGGAGGGGGGTTTCCTCCTTAAAGGTGAAGGGGCAGATGAATAGGGGAGAGGCTGTGTGAGGTGGGGACCCCGACAAGCTAAGACAGGGATGTAAAGGGAACAGATAAATTAATTAATGAAAACAAAAACCAAAGCAATAATGAGAAAAATAGAATAAAAATTGGGAAGATAAAATTCCAATGTAACAATTGTAAGAGATCCCAGCACTTGGGAGGCAGAGGCAGGCAGATTTCTGAGTTCGAGGCCAGCCTGGTTTACAGAGTGAGTTCCAGGACAGCCAGGGATCCACAGAGAAACCCTGTCTCGAAAAACAAAACAAAACAAAACAAAACAAAACAAAACTCACAAAAACAAAACAATTGTAAGAGTGCTTGTCCAGGGTGTGTAAGGGCCTGAATCCCACCCTCGGAACTGCAAAGAGTTTAATTGGAAACGGATGAAACGTATGGCGCTAAAGTCCGCAGGGGAGGCTTTTCAAATGAAGCTAGACAAATCATCCCTGGAAACTGCAGAAAACTTGGGTTTTAGAACTGCCTGTTCACCGGGCAGTTGTGGCACACGCCTTTAATCCCAGCTCTTGGGAGGCAGAGGCAGAGGCAGGCCTCTGAGTTCTGATTTCTGAGTTCGAGGCCAGCCTGGTCTACAGAGTGAGTTCCAGGACAGCCAGGGTTACACAGAGAAACCCTGTCTCAAAACAACAACAAAAACAAACAAACAAACAAAAACAAACCAAAAAAAACCAACCAACAAACAAAAAAACCTGCCTGTTCACCTCCGTCGGATGATGGAGACAATGACGTGGCACTCTGAGTAAGGGCTGCTGGGGCCCACAGTCTAACCGTGCTGGAGCAGGTGAGAAAAGGGCTGACTCCCCAGAGTTACTCCAGCCCAGGGCAGGCCGGGACACAGGATGGAATACGGACTGGGAAGACGAAGAGGTAACGCAGTCACGTGCTCACTGCCAACCCAGAGATGATGTGGACTCGGCTTCACACACTCATGCTTCACTGCTTAGTATGCTGGAAAGTTTTCACACAGACTGTTGGAGGGAAGACTCGAGCTCCATAGCACTGCCTGTCTCAGGTCAGCTTTCGCCCGACCTTCCTGGATTATCACAATCACCTCTGTGTCCCTCACAATACTCCCAACTAGGACATTACAACGAAGATACAGCTTCTCCTGAAGTCACCACTAGCTAATGATGAGACTGGACTCCCCCTTAACAAACTTGAGGAGTTTTGGAAAGTGGAACAATCACAGATCTATTTATTAACAGCCGAGCAGGGGTCAGTGGATGGATAGATGGCTTTGTGTAGTCCCTGAGAGGTTGAGGGAGCAACAAGAAGGTCACTGAGAGGCATTCCTGTCTTTCAATCCAAGCCTTAGCCATTTCCTCCTCATCTGCTGTGTTATGAGGTAGCCATGCGGCTCTCCTTACCCATAAGACGTATGGAGATGTCTGGAAGGAAGTCCATCTCTATGCTTTTTTTCACCCGGAAACTCAGACATGGTGACTCCAGGACCAGCCTACAGCAGCCACATAGAGGCATAAAGAAAGGGATATGAAGAAGCAATCAATATACCAAGGACAGCAGAGCTGAACACAGATAGGTCCTGTGTCTCATCACCTATGGTCATTTGATTCTGACTGTCCCATATATGAATATGTAAATTGTGGGGCGGTGGGCTGTGAGAGGCCACTGGGTGCCTGATTGAGCACAGGCCTCAAACCCCAGATCCTGGATCTCAGATCCTGACCCATCCCAAAACTGTATAAAAGACCTCTATTCGGGAGAAGTAAAAGTGTGTGAGAATCATCCCGGTCCAAGAATTTCTGTCACAAGAGCTGTAACACTTGGGAAGAGATCTGCTCTCCGGAAGCGCCTTCAGGACCCTCCCCTCCTTGCCAGCTAGCCAGCTTCTGCTTCTTACCGGCCCAGCCCGGGCGGCTCAGGCGGAGAGATAGGTGCAGCACCTGGGATGCGAGCAGAGGCTATCTCTTCTCCCTGCTCGCACTCTGTTCCCGTGGCCCGGACCCCTGCACCAGGCAGGGCCAGAGAGCATCGTGGGACGCCCTCCGGAACAGGGACCCACATAAATAAGTAGACTGATGCAATTTTCCAGCAAGTCACTGGATCATGCAAGATGTGCCCCCAGTTATTACAAACCCTAAATTAATTAAAATATAAAATCGCTATTAAAAAACAATTTTTTTTTAAATTTGAAGAATTCTTAGAGCAATATATTCTAAATTCTAACCCAAATACATAGTTTTTGTTTTGTTTTGTTTTGTTTTGTCTCTACTGTTTAATTCTCCAATAAGGTGGTCACTGCCTCTGTAGGACCATTCCCTTTTAAATTGTAATTATTTAAAGCAACTTAGTTTCAAGATCAGACTGCTCATATTTCAAAGGCTTTTTGCACCTGGTTAGTGGCTCCTGTATTATCAGGATCTAGCACACATTCTTCTCTATCCGTGATCCTAGGTGTTCCCTGGAGGATCCTAAGAGATGCCTACAATAGTAGGAAAATTATTTTTTTAAGAACGCATATCTTATTAGATTATCTTATTTATTTAATAGATATATTTATATAAATATTTATATATTATTTATTTATTAGGCCTTTAATTTTTATTTCTTATTATTTGTGTGTATAGTGGATGTATGTGTGTGCAGAGGCCAGAGGCGGAAATTGGGTGTCTTCCTTTCCACCTTATTTTTTGAGGCCTGGTCTGTCACTGAAACTAGCTTCCCAGTTGCACTGTACTGGCTGAGCAGATAACTACAGGGTTTCCCCCATCTCTACCCTATCCCCTAAGCTGGGGCTAAAGGGGTGAAAGCAAACCTGGGTTTTTACCCGGGTACTGGGAGATCTCAATCATCCTTACGTAGTAAACACCTTACTGAATGAACCAGCTCCTCTGCTAATAGCCCATTCTTATTCTGTTTAGCTAACTTAGTCCATAACGTAACTTGCTCCGACTTGCTTTGTTTTGCTTTGTTGTTTGAAATAGGATCTCACTGTTTAGCCCTCGCTTGGCTGGAACTTGCTTTGTAGAGTAGACTGACTTTGAACTCACAGAGATTCACCTGCCTCTGCCTCTGGAAAGCTGGACTTAAAGACATGAGCCAAAAGGCCTTGTTTCTTTCTTTCCTTCTTTTCCATTCTTTTTTGCTTTCTCCTGGGGCTGGGGGTCGAACCTACGGCCTTCTGCAGTCAAGACAGATGCCCTAACACCAAATTACACTGCTAGCCCCACCCTATGAGCCCAGCTCCAACGATGAGCATAACCCAAGGTCACATGGTCTTTCACTTGGTGGGCTATTTTCAGACTATTGCCTTGACCGCTTTTGTGTGACTTCCTTCCTCCCGCCCTCACTGAGGTTCTTTCTGCCCATGGTTCTTTCCAATCTCCTTGATTATGTTTTCCTAATGGAATCCTTTATCTCAACCGTTCCAATCAGTAGAAAGCCAAACTTACCTACCCCTTTCAGAGTCCAAGGGTTTCTCACTTTCTTAACACAAGTTGTGTGCTAGTCAAGTTTCTCTGAGCTTGTCTCAGCCATACTTTATCGAGGTTTTTTGTGTCTTTTGCTGTTATTGTAATGCTAAGAGCTGCTCCCCCGACCCAGATCTGACGTCTGCAGGGGAACCTGCCCCTAGTTAATTATGATTGGTGAATAAAGATACCGACATCCAGTAACTGGGGAGAAAAGAGAGAGGTGGGATTTGAGTTTCCAGAGCGTGACTAGGAAGGAGTGGAAAGGAGAAAGCCAAGCAGCCTTGGAAGAAGAATGGTCGGGAGGGAGAAGAGCTCCCCTGTAAACGGGTTAAGAGACAGTGGCCCAGAGGACTGCTCAGTTGGGTCAAGAGCAGCCCAGATGGAACATAGAAATTAGTAAGTAGTAACTCGGAGTTATGGGTAGGAAAGAAGATTCTAACAGCATGGAGGTTAGGCAGTTGCCCAGCTATTATTGCTGCTTAAAGCATATTAAAGTATAAAGGCTGTATGTGTCTTTCATCCAGGAACATAAACCATCGAGGTGGGTAGTAACCACGCACAGAATTTTTAAAAAATATTCATTCTACGAAACTTCTCTAAAAAAAAGGAAAAAAAAAAAAAAAGACTGGGTTTTACCATGTGATTTTGGCTGGCTTGGAACTCAGTATGTAGATCAGGCTGGCCTTAAACTCTGCCTGGAGTGTTCAGATTAACTCAGGTAAAGAACATTTAAAAAACAACAACAACAACAAAACCCCTTTCTGTAAAATGTCTTTATTGTTGCTAAGATTCTGTTTTATACTCCGGGAAAAATTAGTAAAGAACAGGTGAAAGGGAAAAGATACATCCCTTTGCAGAGAGGTAAAAAAAAAAAAAAAAATGAAAAAATAATATTTTGTAACCTGTTTCATGCAACTAGATAGAAAATAGAAAAGAGAAAAACAATAACCTTTGGCATAAAATAGGGATGAAATTACTAACTGGAAATAGCCTGACAGTAAAGTGTTCATTTCAATAAATGACTATTAAACCCTTCTTGGGTTAGTGTTTCTGCTGAATTATTAAAAGGCACTACTTTACCGTATCTGTAACTCTCTAATGGTCCATGTTTTAGTTCCTCTGTGGGGAGCTTTACATGGGACGTGCTATCAGTAAACTGCACAGGAACACACATGTAATGTTCTATTCCTGTACCTGAAGGAGATTCCAGCAATCACCCTGCTAGCTCTGCTCCATCCACAGGTTCTACCTCACTGGGAGTAAACATCTCCTTCCGTTTTGATCCCATGTGGAAAGGGGTGTTCCTAATCATGGACCGTGTTTACCAAACTTACATTTGAATAGATTTCTATCATTTGTGTTTTAGAAATAATGATGTTTTAAATGTCCAAAAATAAAATTAAAGATGGAAGAAAGTGGGGATGGTTGGGAAACTGGACTGAAGAGAAACGAATAAACCCATGTGATGGTACATGCTGTCAATTTGAAAGAACCCCAAATTATCTAGGAGACATAGGAGAGAAACAGCCAGGAATGCCTGGGGAGTGTCTAGATTAAGTTAGCTTTGGGATATGCTCCTGAGAATTATCTATACTGGATTAATTGAGGATGAAAAATAGACTATTCCAGAACAAATGGACATTGAGACTACAAGAGAAAGGTGACCTAATTTAAGCAGGCTTTGAATGCACTGCTTTGTATATTTCCAGTGGAAGGGGAAAAAAAAATAAGAATTATCAACAAATCTTGAATTCTAGAATCAGTTACTTTTCTTATTTTTCTCCTTTTCCTGCATGGATCTCTGCCACCAACCAAGGCTAGCACATGAACAATCTTCTGGAAATAAGAAAGTAGTTCGGGCTGGAGAGATGGTTCAGTGGTTAAGAGCACTGACTTCTTCCTGGTGGTCCTGAGTTCAATTCCCAGCAACCGTATGGTGGCTCATAGCCATCTGTAATGGGATCTGATGCCCCCTTTTGGTGTGTCTGAAGACAGCTACAGTGTGCTCATATACATAAAATAAATAATTCTTTCACAGAGAAACCCTGTCTCGAAAAACCGAAAAAAGGAAGGAAGGAAGAAAGAAAGAAAGAAAGAAAGAAAGAAAG
>NW_021604619.1:2556975-2583517 GCF_004785775.1 Grammomys surdaster
TTTCCTGGTGTAATACAATCTCATATTCGCAAGGAGGCAGAATTACATGGACACTCTTCTCAAAGGTACATCTCACTTCTTCCATGAAGATGAATTCTAAAAATAAGCTACAAAGTGTTCTCTTTAAGGCAGTGGCAGGGGTCAGGGGCTTGATGTGGTCTTGGCATGGATATCAATCACCTAAACTATTAGCCACCTCCAGTCCTGCTTGTGGGAGCTTGAGAGAGGTAGATGTGGCCTGGCCTTACCAATAGTGCAGGGGTCACCTGGATTATTAGCCACCCCCATTCCTGGCTTTCTGGGTAGAAAACAGGTTATACATCTCTTTTGTTGAGGAGATAGCCTTGCATATTTAACATTCCTGGTTTCTCTAGGGTTTAACTGGGAACATAAGGATCTTCGCATACCTATTATCCCCTCCCTTCTAATTTTGAAAAGAAAAGCTGGTGGCTGTGATAGAGGGCAAGGTTGGTCGCCTTGCCTCCAGGGCCAGTCTAATTAATACAGGCAAGCACAAGAGCATTGTAAGGATAGGAAACAGAGCCAAGGAAAGGGGAAAGCCATCTTAACCTTGACAACCATTTCAAGGTCACTGGAGAGATTTTTGTCTATCTCTTTATGCAAAATAATTTGACCTTCAAAAGTATGGAAAAAATCTGGCCCATTAAAGCAACACATGCTAGGAAATTGTTCACAACCAAGATATGGTTGAAGGAAAAATAATCTTTTTTTTTCTTTTAAAGATTTATTTATTTATTTAATGTATATGAGCACACCATCTTCAGATACACCATTACAGATGGTTGTGAGCCACCATGTGGTTGCTGGGGATTGAACTCAGGACCTCTGGAAGAGCAGTCAGAGCTCTTAACCACTGAGCCATCTCTCCAGCCCACGGAAAAATAATCTTACAGTGGCCTTATTTTGTAAAACTGTGGTCTTCAATTCATCCATCTCTTGACTAATTTTTTTTTTTTGATAACATTTTTTTTTTTTTTGCTGTAATCAATGTTAGTAGTTTTATTAATCATACAGGTCGTCTTAGAGACTTCTCTTTGTATTCCAGTAACCATTCCTGACATCGGCAATAAAAAGGCTTAAGAACCATAATTAGAATGGCGAAATATCATACTGTCTCCTATTACAGGCATGCCATTTATTTCCCCTGACAAAAGGCATTTGGATTCTGCATTGACAAGCTGAGAATTGACATGTAATACAGATAGTCAACATGACAGCATCATTTTTAGGGTCAGAATTGTAGTGTCCTTTTTTCCCCTAAAGTCTCAGCTTGATGAGTTAATGTCATCATGTCTTTCTCCCCACGTTATCAGCTTACTCTTGGGATCTCTCCTCTTGATGGGTTTGCTGCCTACCTGCAAACATTTCATTTGGCTGGTGGTCTCTGGGATGGTGTGCTGGGGGGATGCAGCCAAACAAGAGCCATCGGGGATTTTGTTCATTTTCTAGAGAGACGTAAGCATTGGCTCACCTTGATGTTAGAAGAACATCGGGCCCTTTCCATTGATTAGTTTCAAGATCTTTTCATTTAACACATACTTTAAGTTGTGTCTCCTTTGGGGAAAAATGCTTCTGGGTGACAGAAAAAGCATTATCCTTTAAAGTGAAAAAAAAAAGTTTAAAAATTCAAGTCAGCATAAGTAGATGCAGCATAGAATGAGAGTGATTTAAGTGGGTACTGTTAGACTTCTGTGTACAGCTTAGAACAGACAACACCAGACCAAACGGTTCCAAAGTGTGTGTGTGTGGGGGGGGTTATTCAGGGCAGAGGGCAAAGGTGGGGGGAGAGAAACAGAAGCAGACAGCGGAGAAAGAGGAGAAGTAGAGGCCAGCCATGACCATGAGGAGAGAGGGGGAAGGGAAGGGGGGAAGGGTGAGGGGACAGAGAGAAGCTAGTGGCAAGAGAGTAAGAGAGTAAGAGAGAGAGAGGAGGAGGCAAGCAGCCCCTTTTATAGTGGGCAGGCCTACCTGGATGTTGCCAGGTAACTGTGGGGCGGAGCATACCTGGGTGTTGCCAGATAACTGTGGAGGTGGAGTTTAGACAGAATACTAACAGGTACATATACCCCTTTTTAGTTTTTATATCTCTCATGTAAGCATTTGATGGTGTTATTTCATAATAGAGGATTTTAGCAATATGATTAATACTTCATAGATTCTAAAACTCTTTAAAGCATCTGTTAGTATAGGCAGGATCATCATCAGTTTTTAGCTGGAATGGGAGTCCTTAAAGGGACACGCAGAGAGAGCTATTTGACAAAGTGACGTTTCCAATATGACACATGGTATTTTTCTGCAGCCTCCTGGGCCCCATGCCATGCCTAGGGCTGTGCTCTGACTAGACAGGGAGACAGGGTGTGACTGTAGTGAATTCCAGCACAGATCTCTACATTCCTGACAGCAGACAAGACCCCAGACAGCTCTCATTCCAGATGTCAAGCTGATAGGAGAAACACTCATTAGTAATTACACACTAGAAGCCTGGAATAAAACTGATGCCTTTACTAGGGTATATGCATGCACGCGGCCAGCCTCTTCTAGCTTCCCGCCTCGTCAGAGTGATTATTTTCACACCAAGGGCAAGCACAAGAGTAAGAAACAAACAACATCCATGTAATTAACAGTGGCCATTAACTTTTAAGTCTTTTTAATTTCTTTTTTAATTACACATAGATGTGTGTGGACATGTGCATGCCAGTGCATGTGTCTGCAGACACCAGAAGTGTCAGATTTCCTGTGATCTGTCTGATAGGGGTGCTGGGAATTAAACTGGAGTCCCTGGGAGAAGATCCAGTGCTCTTAACCTGGTCATTAACTTTTAAAGACCTTAAGCTATGGCTATAAGATTTAGGACCTTTAAAAGTCAGGAAAATTTGAATTTTGAGCTCAAGAAGACTCTTCTACTAGGTAGCAGGATAGTCAGGAGTACCTGAGAAATAATCCCAGAAATTCTTTTTTTTAATCTACGAAATAATCTAAAAAAAAAAAAACTCAGAAAACGATTGGATTTTCCCATGCAAGTATGAAAAAATACATATCCAGCTGATATTGTACATGAAACAAAAATGTGAACAATATCAAAGTATGACAGTTTCATGGGGGGAAGAACTTGCTGGAACTTTGATGTAACATTTATTTAGGTTGTACCAAAAGGTAGGTGAAAATTTCAAAATAATCTTTTTTTTGTAACTTTTTAATTGATTCTTTGTGAGTTTCACATCATGCACCCCAGTCCTGCTTATCTCCCTGTCCCCTCGTATCTGCCCTTCGCCTTTGCAGCTGCCTCTCTCCCCACAATAAAATACACAAGCGAGCAAACAAACAACAAAACCAAAGCAGAGAAAACATCTCATCCTGGAAGCTGTAGTGAGTCACGGTGTGTCCCACAGTCTATCCCTCTGTCCACACATCTTCACTTGCGACTGTTCGCACAAAGTGCCGTTGGTCTGGTTCGGGGTCTCTGGCTTCTGTGACACCGTTAATATTGCATCCTAACGAGGACTCCTCCCGGTTATCCTGCTGTTGCCCTGTGTCATGCATATCCTGCAGCTTTGGAACAGTAGGACTAGCTGTTTCATGTGTTCCAACAGTAAGCAGGTGACATAGATTTTGGGGTGGACCGATTCAGAGTCCTATCTCTCAGCCTGGGTGGTAGCTGAGGGGGCTCTCCTGATCCACACCGCCAGAGTGAGCTCTCCAGCACTTCTCTGGTTAGGCTGCCCAATGAGGGAGGTAGGGTCAGCTCTCCTGCTTTCCTGCCTACAGGGTTAGCTCACCCACATCCTCGCCTCCAGAGCCAGCTCTCTTGTGCTACCCAGTCAAGGTTCGGGACCCACTCTCTCAAGTGCTGCAGCCTCTGAGGGACTGGGCTAGCTCTTCCAATCTCACTCTCGGAGCTGGTTCGCTTGTACCTTCTCCATCAGAGCTTGCTCCACTGTAGTTCCCAGGTGAAGTGCCTTTCGGAGTGCTACAGGCAGTGAGGGGCAGAGCCAGCTCACCTGCTCACATGAGGAGGTGAGGGGCAGGCGAGGTGGAGGGCATCACCCCTGTACCTGCACCACTTCATGGCAGCAGAATGGCAGGGCCAGCTCTTCTGAACTCTACCCCTACCACCGGTCAGCTTTGCTGTACTATCCAGCAGAGGTGCAGGGCCAGCTCTCCCAAGAGCTGTTGCTGATGAGGGGCGGAGCCAGCTCTGCGGAGCTTATGACCCTATGGGCAGCTTTCCCAACTGCTGGAATTGGAGAAGGGTGGGGGTTGGGATCATCATCTTTGCACCAGTGCCATCCCACAGAAGATGAATGGTCAGGTCTCCCACAATCACGATCTGGAGCTGGTTCACCCACACACCAGCCACCAGTGTCAGCTTCACTATGCTGCCTCTAGTGAGAGATGGAATCAGTTCATCCACTGAGGGGTGGGGCCAGTTATGCATAGCCCCTGGACTTCCATGTGGTTCCCTGCTGCTCTCCCAACCAGGGGCATCCCAGTGTTCTCTAAAGGTAATATGAGCCAGGGACACTGGCCCCTGCCACTACATAGCCACGGACTCAGACATGGCCCTCAGTTGCAGCTTGGGCTGGACCTCACCATGGCCCCAGATGGCAGGACTGCCCACTCATAACAGGCTACTCCTCTCCACCCTCGAGTCTCCAGTTCCATCTTGTCAGCCTCCTTGCCCGCAGGTCCAGGTGAGAGGAGAGAGGTCCCGGTCCATCCGGGTCTCTCCAGGGCTGAGCAGGATGGTGAGTGTGGGCAACCTGTGAATAACCACACCAAGCCGGAGTCTTGTCGAAACAGAAACTCAACTTGAACGTATCAGCCTCTCGCTTATATAAACTCAGAGCATAGGGAGGAGGAGTTTTGGTGGGGTGAGATGACATAGGGGGCGGGGAAGGGTGAAAGAGGATATTGGGTGACTGACAGGGCCAATGGCAAAGCTCTACATCAGCAACAGGGGGGCAGAGGCAGGGCCAAACAGGTCTTGTTGAACCACCTCAGGTATGGAAGTGACTGAGATAGGTCTTAAAACTTGAGCCAGGTTCGAGTTTGTCCACCAGGGCCAAAATGGGGCCCAACACCATCTCTCTTCATAATGTTCAAGCTTCTCCACTTCTCTTTCTCTCCCATCTGACCACCGTATAGTCGTCTATTGTGGTAGCTCCTACTACAGGCTGGCCACAAGGCTGGCAGGGTCCTGGGTAACATCCTTCATCCATGCTGTATAGCATGGTGGCAAGCGGGTGTCTGCGTCCTGCCTGTGCCTTATGCTGGAGGACAGGTCTGTGGGTGACATGTCAGTCCACGGATCTCTGTCTGTCTTCCTCCTCTTGCACTGTGATGCCTGGATTTGATTGAATTCTATTTTTCTGAGTCCTAGACATAAGACAGCTTTGGCTGCCAAGCCAGGCATCAAGCTAGGATGAACAAAGGACTGCCATTCACTCTGCCCCTGACTGACATAAGAACAACAATATCAACAAGGCACCTCTTTGCCTGTTGCAAAGAGGGGTCAAAATAATCTAATTTCTATTGATTGCATTTCTGGTTTACTTCCTTCCTATCTCCAAGGGAATTTGAGCAACATACAATTCTGTTTGCATTCTGTCGCCACTGTATTATCCAGAAGAAATATTTTTTAAAAATTCTCTTGGTTCCAACATTTAACTGGGGCTGGCTTCCAGGTTCAGAGGTTCAGGCCAGTATCATCAAGGCAGGAACATGGCAGCATCCAGGCAGGAGTAGTGCAGGAGGAGCTGAGGGTTCTACATCTTCATCTAGCAGAATGCTAGCAGAATACTGACTTCCAGTCAGCTAGGTTTAGGGTATTTAAGCCCATCCCCACTGCGACATATCCAACAAGGCCATACCTCCTAATAGCACCACTCCCTGGGCCGAGCATATACAAACCATCACAGAGAGAGGAACCAATGTAGGAGGAACTGCATGGCGGCCTGTACATAAACGCCAGGGGCCACACAGACACAAAGGCATCTCCTACAGGAGGATCTAATATAAAGACTATCTGAGACACCAGGGATTGCTGACGCACACAATGTCAGCCAATTGAGAACTGCTGTTTGTAAGAGATGCTTTCTTGGGACCAGTGGGACACAGGTGGAGGGTATTAAAGGAGCTTACAGAAGCATTCAGATGAGCTTGCTGCAGCATTTCTCACCTGCTTCCAGAGTCTCCGTCTTTGACTCCACACCACCTCACCTCCAACCCCCAAGGGCAGGTAGGGTGGACATCAAGTAGTCCAGGAGATGGGCAACAGTACCAGAAGCTCAATATCACTGTTATGTTCTGTGGGACTTCGTAAGGGTATCTTGGTTCATGGCTGGGCATGGGCCTGGAACTCTGAGACTCCAAGGGAGAAACGACAGGTGTTCGGCCACGTCCCCAGAACCCAGAGTCCTGGCGCACAGTCTCATCTCCATAGACCTACATTGTTCAGTCACGTAGGCCATTACAGCCCCTCCCAAAGTTCACAGGCAGAGGGTGTGACTATAGGCCTCAGGCCCTAGGGATTTACATACTAATGAAGGCCAGAGGGCGGAGCAAATTATGCATTCCTCCCTACCCCCCCTTCTCCCTCCCTATTTAACTCAGGTCTGCCTTGAGTTTCAGGGGGGTACTTCCAGATCCATCCACTATCTGCCAGGACAATAAACCCTTTTGGAACCAAGGAATTTCTCGTGTCATTGGGGTTTGCCACGCCAAACCCTCCACCCTCAGGAACCATAGACCCTCTCCTGTATGTGGGACCCGCAGCATGGAAAGCCTCTGGGACTCCACCACCGCTGCGGCTTTTTTCCCACAATGTTCCAATAGGATTTGGGTTAATTAATTTATTTATTTTTATTTAGCCTTTGTTTTTAAAGCAAGGAAACTCAGCCAAGGAAGAACACTAAGCTCTTCTTCCATTTCTATCTCCAAGGTACTCATACCCCATTCTTCCCAACTTTCTGTTTGCTAGGCTCCATCCTCAAGGACCCCATTCCAAATATTCCCTCCCATTACTCCCTTTCCCCATTTGCAACCCTTCTGCAACACTCCTTTCCTCTCACGGTAGGCCAGTTCCCGCTCTCAGAGCATCCCTATCCTTCATGTGCTAATATATACACGGTGTTAG
The DNA here is from genome assembly GCF_004785775.1 of Grammomys surdaster. Lineage (NCBI taxonomy): Eukaryota > Metazoa > Chordata > Mammalia > Rodentia > Muridae > Grammomys > Grammomys surdaster. The sequence continues at coordinate 2,564,132 of NW_021604619.1, forward strand.
TTACACCAGTTGATGGCTGGGAAACAGTTAATAGCTGATTGATTACAGCAAGTTTACACTGCTGAGCTTTATAACTCAGAGTGGGCACAACTTTTTTTTTTTGTGGAACACGTGGTGTATATAAAACATGTGCTCCTTCTCCTTTCAAGGGCTATCTGAAAAATAAAAATTTAGAAAAGCAATCTCTATAGGATTTTTAGATGTAATTTTAGACAACGCCCATGGAGTATCTTCAAAGGATCGTAAAAGGGGATCTTTTGGATAGTGATTGTCTATAGACCCTGAGTATCCTGCTCATGCAACCTGCCATTTATTCTCAGTGTGGAACAAGTAATCTCCTTGCATTTTATTTTGGGGCACTATTAGTTCTATAGGTTCTTTACCAGTAAGTTGTTTAATATGTGTCCTTCCTATCTTTATTAGGTCTCTAATTTCTTATAAATAACGAGTTGCACATCTCCCCGGAGAATATGGCATGCATACATTTCTATAATACCATTACCTCGTAGTTGATGTATAACTCCAGTCAGTGAGGAGTAAGGAAGGAAAAGTGATTGGCAAGGAAGTAGCGGATGACATCTAGGAGCTAGAGTTTTATCAGCATCACTGTGAACCCACACTGCTTCAGGTGTTATATTTCCCATAGAATTTAGCTTGAGAGTCTCCAGAAAGCAGCTTAAAGGGCAGAGTCAAATCATAAACAGTGATATGCAGATAAAAGTGTACCAAATTGACACCGCCCGAAGTTTAGAATTTTGTTCTTTTAGTTTATTTACCTCCAAGCAATCATTTTTAAGTATTGCTGAGATGAGCAGGAGGAGAGAATATCATCCATATAATGAATAACCAGGGAATTTAAGCAACACTGGCTTAGGTGCTTTCTGCCCTAGCTGCAATTGTATTAGAACTTGGGCCTGGTTTAGGTTTTCCCCCATGAAGGGACCATTGATCAATCTATATTGAGTCATTCCTGATGTAACACACACACACACACACACACACACACACACACACACACACACACTATTGGCAGCTGCTACTTGTTCCCCATACCCTGTAACTCAGCTGTTTTGCCACTCTAAGCCTGGTTTGGGGTGAAGGGAAGCCAGACTGGCCATGAAGTCCACTAGGTTGCCCTGCTGAGTCCAGCATAACATTCATTCTCTCCACCACTCCCTGACACCTTTCTTTTCAGAGAAGGTCCAAACAATACTTTAATGTACTCAGCTTGACAGGGATTTTATTCTCCTCTTTATCATGGGCTCTGTTTACATTAGTTCCTATGCATTTCCAGTGATTAACATCTATGATGGTCCTTGTTCAGGAAACTAAAGATTACATTTTACAGTCACTTGTATAAAGTTGCAGACCTGTTGCTCTGATTATTTTGCTCCTTTGGATCTTAACAGACATCTCAGTAACTGCATAAAATGCTTTGTCTCAGAGGACTAATTAGAACCCATGATGACTTCTACTCTCTCAGTTGGGGCCCCAAACCCTGGGTGAGAGGACTGATCCAGGCTTTCTACAAATGCCCTGGTCAGCGGGATAATTAGATCCACATGAGGCAAGAAAGAAATCCAGTTCAACAGGTTTCAGTAGCTTGTGTTGGTTCAAAGTTTTAGAGTCTAATACTGGACAGTTTATTTGAGACATATTTAAGTACAGTACAATTTGGAAAAAAGTTTCCTAGTGTAACATGATCCCATACACACAAGGATGAATAATGACATGAAAATGCTCTGAATCACATGCCACTTCTTCAATGAAGATGGATTCTAAAGGTAGGCTACATGTGTTATCTTGGGGGCCTAGGTGAGGATCTGGTATAGACTCCATCATACAGATAACACAGAGGTCACGTAGGTTATTATTTATCTCTGGTCCTGCTTATGGGATCCTGGGGGAACCTCTGGCCATGAAGATAGTACAGAAGTCATCCAGACTACGGGCCATCTCTGATCCTGCTATGGAAGCTTGGAGGAAGTAGGTATGACCTGGTCCTACTTATAGTTCAGGGGTCACCTAGACTGTTCGCCACCTCCATTCCCAGTCTTCTGTTTATACATCTTTTCCATTGAAAAGTCTTCTGTTTATACATCTTTTCCATTGAAAAGACAGTGTTTAACAATCTTGGTTTTCCTAGTTGTTGCAGGATATTTTATCACACCGTCAACCCCAAGATTGTGTTATTTACTGGGGGAAAAAAACCAACTGGTTTCTAGTTGTGTTGTGGCTCAGTCCTAACACACACCTTTAATCCAAGAGTTTTCTGTTTATAGTAAACAGGATTAAATAAAGTCAACCATTGGTCAAGAGGTGGAGCAAGCAACCACTTCACAGAAAGTAAACATAGGAAAAAAAAGAGAGTGAGAGGAAGTCAGGAGGACAGAGAGAGATGTACAGGAAGTAGAAAGGAGGGACATTCAGTTTGAGGGGATTTTGAGACAGTGTAGAGAAAGAAAGCTTCCTTTGGGGAGATCTTCTGAAGAGGAAGGTCAGCTGAATGCTTCCCCTGCCTCTTTGAGCTAGCAGGCTTTCACCCCAGCATCTGGCTCCCTCATTTTTATTGATGAAATCAAACATTTGAGATTTTGTTAAAAGCAACACCTAGTGCTTATCTGTGAGCACAAAGACCTCTGTGCTTCCAGCAAGAAGGATGGTTAGAGAAGAAACAAAGAAGATGCCCACACCTGGAATCCCACCCGAGAGACATTTTTTTCAACATTAACAAGTGGATACATCCCTGAAGAAAAGAGTGTAGAATTTGTGGAAATTATTGATTTTCAAACTAATAAAAGGAAATAATCCCCTAGTCAAATGAAACTTAACATGACTGACCACACATAACAATCCCAGTTTCTACACTATTTTATAAGACATTTACTTTTACACAATAGCTTCTAGGAGCATTTCAGACAGGTGTTCTTTCTATTTACCATAGCAAGATGTACATGAACCCATTACACTATTGAAATAGTTACGGTCTGTAGGTTTTTTTTTTTTCTTAAAGGAAGAAGGTGGGTTGGAGCTGCAGAGAGAGAGAGAGAGAGAGAGAGAGAGAGAGAGAGAGAGAGAGAGACTCATCACCGAAACTTCATATAAAATGCTACTCTCCAAGCCTTACTGTCAGATGCTTATTACCACTTATAAGTATTGTATTGGGCTGGAGAGATGGCCCATCAGTTAAAAGCACTGACTGCTCTTCCAGAGGTCCTGAGTTCAATTCCCAACAACCACATGGTGGCTCACAACCATCTATAATGGGATCTGATGCCCTCTTCAAGTGTGTGTCTGAAGACAGCTGCAGTGTACTTAAATAAAAATAAATAATATTTAAGTATTATACTTATTTCTATTAAGAGTTACTTTGTTTTAAATTTTGTGTGTGTGTGTGTGCACGTGTGTGTCTGCCTGACTCTCTTCTTTTTCTTCTTTCTCTCTCCTCTCTGGCTTAAAAAGAGTTAAGGAACGCTGAACCTCTCTCCTGACCAGTGAGGGGCCCTTGAGCCAGAAAGAAAAGAGCCCAGATAACTAAGCCTTTTTTCTTAATCCCCTGCTGCTATCAGCAGGAGTTAAATCACCAGAGGCCCGCAGCTTTTGGCCATAGAATATCTAAGAGTTAAATAAGAGTTAAATTGCCAAAAGTAAGCAGCTTTTGGCCATGCAATCACCATCCACTCCATAACCTCCTTTTCGATGCCTTCCAGAATGCCAGGATAGCCCTTGGCACAAGCCCTTCTGGACAGTGCTGAATGCCACTCACCAGGTGCAGCTGCCATCAAGGAGGACATGTGTCTCAATAAGCTGCACTCAAGGGGTTCAACTGGATCCAGGTGTGACAAAGCTCTCAAGATTTTCCAACGACATCCCACCACCTCCAATGGAGCCCAAGCATCTCCCTACCACATCATCTGTAAGGACTGCAGAGACAAAGAGCTCTCTCAGGGTGTGCACCCACCTCAGAGATTCTGAAGGACAGTACTGGCAGAGAGTTGCCCTTTTGGAATGAAGAAAATCTGTCCTCTAGATCAAAGAGTGATGAAGTGTTGGACTACAACTGATGGATAAGCCTTTGGGGCATCACCAAAGGGACTAAAGATGTAGTCCATCACTATTTGGCATCTTAGGTAAGCTCTTGTACCTCAATCAGAAGTCTTCTCTGCTGAAATGGTTTGATAAACCTGAGCTCCTGGTCTGTAGGAATTGAGCAGAGAAGTCATGAATAGTGCATTAGTTACAGCTGATTCTCAAGGGCCTGTAAAGCAGTTAATTCCTGAACAGAGGTAAGCACTAATATTCTTCCACTCCGGATAGACCTAGAACTTACAAAGCACGAGCAGAGCCCCGTTCTGACTTCAGAACAAGTTACAGAGAGGATGAGACCTTTTTCTCCTGTTGCTTTTCCTTCTTTCCCAGAGAAGCCTGGAGCCCTCTGAGTAAGAATCTGATGGTGATGCTCCTGTCTGCCAGAAGGGAGGAGCTGGTGCCTCTGCGGTCTGTGGCTCCAGAAGCTCTGGTTACCGCTTCCCTTCCTCATGGCATGAAGGAAGCTCCAAAGTCTCCCCAAATATAGCCACTCCTTCTGCTAGCATCTTTACTCCCAACTTCCTCCAACCACGGGTCCTCAGAGTCGTCACTGAAACCGGAACAGATTAACTTCAGCAGCTGTGTTCTTTGGTGGTTGTTTTTATATACTATATTCTCATTGCTTTGCGTCTATGCCATGGCAATTTCTATTTTGCGTATCCTTTTTAGATATGGTCAATTTTTAAGCTATTAGCATGTTAATCATAGTTGTTCATAATCTATGTCTGACTGTTAGACAGTTGAAGTAAGTGTGAGTCAATTCTGGTTATTATTTGGTTAATATCTTTACTGGGCCTTATTAGCTTGGGTCATGGTCATCTTTACTAGTCATGGCTTCAGGAATATTATTTGTAGGAGCTCTATGGGGTTAAACACATCACTTCAGTGGAGTCTCTTCTTTGCTTCTGTGGGTGTATGAAACAAACCAGCCACTGGGAAACCACATCATAGTAGTTCATGACTAAAAGTTGCATAGCCTCTGCTGTATTCGTAATCTCTAATATTTGACACATAGACCCATCAAATGGACATGAAAGGAACGTCTTTAAACCCTAAAAGGGTCTAGTTTCTACAACAAATTATTTCATTCTCCTTCGAGGTTTCTCACTTAGCGCAGATATTAGGCACTGTCTTAGGGTTTCCACTGCTATGAAGAGATATCATGACCATGACAACTCTTATAAAGGGAAAACATTTCATTAGGGGCTGCCTTACAGTAGAGATGTTGAGTCCATTATTGTCATGGTGTGAAGCATGATAGCACACAGGCAGACATGGTGCTGGAGGAGCTGAGAGTTCTGTATTCCTGCAGACATCAGGAAGAGAGAGTGACACTGGGCCTAGCTTTAACTTCTCAGGCCCAAAAGCCCACTCTCGATGACACACTTTGTCCAAAAAGGCCACACCTCCTAAAAGAGCCACTCCCTATGAGTCTATGGGGGCCATTTTCACTCAAACCACCATAGGCATTGGCAAAAGTTTCAGAGAAAATGGAGTCTGCTTTTCTCTCACTTCTGAGAAAAGTTTTTCTCCAGGACATTAACAATACCTTGATGTTCTGGGGCAGCTCTACCTGTGGGGCTTATGTCTGTTACCTTTTTCACTAAAGGTGTTCCTGTTTCTTTATTCATTTGTTGGGGGGTGGGAATTAAAAACCTCAAAACAAATTTCAGCTAATTAACACCACCGTAGACAAAGCTATGTAACTCTAAAATGGAACTAGGGACCAACTTTCTCACAGGAAAAGCAGTCAGTGCTCCAAAGAGATCCTCAGGCTCCATCTGTAAATAAAATCTCTTTACAAGTTAAAGAGTTTATTTCTCACTGCTCACTTACTCTTCATGGTGTCTCAGGGGCAAAAGAAAAGGAAAAAAATATTAAAAGAAATGAAAATGAAACAAAAATTAACTTCTAAATTACCAACTTAAAAAATAAGATTATTTGAAGCAGAGATGACCACCACATACATTTACACCTTTTAGGTTTGTCCTATCTTTTAGTTAGTTGCTTGTCTGTTTGTCTGTCTATTTATCCATCCAAATCTAAGAACACAACAAATAGATCATTCACCATGATCAAGTAGACTTCAGCTCAGAGATACAGGGATGGCTAAGTATCCAAAAATCAGAAAATGTAATCCACCATATAAACAAACTGAAAGATAAAAAAAAGCATTTGATAATTTCATAGATGCAGAAAAGTCCTTTGAAAATCCAAAACACCTTTATGATAGAAGTCTTGGAGAGATTAAGGATACAAGGAACATACCCAAACATAATAAAAACAGTTTACAGCAAGCCTATAGCAAACATCAAATTAAATGGAGAGAAACTCAAAGCAACTCCATTAAAATCAGAAATAAGAAAAGACTACCCACTCTCTCCTTGGTTTACAAGTATTTTATTGACTATTTTTACGTCTATGCACATAAGAAAAATTGGTCTATAATTCTCTTTGTTGAGTCTTTATGTGGTTTGGGCATCAGGGTAACTGTGGTCTCATAAAGTGAATTGGGCAATTTTCCTTCTGTTTTTCTTTTGTGAGTATTTTGAGGAGTATTGGCATTAACTCGTCTTTGAAAGTCTGGTAGAATTCTGTGTTAAAACCATCTGGCACTGGGATTTTTTTTTCCTTTTGATTGAGAGACTTTTAATGACTGCAACTATTTCACTAAAGTAAGATCAGATAAACAATAATCCCTAGTGAAATAGTTGCAGTCATTACCAAATAAATACCACGAACCTGCACCTTTCCATCATCTGCCTCATCACTCAGGAAACGAGCTTGTCCTATCCTAGGAGAGTGGACTCCAGGTGCTTCTCTTCATTCTTCAACAACAGAACCCAGACGGTACCCTCGGGCCTCCACATTTCTCCCTTTACTCTTCCCTGTGATGACATACTTAGCTGGGAATTCATTGGATTGAGGTAACTCCAGGGTGTTGAGCTGCAATTAAGAATACCAAACTCTCCTCTGAGTGAATGGTGATAACCTAAGACAACAAAGCTTTAGCTCAACCAGTCAGAAACCACCGGCTGGAGCTTTGTCTGGTGATATGTGATAAGAGTTTTCTCGTTGTACACCCTTCATGGACCCCTGAACCACTGAGGTTTTGTGCTTTTTGATTCATGAATCATGTCTGTGAAAGTTCTGTCTTTAAAACTTGACACTGTGGTCCACCTATTAACACATGTTAATAGGTTATGGTTGATACAGCTTGAGGTAAGTGAGTCAGTGAACCACAGTCATTTTCCCTGGACTTCTTATGAATATTTCGAAATACTAGATGACTCAGTACCTGAGGAATACACCACACACACACACACACACACACACACACACACACACACACAGGAATACATGCAAGCATACATAATATATATTCCTTTTGGGCAATAGTGATACTTGATTTATATTGCTGTCTTAGGGCTACCATTATTGCTGTGAAGGAACACAATGACCGAAGGCAACTTGTGGAGGATAGGCTCCTTTTTGGGATTATATATCCTGAGTCACAGTCCATTGAGGGAAGCTGAGACAGGAACTCAAACAGGGCTAGAACTTGGAGGCAAGAACTAATGCAGAGGCCTTGGAGGTTTCTGCTTACTGGATTGCTTCCCATGACTTGCTCATCCTGCTTTCTTATAGAAGTCAGGACCACAGCCCAAGGGTGGCACTGCCCACAATGTGCTGGGCCCTCCCCATCAATCACTAATTAAGAACATGCCCTCCAGGCTTTCCTGCAGCCTGATATTAGGAAGGTACTTTTTCAGTTGAGGTTCCCTCCTCTCTGATGACTCTAGCTTGATAAAACTTGTCAGCACAATTGCTAAGACTGATTAATGGCTTTGTATTTGAAGTGGCTACAAAGGTCACTATCCTACAGCCTCATTTTTGTTTTGTTTTTTTTTTTAATTAAAATAAAAGTGGTTTGACAGTATTTTATTGATAATTAGTTATATCGACAAAATGTATAACACTTATATAGTTTGCCTATTTTTCCTTATTTCTTGGACTTTTTCCTCTGTGCATCTGTGTCAAGCTGGCTTGATGACAAAGCAGTATACACAGGTTTCCATTTGGGATTTAAGTGGGAGGTTGCTATTTATGGAACTTAAAAATTGTAGACAGATTTTAGCTTTAAAACTGAGGAAAATCAGAGTGGTGATATCAAATGAATTTGAGCAGAAATGGAGCATTTTAAAAAGATCTTTTGCACAACTGAGAAGAAAAAAATACCCAATTTTCCCTGGCTGTAGCCCCTTAAGGACTTACAGAAAGTGTTTTTCTAGCCCTCCCTTATTGGCTATGCAGACCAGTAAGGGAATAATTTCTTTCCAAAAACTACAACCAGGGGAGGGGTCCGGGAAGATGGCTCAGTGGTTAAGAATGTACTTGTGGTATAGTCATGAGAACTGGAGTTCAGATCCCAAGAAACCCACATATATGTTAGGTAAGAGTGGTAACCTACCTATTATTAGTCTAGCTCCTAAAGGCAGACACACAGAACTCCCAGGGCAAGCTGAGCTATCGAGACTAGCCATCTCTATGAGTTCTGGGTTTGACTGACACACCCTGCCTCAGTGTGTGTTTGATTTTTCAAGACCTACTTTAATAAGGGTTCTCAAATGCTTCCACACCCGCTTCTAGCCCACAAGCCAAAGGGAGAGGAGAAAAGATGGTAAATGGGACAAGGGGATGTGAACCTGTTTAGAAGTAATTCCTTGTGGCAATTCCAATCTCTATTTGCTGTCAGAATACCAGTAGTCCAGTTCAGTAGTGTCAGGATACCAACAGTCCAGTTCAAAAGTGTCACCAAATATGAATCAGCAACTAGGGGGTGGGGAGAGACAACAATCCAGGAGAAACTGCCAGGCCTCTGCAGAATCTGCATGAGTCAGTGGGAGTGGGAGTGACCAGGATGCCAGGAGTGAAAAGAGATTTTTTTTTTTAAGCTAGTTAAATAGTATAACAGGAAACCTTAATTCACTAATACAAATAGTTAAGAATTGCAGGTCAGCTAGCTTGCTAACCCAAGGCTGTCACAGAGGATGCAGAGCTAGAGAAACAAAGGTCAATTGAGTGTTCCGAGAATCTGTTCCCATGGTGTCTGACTTAGCCTCCTCTGGAGAAACTCCCACCAGAGGTCCCAAGGACTTATAAATTAGATTCAGCCAGATAGTCTGTTGGCTCAGATAAGCATTCTCACTGGGTCCCAAGGCCACAGGGATCAGAGACTATTCTCGTGAGATTTGTCTGAGATCTCTGTCTGAGATCTGCTTACACACATTACAGACATTTAAAACAACCGATTGTGTGTGATTACCCACAACCCTCTCCTTCCCCCCCCCCCCCGCCCCTTGTCAAAACCCTAAGCTATTAGGTCTCGAGGTCGATTACCCCTACCTCCTGCGTGAGGCACGTATCGACCCGAAGCTTCGTATATTAAAAGACCTGACTCATGTTATTACAGCAAGAGGTCTCTGGAGTGTCTTTGGGGTCGCATCCTTCCGGGGTCCCCATAGAGGAGTCTTTCAGGAGAAGTTCTCTGCCATGCCTTTCTCACCGGAGTGAAGAGCAACAAAGATGCAAGCCCAAGGAAGAGTTGCACAGCTAGCCATACAAGTGGCCTGTCACTGTCTACTGAGTCCTATTTATACTCTCTCCAAACATCACGTGTCCTCCCACAGGTCTTGCCTCATCACCATGTGAGTTGCATCACATGACATGACTTCCACTTCATCAGTGAAAAAGAGTCATTTGACGATATTCTGGGCAGCAATTTTGGGCTTCTATATGCCCGCACTCCCAGGTACAAGCAAATACTCATATACACATACACATCACACATATAAAAATAGGAAAAAATATACAGGATGTATTAATAAAAACTTACAACTGGATTTTCTTTTTTTTTTTTTTTGTGTCTTTGTTCAAGATTTTATTAAATGTCTTTACAAGGTAACATCCAGCATCCAGATGCAGCTGCCACGACCCTGTTATGCTGTAGGCACTGGCTGGGGCATGGCAGGTGGCTCTGGCTTCCCACCCTTCTGTTCTGAGATGGGGGTAGTGGGCAAGATTTCATCTTTAGGTTCCACAATGCTCACATGATCAGGCAGAGGCTTCTTGGGACCAATCTTACCACTGGGGTCCCAGGGCAGCATGATTTTCACTTTGATGCCCAGCACACCCTGTCTGAGGAGCACATGGTGCACAGCAGTGTCAACATAGTAGTTAACAGGGTCTCCACTGTGAATCATCAGACCATCCACAAACTTCATGGACTTGGCCCTCTGCCCTCGGAGCTTCCCAGACACCACAACCTCACAGCCCTTGGCCCCACTCTCCATAATGAACCGAAGCACACCATAGCAGGCCCTTCGAACCGCAAGCCCTCCCAAGAGTTTGTAGCGCAGAGACTCTGCCTGGGCAATGGCACACAGGCCTCTTGTGGCCACTTTCTCTGCATAAAGCTCTACGCTGCCTTCAGGGAAGCCAAACCGCTTCTGGACAACTGCAGTCAACTCTCTGATCCGACGACCCTTCTCCCCAAGAACATTCTGTGTTCTGGTGGCTAAAATAATGATTTCTGTTCTGGTCGGTGTAACTCGGACTTCAACTCCAGAGTAGCCATCTTCAGCCAGCTCCCGAGTGAGAAACTCATTCAGTTCAGCTTTGAAGATGCCATCAGCTACAAACTTCCTCTTCTTGGAAATCTGTCACAACTGGATTTTCTTAAGTAGCCTTCTGACTAGAGTAAGTGGAACTTTTGACTGTAAAGACCTTACCTTTTTTTTTTTTTTTGCCGATGCATATCTGTTTCAGAAGTATTTAAGCACAGAAAAGAAAAGAAATTGATTGCAGAACAATGACAGCTTTTACAAATAACGAAGAATGAGGCACTGCAAAGAGAAGGCAGCCTATAAGCAATGGCTGGAGATGGAAATAGCCAGGAGCATGTGAAGGAAAACACTAACCTTTGTTGACCAAAAATGCCCCCCAGCACTCAGGGCCAGAATTATTGCTCAGCAGTTAATAGTACTTGCGGTTATCCAGAGGCCCTGGGTTTAGTTCTCGGCACCCAACTTACCCAGCTCGCAACTGTCTGTCACTCCATTTTCAGGAGATCTGATGCCCTCTTCTGGCTTTTGTGAGTACTAGGTACAAGAGTGGTATACATCCACCCATCCATCCAACCATCCATCTATCCATCCATCCATATATACATACATACATACATACATGCAGATAAACATATACATAAAATAGTATCTTAAGTAAGTGGGGTCAGCTTCAGATAGTCTGAAATTCTCGCTTACATATAGAAAATGTAGGTAAATGTTTGGTGACAATTTATGTACTTAGAACAATGTAGTGTCCAGTTAGTCCAGTTAGATTTACCTCTCTGTCTCCTCCAGAGCTTTTTACTTCCCCCATACAGGGGATTCACCAGACCTGGTCCACCCTCATCTTCTAAACTGTAGACTATATCTGTGTATTTGTTGGTTCATTTGAAACAGACCCTTAGGACGTCATCCAGGCTATCCTCATACCCAAAGGCTCAATCACTCCTGTGTTCTCTGTCTCCTGAGCAGCTGGGACTACAGATACACATCTGGCAACCTGCCTCCAGGTAGTACTTACTTTTTCATATCGGTGTTAAAAATCTCAGGAGCTCTCCAGGCCAATGAAACAGCTCTGTGGTTAAAGACATTGCAGGTAAGCCAGGTGACCTGACTGGTGGGAGGGGAGAGACTATCCCTGCAAGTTGTCCTCTGACCTCCACATACATCTCATGGTATGCATACCTTTTCATATTTCCCTTTACCTATTTCCCAGAAATAGACTAATAGTTCTATAAAGGTTCTGAGTCTTACCATATTTTGAAAACCACTTACTAGACAAAAATAATTTCATTAGTAAATTTGCAAGAAGACAACACATGTGTAGGGCAATTAAAAAGTTTTAAACTACTAATATTTCTAAATCAAAGCAAGTGGTAAGATGCATGATGTCAAAACGTTCTTTGAGTGACAGGGTTGTCTGATACTACTGACAGGCTCAATGGCTCAGCTCTCAGATACCAAATGCAGGTGTAGGATATCGAGGGTCGGTGAAAGTTCCTGGGGATCACTGTAGGGAAAGGAAACAAACCTACCTTCTAGGTGGTGACGGAGACTCAGGCTGTGGGGAGATGAAAGAAGTTCAGCTGAGTAGACTTAGTACTTTGTACAAAACCATAATGGTAAATAAACAGGCATTGGCTCACAGGCATGGGAGGCTACACATAGGTGGTAGGACTCCATTTATTTTAGCTCAGGATGGCATGAGCCTGGCCATATTTCAGAGGGAGTTTTGTGTATATACAAAACACATGCATACACACATGCATGGACACACACACACTCACACACTCACTCAGGTTACAAGAAAACTCTAGTAGATGTTGGGTAGAACACAAGCAGTTAAAGCTAACACAGATATTTATCTAGAGACTCAAGGTCATGGCTCCAGTGATAGCAACTTGAATTAGTTTTCATTGTTACATGAGAAAAATATTAGCAGACAGCAATATAAATTATTATTTCCACAAGCAAAATGGAACTAAGCTGCTTTTCCAGGCCTCACCTGGCTGAAATCAAAGTGGTGGATGGGTTGTGACCTTATCTGAGGCTTAAAATCCTTTACAACCTCATACAGGTTGGCAGTGATAGCAGGGATGGAGGGAGGTACATCTCCAACCTGTCACTGGCAGCACCCCAAGGAGTTCCTGTCATCTTTCAGGGGTCTGAACCCAGATAAATCAAGATTAATCACTTTGCCACACAAAATAATTTCAAGACCAACCAGTATGAAGTAGAGTTGGAGTTTATTAAAGACATTTTTGTAAGCTCCAGCGTTAAAAGAAAGAAAGGTGCTTAGGAAGAGAAGCAGTCACAGTTAAGGGTCTTGACGGTTGCCATTACTGAGGTTTGGGTAGCTTCTGAAGTTGGATCTTGAAGGCTTTGGAAGGAAGCAGAAGAAGATCACAGGAGGGTCCTATGTGAATAGAATTGCAGCTCACAAGGTAAAAACATCTTAGGACACAGGTATGGTGCAGGAAGTTAAGATGTTTTTAGTATATACAGAATTTTAGTGTTGTTCGTGAGTGTTCAAGAAAACAACTGTGAAAGTAAAAGGTCATATCATGGAAGGACAGAAAGACAGGAGCATGCATGAAGGGGAAAGCTTGAGAAAGAAGACCAACCACTGGTCCTGCTGATGGTGCTGGGAATTCAAGGTTCCACTGATGAAGCCAGAGTTGCCTGTGGAGAAAGTACGTTTCCAAAAGATATCTGGTCAAGGACAGTAAGAAAACTGCACTTCTTAGGGCCCAAATGGTGGAGAACTACATGTGGATGTTCCAGTCCTTCTTAGAAGGGGAAACAAAATACTCACAGGCAGTAGAGGGTGGGAGGGACTTGGGAGGAAGAGAAGAGGGGGAGGGGAAAAGGGGGGGCAGGATCAGGTATAGGAGGAGACAGGGATGATATACAGATGGACAGGAATTTGAACAGAGATGTATAGCAGTGTGGGGGGTGGGGGATGGGTAACTGGTGGTAGCCACCAGCAAGTCCCAAGAGGCTCCCAGGATCCAATGAGGATGAGATTAGCTGAAATGCCCAAGAAACGGGAGGGAGAACCTGTAAAGACCATATCCAGAGGTTAGAGAAGCCCCCCCCCCCCCATTGGGAGATGGGGCTACCCACTCATCTCCAAATTTTTAACCCAGAATTTCTCTTGTCTAAAGGAAAAACAGAGACAAAGTGTGGAGCAAAGATGGAAGAAAATGCTGTCCAGGGACTGCCCACCTAAGGATCTATCCCATATACAGACACCAAACCCAGACACTATTGCTGATGCCAAGAAGTACTTGCTGACAGGAGCCTGTTATAGCTGTCTCCTGAGAGGTTCTGCCAGAGCCTGACAAATACAGAGGCAGATGCTCTCAGCCAACCATGGGACTAAGCACAGGGTCCCCAATGGAAGAGTTAGAGAAAGGACTGAAGGAACTGAAGGGGTTTTCAACTCCATAGGAAGAGCAACAATATCAACCAACCAGATACCCCAGAGCTCCCAGGGACTAAACCACCAACCCAAGAGTACACATGGCTCCAGCTGCATATGTAGCAGAGGATGGCCTTGTCAGGCATCAATGGGTGGAGTGTCCCTTGGTCCTCTGAAGGCTGGATGCCCCAGTGTAGGGAAATGCCAGTGTAGTGAGGTGAGTGGGTAGAACACCCTCATAGAAGCAGGGGGAGGGAGGGATGGGATAGGGGGTTTCCAGATGGGAAATCAGGAAAGGGGATAACATTTGAAATGTAAATAAATAAAATATCCAATAAAAAAAGAAAAAAAAAAAAGAACTTCGACTTTCTAGCACCCACACCCCCATAAATCCACCTGACAATGTGCTTACAGAAAAGGATTCTTTAATTTTTTTTTTTCCCAGAGACGAGATAGGGTTTCTCGGTGTAGCTCTGCCTGTCCTGGAACTCACTCTGTAGACCACACTGCTCTCAAACCCTAGATCTGTCTGCTTCTGCCTCCCAAGTGCAGGACTCTTTGACTTTTAACCTTGCTGAAACATGGGCTCTGTAAGTTAAGGAAAGACAGAGGAGAGACACCCATTAGAAACCTGTAGCATGCCGGGCAGTGATGGCGCACGCCTTTAATCCCAGCACTTGGGAGGCAGAGGCAGGTGGGTTTCTGAGTTCAAGGCCAGCCTGGTTTACAGAGTAAGTTCCAGGACAGCCAGGTCCATACAGAGTAAACCCTGTCTCGAAAAACCAAAAAAGAAAAAAGAAAAAAGAAAAAAAGAAGAAGAAGAAAAAAAAAAGAAACCTGTAGCTTATTTTCCTACTACTTGACCAATCAGAATGGTTAAATAGCTGGTGTCACTCTTGTCTTGTACTTGCGAAATTCCAGTCCTACTTTAAAGCTATCCTTCAGATGCTGGTAAATTATTAGTAATTGCTATCACAAAGTTTTCTCTCCCTGTAAACTAGTCATTAAAAAAAAAAATCTCTTTAGGAGTACAATATAGTGTAGCGTAGCACAGTCTAGTCTTTAGTTGTAGTGTGTGTGTGTGCACACGCACATGTATCCCATGATGCATTAAAGGTCAGAGGACAACTTTGTGGAGTCAGTTCTTTCTTCCTTCACATGGATTCTGAGGTTTAAACTCAGGTCATCACATTTACATGGCAACTGCTTTTACTTCTTAAGCCATCTCACCAACCCTAAACCAACCTTTTCATCTGACAAACATTTACTTTTTACTAAGAGATCATGATTTGAGATTTGTTGTTACAAGTTCAATAATAGGCACTATTATATTCTGGCCCCTGGTCAGCCTAGCAACAAATTTCAAAATAAATAAAAACATTGGGCAAAATTCAGTTCAGTAGAAGTAGTAAATATGAAAAGATACCCAGGTTTATGCCTTAAACCTAAAATATTGGCTTACAACTGTGTAGAGATCCTGCAAGGAATCTGAAATCACTTAAATTATGATTATGCACTGGACAGTGGTGGCATACGCCTTTAATCTCAGCACTTGGGAGGCAGAGGCAGGCGGATTTCTGAGTTCTAGGCCAGCCTGGTCTACAGAGTGAGTTCTAGGACAGCCAGGGCTACACAGAGAAACCCTGTCTCAAAAAACCTAAAAAAAATAAAAAAATAAAAAAAAATTATGAATATACTACAAGTAGTCACACTCTTTGTGCTACATTTTCTGTCTATTATAAATTTTTCTTTGTAATTTACTCATGTTAATTTGGGTCCTCTAAGAAACAAACAGCAAAACAGGATCAAAACTGAAAGAGTTTTATTGGGGGGAACATCTGTGAACTGTCAAGATGGGGGGGCAGGTTGAAGGGGGTTCTGTAATTTCCAGAGTCAGCAAGTGGTGACTGATCCAGGGAGGGAGAAGGCAGTTTAGTCCATCATATTTAGTGGCTGGTGTTGATTCAAACTTCTGGCTCTGACCTTGAGCGGTTTATTTGAGGCATATTTGAGCCCAGCAAATTTTGATGAATTTTTCTAGTGAGAATGAATTCAATCCCATGTGCCCAATAAAGCATACAAGAAGCTCTTTGAGGAACAAAGCAAGCTAAATAAGAATCAGACATGACGACAGGGAAACACTTTGTAGAGTACATGTGGCAGCTTAAAGATAGGTTCTACAGATGGACAACATATGACAGCTTCCATAAAGATGGGTTCTACAGATTGACTGAGAAAAAACAAGCTTATGATAAAATTCTGGGGAAGGCTCCAGTGTGGTCTCCCTAGCCACACAGCACAAATGTCACTAGGTTAGAATGCCTGTCTACTCCTAGCCCTCTGGGTGGATGACAGGTATAGAATTCCTTCCCTTGAAGGGACAAGCCTGTGTACTAACATTCCCATAGTTCCCTAGTGCTTATCTGTGAGCACAAGGTCCTTCGTATATCCCATAGCAGGTGTGGCCTGACATCAGTGAACAGAAGTAAAGGCATGGAAGATTGGATACACAGGGCCTCAGACAGGAGCACAATACAAACTTCTGGGCAGTCAATGGTATAGCCTAACAAAGCTTCTGTTAGACAGTAGAAGAGGAGGCTGCATGAATAGCCCTGTGTATTTGTCACTTTTCCCATTGAGGTGGTAAGATACTGATAACAGCAACGTCAGGGAGAAAATATTTAGGCTCACAATTTCATAGTTCATTGTTGTGGAAATCACAGCAATAGAAGCATAGGGCAGCTGGTCACACTGAATCCAGTTGGGAGGCAAGAGATTTAAAAGGATGAATGCCCATTGTACTGGCTAGTTTTGTTAACTTCGTGTAAGCTAGAGCCGTCTGAAAGGAGGGAGTCTCGGCTGCGAAAATGCCTCTATGATATTGGGCTGTAGGCAACCCTGCTGGCTATTTTCTTTAGTGATGGATGGCACCCAGCCGATGGTGAGTGGTATTATCCCTGGGCTGGTAATCCTGGGTTCCAACATGGGTGCTCCCATAAGCAAGCCATGGGGAGCAAGTCAGTAAGCAGCACCCCTCCATGGCTTCTGCATCAGCTCCTGCCTCCAGGTTTCCGCCCTGCCTGAGTTCTTGTCCTGACTTCCTTTGAAGATGAACTGTGATGTGGAAACAAACCGAATAGACCCTTTGCTCCCCAAGTTCTTTGCTCATGTTGTTTCGTCACAGCAACAGCAAACCTAACTGAGACACCCATGTCCAACAAGTTTCCTTTTTAGGCAGTCGGGACCCAAGCGTACTGATGGGGCTGCCTCCTTCAGGGCGGCTCTTCTACCTCAGTTGACCTAATCTAAGTGATCCCTCACAGGTGTGCCTGAGAGCGTGTTTCCTAGGTGATCCAGATCCTGCCAGGTTGATCAGCCACATAACATCGCCCTGCCATACTCACTTATGGCTGCCAAGTAGGAAGGCAAAGGAGGATCGCAAGGAGCAGAAGAGGGGGATCCGAGTCGACTCCGCTTCCGGTTGGATACTGAGCGCAGTCATTTTCACCGCTGCCACATCGTTTTCGGTAAGCACCGAACTGATAGTCTTCAAGTTTTCTCATTAATGTTTGATGGATGTGAATACAGGCATTGCCATGCCATTAATATTACCTGATAACTGACATAATATATATTAGTTTAAAAAGATCTTTTATACTCATTTATCTTGTGTGTCCCTATAGAGGTCGGAGGACAGACAATCTGAGGGAGTTGGTTCTCTCCTTTTACCATGTGGGTCCAGGGTATTGAACTAGGGTCATTAGGCTTGGTGACAAGTGCCTTTACCTGCTGAGCCATCTCACTGTCCTAAAATATGATATTATTAGCAAAGCTTTTTATTATCTTATATTTTGCTTACTGCGTGTGTGAGTGTGCACAAGAGCATATGTGTTTGTTTTCCTATGACATGATCTTTCCACATAACCCTAGCTGTCCTGGAACTCATAATATAGACAAGGCCAGCCTTGAACTCACAGAAACATAACTGCCTCTGCCTCCCATATCCTGGGATAAATGGAATGACCCTCTCTTATTGCATTTTTGAAGTATATAAACTCTTTCTCACATACCGTGATAATTAGTATAGACCAGCACAGTTTTGATTTCTTATGATCTTTTACTAACAATTCAAAAATAATTTAACATAGTATTTTTCAAAATGTTAATTTAGTAAATGTTCACTAATTTGGTGGACTAAATTACAGAATATTTTCAAAATATTTTTACTTAGCAGAAATGACAAGAAAAAGACCAAATGTTGTTCATGTAACACAAGCATTTATAACTCCAGTTCCTGGAGCTCTGGCCCCCTATTCTGGTCTCCAAGGCCACTGCATGCACACAGTGCCCCCGGACACATGAAGGTAACGGTGATACACATAAAAGAAAAATATCTTTTTTTAAGAAAGGAACTTATGTTGACTCATAGGTGACAAAGGCAAACCTAGTTGAATTAACATGCAAATTAGCTTCTGGTTGCAGTTAACAATGTTCATCCATTGGCTGGAGAGTTGGCTCAGAGGTTAAGAGCAACTGCTGATCTTGCAGAGGACCCAGGTTTGATTTTTGGCACCCACATGGCAGCTCACAACCATCTGTAACTCCAGTTTCAGGGAATCCAGTGCCCTTTTCTGACCCCTTCCGGCACCAGGCATATATACATGCAGGCAAAATACTCACAAACATAGAATAAAATAAATAAAATAAAATAAAATAAAATAAAATAGAATTTAATAAAATATAATAAAAAAATAAAATAAAATAAATATAAAATAAAATAAAATAAAATAAAATATTTAAAAACTTTAAAAAGTTTACCCTCTACAATGGTTTCAGCTATACTCCTATTGAATTGCACTTACAATTCATATCATCTAATGATCAGCCCATTGCACTGTCTGTCTGTCTGTCTGTCTGCCTGCCTGCCTGCCTGCCTGCCTGTCTGTCTGCAGTGTTTATCAATTCTGCAAACCCATTTTTTTCTAAGCAATTAACATAGCCAGGGGGCTGAAGGCCCAGCCTCAGCACCAGAGGACACAGAGAAAAGATGCTTCAGGTGCACAGTGGATCTGACCCAGCTCTCCGATGGGATAGGGGCTGTTGACTTATCAAGATGAACTACACAGAACTTCTACCCCCTGCTTTTCTAATCCGATGTCTTACTAATACACATTTCATTCCACCCACCCAAATGATCAATGCTTTTAACTACTGATTCTTTCATGTGCGTATATCAAAGTATCTTAA
>NW_021604619.1:2583527-2584524 GCF_004785775.1 Grammomys surdaster
GCTTTTAACTACTGATTCTTTCATGTGCGTATATCAAAGTATCTTAACTCAGATAGTTCAAATTTGGTTTTCCTGATCATTCCCACAGGAAGGCTAGAGATCAGGAAAAATCCATTCAGGGTTCAGAATAGTGCACACAAGGAAAGCCATGTCTTCTGCTCTGCTGAGAATGGCACGCACGCGCACTGAAACTGCCTGTGGGCATCTACGAGAGTGCCTCAGAAAGGAATTCTTGCTTTTTGTGCTGTTTTTGTTCAGTTTTTCGTTTGTTTGCTTGAAACGGAGTAGGTTGTAACTATATTGTCCAGGCTTTTTTTCAAACTCCGTCTCAGTGTTAGTGAGATGGCTCAGTGGCTAAAGATGCTTGTTGCTAAAAGCACGATGACCTAAGTTCCATCCCAGGAATCTACATAGTAGAGATGGGACCTACTCTTGTACTAGTTCTTCATGACCTGTCTTTGCACATGCGCACACACACACACAAACACACACACACACACACACACAGAGCAGGATACTTATTCTTATGAAGGGGAAGAGAAGAAGGAGGCTATCAGCCATGGAGAACCATGGATGATGGGTTGAAAGCTGTGTCCTGGGTAGCAACTTCTATCAAAAGATTAGCTATTGGGTAACAACTCTAATTGTGTGGGCATCTTGTTGATTGAGCATTTCTAAATATATAAATCCTTTAGATAATCATTAAGCTTTAAGAGTCTCATTTCTACTGGGCACTGAGAGGATGGCAGATATTGTCTGGGGTTCAGCCGAGCTTTGTGGATGCAGTGTGGTGGATTGGCAGAGCCATACCCAATGCTGGCATTTCATGGGTGCCAGGGCCTGAGCACTTGACTAGCCAGAGCCCTAGTCAGAGCCGAGGAGCAGCAGGAACATGGTGGCTGCCTGGGAACAAGCCGGATCGGGCACTGTTTTCCAAGTACGACCCCTACACACACAGACACACATACACACAGACAGACACACACACACAGACAGA
>NW_021604619.1:2584534-2602809 GCF_004785775.1 Grammomys surdaster
ACACACACACACATACACACACAGACACACACACACACAGACATACACACATACACACAGACACACATACACACAGACAGACACACACACACACACACACGCACATGCAAACAGCCCTCTCCCCCTGTGGTTTTGTTTCTCAGGAACTCTAATGTGCATGGATTCATTTATTTAATCTACTCAACTGTCCCGTCTACCGCTATCTTCGCCTGTTTACACAAAAGGACACAGACGTACAAGGACGTTTAATAACATGTTCAGGATTACATGGACATCAAGGAGTGGGGCCAGGACTGGATTTAGCTCATTTAGCTCCAAATTAAGTATTCTGTATCATTATGGTGGCCTTCACGAATTCTACTGTACTATTTAACCTACATTTTAAAAGTCACTATCAGGCCTGGGAGGTGGCTTACTGGGCAGAAGGCTCACCACACAGGCTTGACGACCTCAGCTCTTCATTCCTGGAACCTATGCTGGAGGGAGAGAACTAACCTCCACAGTTGTCCTCTGACCTCCATACATATGCCCACATACATACTTTCCTTCTTACACATATGTGTGCACACACAATTCTTTTTTTTTTTTTTTTTTTGAGACAGGGTTTCTCTGTGTAGCCCTGGCTGTCCTGGAACTCACTCTGTAGACCAGGCTGGCCTCGAACTCAGAAATCCACCTGTCTCTGCCTCCCAAGTGCTGGGATTAAAGGCGTGTGCCACCACTGCCTGGCGCACACACAATTCTTAAAAGCTACTATTCTAGTGTCCTAATTTGGCTCCTGTTGCTTTACTAAAACACTTACTAGAAGCCATTTGGGGAGGAAAGGGTTTATTCCATCTCACAGATTATGTAGATGTAAAAGTCTGTCCCAAAGGGAAAAAAATCAAGGCAGAAGTAAAGGCAGTTCCTGGAGGCAGGAACTGAAGCAGAGGAAAGCCGTTTAGTGGCTTTCTCCCTATGGCTAATTCAACTTGCTTCTGTATACAATCCAGGACCACTTGCCCAATGGTGGCACTGCCCACAGTAGGCTGGGCCTTCCCTCATCAGTCATTAATCAAGAAAGTGTTCCACAGACTTGCCTACAGGCCAGTCTGACAGAAGCATTTTCTTAACTGAGGGTCCTTCTTCCAAGATGACTCTAGCTTACGTAAAGTTGACCCAAACTAACCAGCACACCTAGTCATAGCAACAATTGTGTAAAAGCTACTTGATTGGTTCCTGGCAACCCAGTGCAAGAGACTCACACCAGCCTGTAAATCCAGCCCCAGAAAAATCTGACACCCTCTTCTGGCTGTGAGGGGAACTGCACTCACATGTGCACATATACAGACATACGTATGTAAACATAGTTAAAAAATAACAATACCAGCTCTTGGGAGAGGGAAAGATGGCACAGAGGGTTGGAGCACTTGTTGCTCTTGCAGAAGTCCTGGGTTCAGACCCTAGCAACCAGATGGTGGCTCACAACAACCCACAACTCCAGTTCCGGGGGGGGGGGGCGGGGAATGATGCCCTCTTCTGGTTTTCAGGGGCTCCAAGCACATACTTACATACAGAAAAAAAAAACCCACTCATGCTTATAAAAATAAGATAATAAATCTAAAGAAAATCTTCAAAAGGTATTTATTTACATGTATATTTTATAAGCAACTGATTAAATCAATTACAAACAACCATAGCAAAGGCTCGCAGCTCTCGTCACTGGCCCTCTGCCCCGACACACTTAGGCTGAAGTGAACACACTAATGGAAAAGCGTTTCTGCGTCCTTGATCTATAGCAGCGTCTGCTCCTCAAGGCTATCACATGCATTTTAAGACACACGCTGGAAATCACACGCTTACAGGATATAGGAAAAGAAAACCACGTGAAGAAAACAAATCAGGAAGTGACTCTACCATCGAGAGATTGCAAGACTCAAAAGTCAATACAGCGTCCTTTCCGTTCCCAGTCTCCATAGCGCGTAGGCTCTGGGCCCCTGGGTCCACCTTTTTCCTTGGTAACTGGATTAACATCATCTGGAAACTCTAAGGAAGACAGAAATATGAAGAAGGCAGTCAGCAGAGCTGGAAGGAGACGACGCGGTCAGTTTTGAGGACAGGACTGTATAAGTGAAGTGTGAGTGCCTGGGTTATCACAGTCTTTCAAGGAACCGTAATGTGCCTCCTCCCTGTCTGCCCCCAGAACTTGAGAAACGCATTTTTCACATTCAATCATCTTTACCACTAACACTAATGACCCCCAATTCTTGGCATGCTTTCAAGTCTAGAAACTACTAGAGAGTAGCTTCCTAAGTGGTGCTGGACCCAACGGGAGGGAAAGATCGAGAACAGACTGCAGCTTCACTGAACTTGGAAGGTTTAGAAACAAGATCAGCATCTTCGTTTTCTTTCCAATAAGATGTGTGTGTTGGGGGGTGGGGTGGGGATCTCACTTGCCTTACAGTGTTGAACAGAACAGGGACATGTAAAGTGTCGTGCCTAGTGACAAGTGTGTACTGGTATTGACAGATTCTATCTGTGAGCATCCCTGCTGCTTAACGGGATTTTGGCTTCAGCAGATGGTTTTAGAAATATAAGATAAAATCATTGGTCCTAACACTGTGTGTTCATGGACTGGGGATACAGCTCAGTAATAGAATGCTTGTTTTCACACATGCTTGTATGCAGGCACGGACGCAGGCATGCACTGCATGTTCCTGATGGAAGTCCTCACTGTAAGGCCAGCCAAATTCTGAGAATTTTAGTTTTTTTCTTTTTCTTTTCTTTTCTCTTCTTTTCTCTTTCTTTTTTTAAAAACAGGGTCGGAGTGGGAAGACAGCATGAATGACACGGGACCCCACACCTGACACGGGCAGTCTGCAGAAAGCAGGCCCCATGGGCACCCAGAGGGGGCTCTCCACACTACCCCCCTCCCGCCCCCAACCACAGGCTTGGGAGCTGTGGTGGTGGGAGGGGTCATTGAGTCTGAGGGAGCCAGAAGTGGAGGAACCTGGAAGCCCTCCCAAACGGTGGGGAATTAGGGTTCAATTCCAGAGTGGGAGCCTGAGAAACATTTTTTTTTTCTTTTTTGAGACAGGGTTTCTCTGTATGGACCTGGGTGTTCTGGAACTCACTCCATAGACTGGGCTGGCTTTTAACTCACAGAGATCTGCCTGCCTCTGCCTCACAAGTGCTGGCATTTGCCACCAAACCCAGGCAAGGATTTTTAAATTTTGATTAATCAGTCAATTTGGTATTATTACTGTCTGGCATTAGAAGTCACTAATACTGGCCAGGTTGGTGTTAAATGCTGGGGTCAAACAATCTCTTCTGTTACAACCTGATTCTGGGCTTTCAGTTCTCAGGTCTTTAGACACAGTAAGTCACTCACTCCATGAAATAACCCCATGAGACAGGAAACAATACTGTCCCCGTGACACGGGTGTACAAAGTCGTTCAGTGTCACAGAGACTGAATGCTGAGACCCAGCCTGAAGGCAACCCACACGCCATATTGCTTTGTGTGCAGAAAGAACAGATGAAAAACCAGCCTCTGATCTTAAGTGGTATATTTTTGGAAAACTAAAAGATCACTCCCCCTAAACTATGCAGCCCCTCTGCAGACACACCAAAGAAGATACCGAATCTCACCTTGAAACTTTCCAAAGGTTTTGTGCATTTTTGCTGCACCGCGACTAAGTTTCCCTGCCCTTGGCATTGTTCTGTTTTCTGGAGATCATCTGTGATGTCCCTATGAACCCCTGTAGTGGAAGCTTGTCTGTATCCCCCATTCCTGGGGCTCTCTGAGTGTGATAGCCGGGAATGCTGAGGCAAGATACATAGCCTGTGAGAGACCTCTTCCTGACCTGTGGATTGTCCTTTCTTTCTGGGTCATCTCAGGGAAGGAGGGAGGCAGTGAGGTTTCCAGTATCTCTCAGAAGGGCACTGGTCTCACCACAAAGTCCTCACCCATATGATCTGAACCTAATTATCTCCAAATGGCCTCACATTTGGGGGTCAGGGCTTTAACAGCACTGGGAGAAAAAAAAAAAGGCTAAGCTGAGCTGGGTTTAGTGTGTGCTTGCAGCCCTGGCTATTCAGGAAATGAAGACGGGAGAAATTCTTGAGCCTAGTAATACCAGGTTAGTCTAGACTATGAGACCCTTACTACATGCACACACGCATGCACGCATGCACGCATGCACGCATGCACGCATGCACGCACGCACGCATGCACGCATGCACGCACGCACGCATGCACGCATGCACGCATGCACGCACGCACGCATGCACGCACGCACGCACGCACGCACGCACGCACGCATGCACGCACGCACGCATGCACGCACGCACGCATGCACGCACGCACGCACGCACTGTGATGCCCCTTCTCATTGCTGACCTCTATCACCAAACCTTGACGGCTTCTCTTCTGCTGGATCTCACACCACGTGTCTGCCCAATGCTTGCCTCTAGTGTGTGTAGCAACTCAGACTTTTCTACCTTGCCCCAAAGATGACTATCAGGATTATAGCTTCATCCACCGCTCCCCCAGCCCCACTCTTCATCAACATCCACACCAGGGACCATCGCACACTAAGGCAATGGAGGGTCACGTCACTTTGACTGCCACTGGACTTTCTTATGCCCGGAATGTTTCTTCTTTGACTCTCCCGTACTTGAGTTCTCTCTGCTGTGGGCACACTCTTCTCTTTTCTCATCTCTGCAGTGGTTTCATTTCTGTGCTTGTCATACCCACAAGTTTCCCGAATTTTCCTTCTTCTACTACCAGCTGCCTGCTCTCGTAACTTGCTAATCCACCTGTTTTCTACGTCTTACATCTCTAGCACACAGAAGATAAAGCATCTTTCTAAAGCAGGCCCTCTTGCACAGTAGACTGAGTGAAAGGCGTCAGACACGAAAGACCATATATTCTCTCATTTATCTAATCCTACGAAGAGCAAAGCGACAGGGGTTGGGGACAGATCAATGGGTGTAGGAAGAGGCAGGGATAAGGTTGATTGAAAAGACACAAAAGATCACCCTGTCATGTTAACCTCATGCTGTTTACATGACTGTAAACATCTGGGAAAACTCATGGACCTGCATACGTAAATCTCATTTTAATAAAAATGGTTAAATAATCCCCAGCCCAACATATTTTTAAAAATGTCACCACCACATGATGGTGCATGTCTTTAATCTGAGTACTTGGGAGGCAGAGTCGGGAGGATCTCTGTGAGCTGGAGGCCAGCCTGGTCTCTACAGGGAAGCTCCCGGTCAGCTAGCCAGGGAGACTCTAACCAAAATAAACAAACAATTCACCAAGAAGTCTTTCTTTCCTCCCTGAGGCAGGATGTCACGTAGCCCAGACTGCAAGCCTTCAACTTGTGACTCTGTTTCCATCTTCGTTACGTTTGCATCAGAGGCCTGTGCCATGATGTCATGTATGTGCTTGGAAGGTGGCCGGGCCTCTTCCAGTGACTCACCCCCACCTCCAAAGCCTCAGCACTTTCCTCACCGACCGTGCCCGGATTGAAAGGGTTTTAATTATATTGATTGCCTATGCTTGTGTATATGCGCGTTGTGGTTTGCGTGTGTGCGTACATGTGTGCTAGGGTATGAGCGTGGAGGTCAGAGGATGATATTCAGGAACTAGTTCTCTTCTACAGTGGAGTCCCTGGGACTGAATTTTTGAGGCTTTGTAGGAAGTTAAGTATCTTTATCCACTGAGATATCTTGCCGGCCCCTACCCTCAGATTTGACATAAAAAAGTCTGACATTCTATTATTTACCGCTTATACTTTATGCTGAGGCCAAATAGGCCAATTAGCCATGTCTGGCATGTGCCATGTTCTGTGGTCTCTCTGAACGGCCATACTTTCCTTTTTTTTTTTTTTTTTTTCAAGACAGGGTTTCTCTGTATAGTCCTGGCTGTCCTGGAACTTACTCTGTAGACCAGGCTGGCCTCGAACTCAGAAATCCGCCTGCCTCTGCCTCCCAAGTGCTGGGATTAAAGGCGTGCGCCACCACCGCCCGGTGTATCTCATCTTCTATTTACATTATTATTATTATTATTTTTTATCATGAGACAGAGTCTGGTAATGTATCCTATGTTGATCCAACAATCACTATACCATACCGGCAGCCTTCTGGGTGCCTGATTCCATGTGTGAGCCATCACGCCTGGCTCCTTTATCATCTCAGGAGTGACACATACATGCACTTTAGAACAGGACAGCCTAAAATTTTTCCTTAGTAGGAAACCAAGACTTGAAGGAAACAAGTTAGATATAGCTTGTTTTGGGGCTCTATGGGGAAGGAGTTTGAGGAGAGTTAAGGGAGAATCAAAGAGATTTGCCTTCTAACTGGCTACAGGAAACAGCGGGGCACTAATGACTGACCCTGGATGTTAGGCTTCTATGAACTGGAGAATCGAATCTACTGGAGAGAACAGAGGGAAACAGGCTGGCGGAGGAATAAAGGCAGGGTGAAAACAGGCACAGGGTACATTTAATTTTAGAAGCAGTCATTTTGAGATGTTCAGAACATGCACACATCGGACAGGACAACCGAGAAGCACATAGGAGATATGTAAAGTCGTCTGAGGAAGACGCGGGATCTTCTGAGAAATGCTTAGGGCAGATGTGGACGGAGGCCTTGCAAAACCCACATTCAGGTGTTGGCTCAAGACAAACGAGTTTGCAAACAGCCCCAGAAGAAACAGCAGAAGCAGTGGAGAAGATGAGAAACTGAACTGGAAATTTCCAGAAGCAGTGGGTGGCACTGCTTAAGGTTGTTGACTGTTCAAGGAAGGCTGAAAGGTTGTCTACTGGCACTGAGTGTTTGCCATTTTCCAAGGAACGCTGGTTTGAATGTGATCACCCGGCACTAACAAACAAAGATGTGCATATACGGATACATACTGCCTCTTGTCTGCACAGGCAGTCCCATCTCCTGACCTCTCTCTGACGGGTAAGACTTGATGCCTGGATGCCAGCACTAGGCTTTTAGAATCTCAGATTGTAAGCCAAAAATGAACCTCTTTCCTGCTTTTCATGTGCTCCTATTTCTGTAAGCCAGCCTCGTGGGACAGTTAATCTTGACTGTCAACTTGACAAGATGTAAAGTGGCCCAGGGGACACATCGCTGGGTGTTTCCACTGGGGAGTGAGCTTTTGGAGAGAAGGAGAGATCCACCCTAGATTTCCACCCCAAACCATGACTGAGATCTTGAGGAACGAAAAAGCTGTGCACCAGTATTTGCCTCTCTGTTTCCTGACAACAGATGCAATGTGACTGTCAACTCACGCTCCCGCCACCACGTCTTTCATCACCACAGGCTGCACCCTTTCTTAAACTGTGAGCCTAAACACACCCTTACTTCCTTTAGTGGCTTTTGTCAAGAATTACTTTCTAGCCATAAGAGAAAGCAACCGCTACACTCCTTTCCCATGCTTCTCCCGCCAATCCCAAACCATTCATGGACATGTCAATTACACAGAAGCATTTCATTGATCTATCAATGATAGGTGCTCTGTCTGAGGTGGACTGAGTTCTTAAAATGTCTCCTCATGAAAAGCCACCCAACACAATCAAAGAACAACAGGGCTGGAGCAATGGCTGGGAGAACCATAATCTGCTTCCTAGCATCGATGCAGGTGACTCATGACTATTTTGACTCCAGCTCCAGGGAATCCCATGGTTCTAGCTACATGCACATACCCACACAGAAAGAGATGTGCATGTACATATATGCATAATTAAAGTCATAAAAATAAAAAAAAGAAAAACAACGATGATGAATTATGTTTAGTCTAGTACTACACTTTAAAAAGCTCTTTATTTTGTTGTTTTTGTTTGTTTACTTTTGTTTTGTTTGAGACAGTGTAGCCCTGCCTGGCCTGGAACTTGCTGTGTAGACCAGGTTGGCCTTGAATTTAAGAGATTCACCGTGAGTGCTGCCTCCTGAGTGCTGGGATTAAAGGTATGCATGAACTCTGCCCTGCAAAACTATTTGTTAAAAACTACCCCGCCTCTGTCCTTAGCTACAATGTTACAGTGAGAACAACAGTGTTCAAGTATTTCCCATCTAAATGGTCACTCTGAAGGATTCAGCTGTGGATATCTGAGCCGAGCTTGCTTACAGGCTTTCTCCTGGGGGAGGAGCTTACAATCAGAAGTGAGAGGCGTCCCAGTGTGGCTGTCCTGGACTGACAGTAGCTAAGAAATGCTCCTTTCTGTCCAGCAGACAGATGACCGGGTATGAAGGAAGGTTATTAGAGTTAAGAGAATGAGAGATGTCTTCCCTTGGATTTGCAGTTCCCTGTCATTTTCTGAGGCCTAGCTTCTGAATTGTACCCTAGTGCCTCGGCTTTACCCTGTACATTCATGATGATCCTACTGCCGCTGATTCGTTTTCTTAACAGCTGAAAGTTTTCTCAACGAATGCAGGTTTGTTATTTGTATCAAAGAAGAGCTCATCTTAAATGCTTTACCTTTTGAATAATAAAAGTATAGTAAAAATAAACAAAATAAGCAACCCCTCCTCCACCCCAAACCAAGTCAGTACAAAAAACTTAGAAGCCCTTTCTTTGAGACAGTCAGTGTGTTGCCGGGGCTGGCCTCACATTCCTGATTCTCTGGCATCTGCTTCCTGAGCGCTGGTATTGCAGACATGTGCCACCATTTCTAGCTCTAGAAGGACAATTTTTGGGAGGTTATGTGTGGACATGTGTACGTACATGTGTATGCATGTTTGATGAATGTGTGCTCTTGTGTGTGTGCACCCATGTGCTTGTATGCATATGTGCATGCTGAGATCAGAGACTGACTTCAGGTGTCTCCTTCACTGTTCTCGACCTTAGACATTGAAGCAAGGTCTCTCATTTGAGCCCAGAGGTGGTCAATTTAGCTAGTCTAGGTAGCCAACTTGCCCCAGGAATCCCCTGTATCTTCTGAGTATGAAATTACAGTGGGTTGTCCTAGCCGCCAGCACAAGGGTGACAGGATCTGAACTCTCTCGCTCTCATGGAATGTCCTGTAAGTACTTCATGCACTGTGGCATCTCACCAATCTAAAATTTTTTTTAAAGAAGTAACAACCATTCATACAGATATTCCGTATGGTATTTTTACTCACTAAATATCCTTTATAACTGTTAATAACAATTATGAGCACAGTTTGCTTCTTTTACCTTTTCCAGTAACGAACATTGACCTTGCCAAGCTAAGCACTGACAGCGGTTTACTAGCCACTACTCACTCTGCAGTGGGTCTCTCTCCTCGGACGAGTCCTCCAGTGAGTCAAAACGACCGACTGGCAGCTTTGACTTCTTAAGGGCTTGCTTCGCAGGCTCAGGCTTTCCTTCTTGATAACTCATCTTCATCAAAGAATGATTCAGAAGAGATGATCCTAATGGAGAAAGAAGGACAAAGGCATACAGCAAAAATTCTTCTCTGCGCACCTACACTCTACATGGGTAGGATATTTCCCTTTCTGGGAGACAACCAGTGTTACAAGTTTACAAGAAGAGCTATAAAGTAACCAGACAGGCAAGCATAGGGGATAGTTTAGTAACCTCGGACTCCACCTGTTTTGGACTATGCACAGGGTCTTCTTCTAATAATGTACTTGGCAGCTTAGTTTCCTTACTTGTATATACTTGCACACACACCTCTTTCCAAGAGATGCACCTAACAACCTCTTAGCGACATAAGACACCCCAAAACACCAGGATGCATGTATGTCCCTCTTCAAACAATTGGATTTTTCTCCTTTCTCATTAACAACAAACATAGACAGATTCTATTCAGTTGTACTCTCCTCATGTTCTAATACAGGGCCAGAAAGGCACATCTGGTCTACACTGGGTTTGGGTGTTTACTCAGTAATATAAACTAAGCCAAAAAAGTGTATTGTTTTTTAAAGGAAAATCTTTTATTTACCATCTTCTGCCTATTTTGGCAAGTGTATGATTGAAGTCAGATGCATTATGAGAAGGAACATACACAGAAAATAATAAAGCTGCCTAGAATATCAATCAAAACGAGAACCGCCCAAGCTATGCACCTTACTGACCATACTTCTCTTCCTGTAGACTTTATAAAAGACCAGAGGCAACCAATTCAGGCCTTCTGGATTGTGGCCTACTGATCTCCTGCAGTGCAAGGATTTAAATAAAGTGTCCTCGATACTTTACAATTAGTGTGGGATTTTTTTTTCAATTCCTTGATTAAGGAAACACCAGGTTTGCCCCAACCCTGACAGCAGAATCAATAAAACAGCATCCATTAGGGACTCACATCTTGTGCTGTGGCCTGGGGAAACACACCAGCAGGTGTAGCAGCCTATACTGATGTTTTTACAATTGTCCAAGTATCCACAAGGAGAATGAGAACGTATCACACATGGATGAAAGGTAAGACTTCACATTTCAGTGTGGGGCGATCTTGAATTATGAGTGGTTACAAAAAGCAATGAACACAAACAGCATCAAATCATCACCATGAAGAAAACAGCATACAGGCACTTCATGGAAATGGTCTATCACATTGGAAAACGGGTTCATTAATGTTTCTTTTAAAAACAGTGTTTAAAAACAGTGGAATGCTGGATAAACAGTAATAAGGATTTGGAGCGAGCCTTTCGGTTTCTATAATTTTCACAGATTATTTAAGATTTTAACAGACAACAGGTATTAAGTATTTGAAGGGAAATTCACTAAAAAGTAAAATAAAAATCAGGCCACTTGTTATGAAAGCAGTAGTTTTGTCTTCAGTTTACATAACTTCTCAGGGTTATCATCAATTAAACTTGCATTCTGCGTGCTCTTTGGGATGATAATTGAGAGATATATTGAGGAAAAAATGCAACAGTTTTGAAAACGTTAGTTTCTACAGAAAGACGAGGGCATCTCTTCTAACAGTTCTTGGCTTTGTGCAATTTTAATTTTATGTTCTTCGCACTACGTTTTGCACTTCCCGAACATTTGGACCAGGCTGACCTTGAACTCAGAGATCCTCATGCCTCTGCCAGCCTAGTGCTGGGTCTATAGGCATGCGCCCCCTGCCCTGGTACAAATTATTCTTGATGTAAACAAACAAGTAAATTAATGACACTAATCTCTTCCATACTTCTCTAGCCGCATCTAAGAGCGAGGCGCTTCTCGAAAACCACCCGCCAAGCACCGCGAATGCTTCTGCAGCCATCGCGGCCGGGTCTCCGCGCCTGCACTCTCGGAACTCGGTTTCCCCCGCAGGCCCCCAACTCTCGGGACCCCGGGCGGATTGCCTTACTTGTTACTCTCCATACCAGAGCCGCCCGTGACACGGAAAGCACCGTAGAAACCATAGCGCCGGCTCCCACAGCGTCTGCGCACGCGCACCCAGGTGGGCGGGGCTAGCGCCGCTCCACACAGGGAACCCGCGCCGTCTGCGCAAGCGTCAATGAGGGCAGAGTAGGGCGGAGCTTCGCTGTGTCCCTGGCCACCCTGCTCATCTGCTCAACTGCCTCGGGTAATCCTGCAATGGCCAGTCCTCAACCTTGGTCCTGCACAGTACCTGGGGAACGCTTTTAGCTATTCAGATGGACTTAAAAGACAAAACCGAAAGCCAGCACCACCCTACTGTATGGTGCCTGGAGGATTAAAGGAGGGAAGTTCAAAGTCCAACACAGATGGAAACTTTGAATCACCCTAATTTGATCATTACGGACATGTATTAATACCGTGTGTGTGTTCACTAAATACTAATGACTTTTAAAAGTTTGGCAGGGGCTGGAGAGATGGCTCAGTGGTTAAGAGCACTGACTGCTCTTCCAGAGGTCCTGAGTTCAATTCCCAGCAACCACATGGTGGCTCACAACCATCTATAATGAGATCTGATGACCTCTACTGGTGTGTCTGAAGAAAGCGACAGTGTACTCAAATAAAATAAATAAATCTTTAAAAAAAAAAAAAGTTTGGCAGATTTCATAGGCGTGCCAAAGAATTGCTCCATAAACCTGTAGTTAAAATACCAAACATAAAACATTCAAGATCCCCACAGTTTGAAAACAAATTTTTAGTAAGTTCAAAATATTCAGTCATGTGGATTGATTATTGAGACTATTCCATGACAGGGATCTGTTAGAAATGATTTAAAAACACTGCGGGGCTGGAGAGATGGCTTCTCTTTCAGAGGACCTGTGTTCTCTTCCTAGCATCCACATGGCAACTAGTAAGTTTCTAACTCCAGTTCCTGAATGTCTGACACATTCTTCTGGATTTTGTTGGCACTAGGCATGCACATGACATGCAAACGTGCAAGCATGCATACAAACATATAAACATTGCAAACATACATATGCCATGCCAGCAAAACACTCATATAAAATACAAATAATTGTTTAGTTTTTTTTTTTTTTTTTTTTTAGTTTTTTTCCGAGACAGGGTTTCTCTGTGTATCCCTGGCTGTCCTGGAACTCACTCTGTAAACCAGGCTGGTCTTGAACTCAGAAATCCGCCTGCCTCTGCCTCCCAAGTGCTGGGATTAAAGGCGTGTGCCACCACTGCCCGGCAAAAATAAATCTTAAAAATATTGAGCTTAAAGCCTTTTAAATATGACAATTAAAAGTTTTCCCCATTACTAGAAAACAAAACAAACCCATAGCTGGTTAGTTGAGTAATCTATTAAATCCCTGTCTTGCAGTCAAAAGTGCTGACTACCAAGAACAGCTTGATCACCGCGCCTTCTTCTTAGCACAGCTGTGCAACTCAGTGGATCCACTAATACAATAGCCATAGTGGTAAGAAGAAAGACACCTATGTACATGTAACTGTCTTTCTCCTCCTAGGACTGACTGACAGGCTAGCACCACTACTTAGCAATTCTAATGACTGACTTGACCTGTGCCTTTCTTCACTGGAGTGGTTTTTTGTTGTTGGTGGTGGTGGTTGGTTTTTTATTAATGTAGGAGTGCTGTCTACATGTACATCTGCATGCCAGAAGAGGGCATCAAATCCCTTTATAGACAGTCCTGAGCCACCATGTGGTTACTAGGAATGGAACTAAGGTCCCCTGGAAGAGCAGCCGGAACTCCTAACTGCTGAGCCATCTCACCAGCCTCCAACCTGTACTATAGTATTAAGCAGCCTGGGAGACAAGTCTGACTTCAAGAGAATCTATTTGATTATCCAGTTATGAAGAAGGCAGCAATTTGCTCTTAAATAGTTATGTTTGAACTATGTTAGTTTACAGGAGATTCCACTAGACTCCTCCCAGGGACCTAGCAAGAACTTGTCTTCACCTGCTGCTACCAGGTTCCCAGCTCTCTGTTCTCTGTTCTCTTCCACCTTTGTCCTTCTCTGCACCCCATCCTCTTCTCTGCCCTCATGGCTCTGCTCCTACAATGTCTGCCTGTCTACACATCTACTCTTCTGCCTCTACCAGGTCCTCAATCCCCTCCTTTACTCTAAATAAACCCCCTTTATAGAAGATCTGTTGTATGGTATAAATTCTCAGGCACACACTTTGGCATGTGCCCACCAGGTACGCCTTTACTGCATTATATTTCATAACAAACTGTTTTCTTGATTTATCTCTCATTTCATACAGTTCATCTGTGGTCTTAATGGACGCTTTGTACTGTATAAAGTGTCCCACACAACATTATCAAAAGAACTTTTCCCTATGGATGTAAATCAGGGGACTGCTATCGGAGGATCCACCGATCTTATCAATTATTCCATCTTCCTGATACTGGCCTTACAGGATGATGGACAGTTCTAGAGGTTGGGTTTGGGAACCAGTACCAAGTTAGTGGACTGTTTTGGGAGGGATTAGGAGGGGTAGCTTTTTCGAAAGAGGTTGTCACTGGGAGTGGCCTTGAGATTTCAAAAGCCAATGCCAAGCTCAGGACGTGGATCAGGATGTAAAGAGAAATAAAATAAATGTTATTTTTGAGTCTGAGGAGCAATAAAGCACCAAGAAATGTCATGTTGGAGCCAAGCCCTGTACTCATGCAGATAAAAAACCTAAAAGCCCTGATTCAAAATGGAATAAAAGAAACACCTTTGCATCTCACCCAGCAAGCTCCCAACTTGTGAAAAGGAACAAAAGCAAAGTTTAAGCAACAAAGAAAATCATCAATGAAAAGTTTTTGCAAATATAATTTAGGGAGGGGCCAGGTTCCAGCCCTAAACAGCAGAACTTGGCAATTTGGGTCCTGTGGTTCTGGTATTGGCATCTAGAGGATACAGAAAACAGATTATGGTATCTTCCTCCACAATTAAAATGCTAGGCTTGTAGCAGGGGAGTCTGGGTATGGAGGTACCAGAGACCAGCCATCTGGGGAAGCTGTGAGGGCGAAGCCTGGATTGCCTTGGAGATCCCAGAGCTGTGGAATACCTGTCAAGAAAGCTGTAGAATCAGCCCAAGAGCATATATTACAGTCAGCAAGGATGGAGGGGAAGAGGAGTCATCTAAGTCTTTTGCCATAGGAATATATGATATGGAGTGTGCTCTGCCTCTTTACTGTCCATCTTGTCCTCTGTAGAATGGGAATGCATACTGTGTGCCACTGTATGCTGGAGTATGATTTGCTTTTTGCTTTTATATGGCGGTTAAGAGATTTCCTTGAGACTCAGGAGACATTGATTTTGAAACAGTATTAAAACTGAAAGACTTTTAAAGTTGAACAGAATACTTTTTTCATTATATGGCTAAAAGCCTACAGGGGTCAGTGAGTGAAACATGGTGGTTTGAATGAGAATGGCCCCACCCATAGGCTTGTATATCTTAATGTCTAGTCCCTAGGTGGTAGAGCCGTTTTGGGAAGGATTTGGATGTGTGGTCTTGCCAAAGGAGGTGTTACTGGGGGTGGGCTCTGATTCAAAAGCTCGTGCCAGATTCAGCACCAGGCCTGTCTGCTTCCTGCCATGATGATCACAGACTAGCTAACCCAAACTGTTAAGCAAGTTCCCAAGTAAATGTTTTCTTTTTTAAGTAATATTTTGGCCATGATATCTTGTCAAAGCACAAGAACAGTAACTAAGACACTGTTATTGTATATAGAAGTGATGGTTCTGAACCTAACTGTTAGACTGATCACTAAAGAAGCAAATGATACCCAAAGTGAATAGCAGAGATCAAGTGAGGATACACTTTACATGCTTAACTGATCTGGGTTTGGTATGCAATTGGTATCATTCTGTCTTTTCTTAGAGATGAGGTCTAAATGACTGTCTTAAATCAAAGAATTTGTCCAAGATCCTACATCTACAGAGAGGTCAGTTTATGCTAGGACTCAGGATCAACCTGCTTTGCAAATTTAAACACCTTCCTTGGACCACACCACTCATGCAGTACCTATAGAAATTCTAGGCGTTAAAAAGTGAGATGAGAAGCATGATTCTTTTTAGATTTGCCCATTTCCTACTTTGGAAACTCAGGGTGAGATATATTTGCTGTCTTCCATGACCGTAGCACATGACTACAAAACATCACCCCGGTCAGCTGGGCATTCCCAGCAGACTCTGAATCCTGAGGGAGGATTTGAAAGCCAGTCTCCACAGGTTCTTTGCCAGCAAGTCCACACATCTTCCTTCACTCTTCTCATGGTCAGATGACATTTGAACAGCATTTTCCTCTGGCTGTTGTCCTCCAATCTGTTCTCTAGCTTTTTTATCCATTCCTTGACAGACCTGCTATTCTTCCAATACATCCTTTTATTCTGTGTAAGTGAATCGTAACTATTCACTGTTTCCAACCAAGAATCAGTATACACTGATGAGGTTCACTCTAAGAGCAATTGTGCCATGTAAGATAATCATGTTCCCTCTCTTTCAGAATATCACTTTATGGAGGTAATTGATATATGAAAACTTTCCTAATAAATAAGAAATTAAGCATTAGATTTTAAAGCACAATCACTTAAAACAACATGGAAATGAACAAGAGCCAATTAACTATGATCCTAGGAGCTTTCCTTAAGAATGACTTATATTATTATGAATGAGGCCTCTGTCAAGTCAGAAGATGTTTAAATTTAAAAGATCAACTATCCTACCTATCCAAAGATAAAAAATATGTAGCAAAATATATGGTTGATAATGAATGCACTTATGTTTTTCAGCTACAAATTTGGTAAACTATTGCTTTGTTCAGTTCATAAAAATCTTGAATAATTTTTAAAAAGTAAATAATTATCAAAAAAATCATCGATGAAACTCTTTTAAGAACTTGGTATATATCAAAGATTACAATATCTGGTTATGGATGACATCACAGGCAGCCATTTATCACTTGATGATGAGAACACATTCTCAGAAGAGATCTGGGTGCCGTGCAGCATCAGGATGTGCTCACAGACTTACAACACACTAGCCCATGACACCCTGAGGCTAGATGGCTATGCCACTATGGAACTGATCCATCATTGACAGAATGTTATCCAGGCCACTGCTGATCTCTAAGCACTCCAGGAGCAAGCAAGCATTACAAATGTCATTGCTATCTCTCCAGAAAGGCATCTGCTCATTTATTAACACCAGAGGCAATTAACATGATACTAAAAATACACATGCACCAATTGTACATAACACAGACTCAACAACCCTTTGTCCACAACAACCGGTGAATGGAAACAGACCTTTCCACTCGCCCTCAGTGCATTACTGTTTTCACAAGTAAAACATGAGGAAAAATAGTGAATGTAATGCTAACAAGCACCTTTTGCAAAGACTCAATATCTCTATATATCAAAACCATCTGCATCTGTACCACCAAACACATACAGTTAGTCGTCTCTCAATGTTAAACTGAATATCCGATTTACATGGTTTTTTAGCCTGATAAATTTTAATAGTATCTAAAAATTATCTAAATTCATAAAAGTATTTCATAAATTTCAACATTTAATTATTATATACAAGGAACTCTATGAAAAGGGTTACAGAGCTGCTGTGAGAAAGTCCAAGCAACATTACTAAATTTAACAAAATTCCAACCAAATCAAGGCAGCAGGCATTCAAAGCTCTGTATAAGCTCGTAATGAACAAGAAAGTTCCAGTAATAAAAGTCAATATGAGAAATAATGTTGAAATTACCAGTAAAAAATATTTTAATAAGCATGACACATGTTTAATAGCGACAATATGATTTTATAGAAAACCTTTAAAACATTGGCATGTATGAACCACCTGGTTTGATCAAATGTAAATTTAATCTTAGGATTAAAGAAGTTGATTTCAAAAATACATTTTAGCAGCCATTATTTTACTTCCAGTTAAAACAGAATAAAGTGTTAAAAGTAAAATTTATTGTCCACTAAAAGCCCCAAATTAGAGAATTTAAAATACTAGTCTACCCTAGCAATGGCAGCCTTTAATGTGATATAGTCTGAATAAGGATCGTGGAAGCCAGTAATAAATGATCAGACATACACACAGGCACAAGGTTCACTGAAATACTTAGGTAGCAAAATATATGAAAAATAGAAAAGTAAAAAGATAAAATTAAAAAAATATTGCACAGCCACATTACCTAGAAAGTAAAGTTGATGTTTAAAAGGCTCTACACATGGATGATATAAATTATCTTCCATATAAAAGGTATAAATATGTCATAAACTTATCATCTACACAACTATAATACATTATTTAAATCATTGCTGATGAGGTAATTGGTAAGTCTCTAATGATGCTTCGGTCCTACTGAAAATATTTGAGGGCAGCAACCAGGAAAAACTTCTCTAAGAAGATCTCAGAGTCAAGAACAGCTATGTGTGCAGCTCTCCCGATGAGTGAGTCAGCCGTGTTGGGCAGTGCATTAATGACATTGTATCGGACCAAATTACAGCCTTTGCTTTGTAGAACTGGGCGGAGCAAGTTGTGGATCATTTCGGAATAGATTTGTCCTATGAAATAGACACAAAGAAAAATTATTTACAAAACTTAAAAAGTCTATGTCAACTTTTCTCTAATTTATAAAATTTATATTATTTCCACATAAAGTAGAAAAGTATCATCAAATTTGTACTTCAGCTATTATTTTGAGAATGTTTAACAAGGAATATTTATAGAAATATTAATAATAATAATAATACCTTATTTGGTCAGTTCAAATTTATTATACACTATTTTTGGTCAATTTTTAAACTCAGAACAAAGTTGTTTTACAAACAGTTTTCTTTGAATGTAGTCAGTTGCTAAACAAATTTGCTAAACAAATAAATTAAGCTGACCATGAAAATGTTTTCATTGGATAAAATAAGATACTTCATAGTCTAGGGAGGACTTTTTCACAAAGCACAGCACCTT
>NW_021604619.1:2607809-2670027 GCF_004785775.1 Grammomys surdaster
GTGGATGGGGGATGGGGTAAGGGAACAACATATGAAATGTAAATAAAACATCCAATAATAAAAAAAAAAGAGACACTCATTTCCTTTTGTCTGCCCATGAACATCTTTTGTACTTCCCCTATGTAGGCTCTAGTTATTCTGAAGTCACAACAAATGTGAGATGAACCAAGTATCATGCTAGGCTCTGCCAATGCACACATGTATCAAAAGCCCCTGTTGTAAGGAGCTGTTTGCTGTCATGGTGTGGACTGAGAAAAGGATCAAGTGTTTAAAAAGGGAACAGAGACAACACTAAAGGGAGAAGCCCCGGATCCTTGCCTGAATCCTGTATTTGTCAGTATCTCTGAGCTTTAGTAACTGAGTGAGTGGGCTCAGGTCTCCTTGCAGCTTCAGCTAGCTATGATTTAAATGTTAACAAGCAGCTCAGGAACCAAGAGCGCATTATAAAGTGGCATTATAAAGCGCACAGTCCTTGCTGCCATCTCCACTTAAGTGGTACACAGAAAGTGTAACACACAAACACTACACAACAACCAAAGCCCAACAATGGAGGGAAGCCAAAGTTCAGATTCCTTTCCAGACAGCAGAATGCAGACGCATTACTTACACAAAAGACAGCTCACATATCAGGAGGGGAAACTGAAAACCATGGAGGACAGCTTTTGTCACAGGAGGGGAGGGGAGGAAAGGGAAAGAAGTGACTTCACGACATATTCGGGAACAGTTCATTTACAGACAAAACTGGCAGTGGTACTGGTTTATTTCATTACCTGACTGCTTGTCCTTTAAAGCTGTTTTACACATTTCGATGCGGGCAGAATGATAAGGAACATAGCGATCCTGCAGAGATCCAACCAGCACAACATTCTTGAAATAATGAAGCCCTACAGGTAGAAAATAATGAATTACAATGCAAAACTTAAGCAGATTCAAAACTTACTAATATCATAAAAATTTTATTTTATTTAATTTTATTACTAATATTAAATTTCCTCACCAGTATTCCCTTTTTGACTTTTAAAATAATTATGAATCTACTCTTCAAATTCTTACATACTCTTTAGAAAAAGACTGTTTCAATATATGCAGTCTATGATCTAGGAGAAATCCACGTTTGCACTGACAGCACAAGGACTCTGACATGGTAGACTTGAGGACTCGGATGTGGGCCTCTAGGGTTCTGTAGGAGTATATGATGGCATGCTCACCTCCCAGAACATACTTCCTAACATTTATGGATCATCCCAAAGATACAAAGTCACACTCTTCATAAAAACACACCACTCCACTTAAAAGTATTTAAAGCTTTTTTTTTCTGCTTTCCCTCATGACACCTGTCTATCATCATTCACATATTCTGCTTATTTGACTTTGTTAAGAGGACACATCCTTAGATTTTCTTAGTGGCAATAGTAATGGATTCTGTGACCTAGTCACATTTTTGTCACCACACACACACACACACACACACACACACACACCACACACACACACACACCTTTTTTCTCTATAGAGGTGAGTTCAGATTATGGAGTTCAGATTATGACGACTGAACTTAGTACCTTTTAGCATCAGCAATAATAAAATTTGGTGTTTGGCTTGATTAATGAATAAAAATCTTGGGACTATTAAGTAAGATAATGGCAATCGATTAGAACTGAAGTATGTAGACATGGTGTTTTGTTCTAAAATGTTCCACAGTAAAATTTTGTTACTTTATGCTTGAGTCAGACCCTTAGGGCAAGTTAACTGTGGGGATGACTATGATTCTGAATGCAGGACTTCGGAGACATCTTTTTTCTTTTGTAACTCAAGGAGATTGATTCTTAAAAGGCTGAGCCTACAGAAAAACCAGTGACACTCATGGCCACGTATGCAGAAAATAAAGCCATTCTACCCTTTCCTCATGAAACACTAACAACTTTTTTGAACGACAAGCTGAAAACCACAATTCTCAAGCAGTAATAGAAACAATCAAATATCTATAAAGGAATTAACCATCTGCACACATACATAAACACAAATATTTATAAAAATATCAAGAATAAATGATTGCCTTCTTCACGGTCACATTTGATGAATCCGATCTGTTCTCCCTTGACAAACATGATAGGGAAGGCACTGACCACGCCCAGGTCTGCACACTGACTAGTCCCTCTATAGGGAAGGCACCGGTCACGCCCAGGTCTGCACACTGACTAGTCCCTCCATAGAAAGGCACCAACCACGCCCAGGTCTGCACACTGACTAGTCCCTCCTTGGATAACCCAGTCTCTCTGGGGCAGAGGCATGCAGAGCACCATTGGCGCTTCTTTTCAACATTTTCTAACGATGATTGATGATTTTGTTGCTTATTTCCCACTTAAACAAAAGAATTTGTCCATTTTATTTTCTCTGTAGTACTATTTTGTGGAACTATATATGTATACCACAGTTGTGGCTGATGAGGCCCCCAGGGGCCAGATGAGAGTACAAGATTATCTGGAACTAGAGTCACAACTGTCTGTGAGCAGCCATGCTGGTTCAAAGAACAGAACCTGGACCAGCAAGAATCCTTAACCCGTGAGGCATCACTCCAGCCCCATCACAGTCTTTCCCTACTCTGTGAGGACAAGGCACTTCATCACTTTTAGATGAATGTTCAACATCTTTAGTCAACAGGGAAACGAAAATCAGTAGTCTTCCAATATACAAATGACCCACAAAGAAATCAAGCAAACAGTATTTTTCACAATAGCATATTGGGATCATTAACTAAACAAACAAAATAATTTTATAATAAAAACTTTAAGACACTAAAAAGAAATGTGAGGAAACCACCAGAAGACGGAAAGATCTCCCATGTTCATGGATTAGTAGGATTAATATAGTAAAGAGGGTGATCCTACCAAAAGCAGCCCACAGATCAAAGGCACACAGTTCTTTAGAGAACTTGAAAAGAAAAATGTAAACTTCACATGGCAACACAAAAAGCTTAGAATAGCTAAAACAACAACAACAACAACAACAACAGCAACAACATGCTGGAAGTACCACAATCCCTGATTTTAAGCGTACTACGGAGCTATAGTAATAGTCTAATAAGTATGATATCAGCATAAAAACAGACGCATAGATCAATTGGAATTGAATTAAAGGTCCAGACATAGTCCACATACCTATGGAAATCTGATTTGTGAGAAAGAAGTCAGAAATAGACACTGAAGAGGCCAGTGGCCAGTATCTTCAAGTAGTGCTGACCAAATTGGATGGCTGCATCTAAAAGAATGAAAATACATCCCTATCTAACATTTTGTGAAAAACTCAATTCTGAATGATCTCAGACCTCAGTATAAGAGCAGAAACCCTGAATCTAATAGAAGAGGGAGTGGCGATTAGGCTTGAACCCATTGGCACCAGAAAGGATATATTGAACAGAACACCAGTAGCACAGGCACTGAGACCAACAGTTAATAACCAGGATCTCATGAAACTGAAAAGCTGCTGAATGGCAAAGAACATGATCTGAACAAAGCAATAGGCTATAGAATAGGAAAAAGATTTTTTTTTAATCAACTACACATCTATAGCATGCTAATATCTAAAGTGTATACGGAACTAAAAGAAGAACATCAAGAAGAAAAGTAACTTAATTGAAAATGGGGTTCAGAACTAAAGAGAGTTCTGAAAAGAAGAAACACAAATAGCTGAGAAACAGAAATGTTCAACATCAGTCAGCAGGGAGATGCAAAGCAAAACTACTCTGAGACTTCATCTTACTCCACTGAGAATGGCCAAGAGCAATAAAACAAACGACAGCACATGGTGGTGAGGATGTGGGAAATCACACTTATCCATTGCTTTTGAGAGTGTAAATGTGTGCAGCCACTATGGAAATCAGTGCAGGCAATATTCAGGAAGCTGGGAATAGAGCTACATCAAGATCTAGCTGTACCACTCTTGAATATACATCCAAGGATGCTTCATCCTACCAAAGAGTCATTTGCTTAACCATGTTTATTGCTGGTCTCTTCATAAAAGCCAGAAATTATATAAAGAGCAGATATCTATCAGTGGATGAATGGATAAATAAAATATTTACACAGTCAAGTATTATTCAGCTCTTAAGAGAAATGAAATTCACAGGTAAATGAATG
Organism: Grammomys surdaster; assembly: GCF_004785775.1. Classification (NCBI taxonomy): domain Eukaryota; kingdom Metazoa; phylum Chordata; class Mammalia; order Rodentia; family Muridae; genus Grammomys; species Grammomys surdaster. The sequence goes on from NW_021604619.1 coordinate 2,611,946, forward strand.
TAGCTATATATCTTTAAAAAAATCATCCTGAGTGAAGTAATCCAGTACCCAAAAGACAACTATTGTATGTTTTCTCTTCCATGTGAACATTAGCTTTTATGCTTCAATGTGTTCTGTAATCCATATAAACACAGAGGTTAGGTACTTAGTAAGGTACCAGGTAAGAGAAGATCCTCCAGGGAAGGGTCAATACAATACAGTGTCATGAGAGATAAAGAAGAAACTAGAATGCAGGGCTGAGGAGGGAGGGGATGGAAGAGAAGAGCAAAGGCTGGAATATGGGAGGAAACAGCACACACTGAAGACCATTTAAAATACAAATGGAGACCTACTCTGCAGAATATATACACATATAAACAACCCGAACTGAGTCACTGAGCAGTACCTCAACTATGTATCTTCTGCTACCAAGTAAAACTTCCAACGTCAGAAACGGGTTAAATCTTGAGTCATTGACAAACTCCTACACATCCCAGGCTATTGCCAAGGCTATTGGATGCCCTCCATAACCTGATGGTAAAGCCCTATTTCTAAAGACAACACTTACGTATGTTATCAAGCAAGAGAAGTTGATGTGGTGTCAACCTAGAAGCTTCACCTCTACTGACTAGCATTCGTGGTATTTTAAGGTATTCTTCATGCTACCAGAGAAAGAAAAGCATCAATATCTCCCAGCTACAAAGTCTGTAACCCACAACAGCAACCTGCTACAAGATACACTTGTGCAACAATGGCACAAATGTTAAGGAAGTAACCACCACTTTCTGTTTGAATTTAAGGCTCACTCCTTGTTAGAACCTATACCTCCTACTGCTAACGTGGCTGAGATCCTGAGATTAGATAGGTCATGAGACTCAGGGAAACCCGACACTATTATTCTGCAGACATTTTGCTATATACATAGATTGGTACCTCACTCAAACTATATCAAAAATCTTCTTGCAGTAGAATTAACTTTTCTTCTTGCAGGGAATTAACACAGAGACCCACAACTGGACAATGTCCAGAGTGAAAGACTTTGGAGCACTAAGTCATAAATAAGATGTCACATCAAACCCCATCCCGCAATGCTCAGGGATCTATGTGGAAGAGAATGATTCTATAAGCCAAAAGTGACAGATGACTTGAAGCAAACAGTCTTTGTAAGACAGGACTGACACATATAAGAAATCAGAGAGACAGTAGCAGCACACACAAGACCTGTCCAGAGACCCATTCCTGAGAGGACACAGTGGACACAGGCTCTTGCCTCTAATCTAGAGGCTATATGTAATTGATACCTGCTGACAACAGGACAATTTTTTCTTCAGTGGATTCCCACCAGATGTATTAACCACAGTTCAGGGCAAGTCCCAGGCCCAGGGGTAGTTGGCCAACACAAAACAAACATAATTTTTTTGTATGTATTTTTTGGTTTTTGTGGGGTTTATTGTCTCTTGCTTATTTTTGTGCTTTTGCGTTTTGAAAGAAATAGGAAAAAGAACACACAGTTGGGTGAGAGGGAGATGGGAAGCATCTGGGAGGAGTTGAAGGAGGGAAAAACATGACTTTAAAAAAAGAAGAAAGATGAAACACTCTATTATTATTATAGCACTCTATCCCCAAAGAAAGAGCAATTTCTGACATTTTAAAAACATGTTTGAGAGCCAAGAAACAAGAAAGAAAAGTATTTGGAAGTTTATCAGCAGGGCTGAAGGCTGTGGTGGGGGACAGCTAGAAGACCACAGAGATGGACAGAGACCGTGCTAGAAAATACTGACTCTATTAAGAGGCAGCCGGTCAGGTAAAAGTGCTAGCTGATCCAGCCCGAGAACGTGAATTCAACCCCCAAACCCATACGGAGGTGGAAGGACACAATTCCACTGTGTTGTCCTCTGACTTTCAAATGTGTGTTGTGGCATTCATGTGTCCACCACACCTACATACACACATACACACACACACACACACACACACAATTTAATACAGCTTGTAAACACACAATCCTATGAAGAAATTAAGAACTACTCGAATAGCTTAGCATTAGATGTAAAGTGATGCCGCATGGTATAGCCCCATCACCAGGAAGACAGCTGACAATGTGAGCTCACAGGCCTGCCCTCGAACTGTTGCTACACACACTCACCTGCTTTATTACTAAGCTTATACAAAAATGTTTGGCGAGGATCTGAGTGATCTCGACACGTCAGCTGTAAAAGAGAACCTGACTTTTTCCATTTCTGCATAAACCAGAGACCTAGAAAGTTGAATATGATATGTGAGCACATATGGGAAGGTAGAAATACATACAAAGATTATTCATGTTAATATATACTCATTCAAAAATAACATTTAATAATTAACATTTTGTTGGTTAATAAAAAATTAGTTGCCAAGCACTTCTACTCTCTGATAAACGTATTTACATGTATAGTTTAATGGTGGCTCATGGAGGCTTCTGTAGTAACAAAATATGTAACAGTATACAAACAGCAACCTTGGAATGATTGTATCTTTAAACATCCTACTTGAAAGTATAAAACAGAGAGAATAAAACTTTAACCACAGTAGGTCCAAATGTTTCTGCACTGAACTTTCAGGGTAAAGGAAGTCACAAGGAATATACAAACGGCTAATTGAAACAGGACTTGGAGTGAGCGACTTATAAACATTTTCTTCCAGTGATAATCTGAAATCACTGGTTGGAAATGGGTACAAAAGAAACTGGAATGATTCTTCAATGAAAATTTAAATGTATTTTTACAGTGGGAATTTGACTAAGCTATCATATTAGAAAAATCCAAGGAAAAAATTAAATCAACCTATAGGCAAAATAAGGACCTGTCATATCTCAATAAACTATTTATATTGGTTTGGCATTATGCTACATAACCTTTAATCCTAAAGTTATGCTTCTTTAATTTTTCAAATTTTTTAGTTTTGAGTATGAACATTTGCCTGCATATAGGTATGTGCACCCCATACATGTCTGTTAAAAGTCCCTTGACTGGGAGTGAGAAACCACGTGGGTGTTGAGAATCAAATTTGGATTCTCTGCAAGAGCAACAAGTACCCTGAAGTGCTGAGCCATCTCTCCAGTCCCCCTCCCCCCCCGCTATGCTTTTATAAGTAAAGCTCAAAAAAGTGGACAGCTAGCTAGTAGGGATGATCTGTAAGTAACTACCATAACAATATTTTTATTAAATTACTTCATATATACAAGATAAAAAATGAGCTTTATTTTCTATTTTACAAGACGTCAGATATGTGACAAATAGGCTCTAAATATAAATAGCAAAAAATCCTAAAATTATCTGCATATGTCACATTTTTTTATACAGAACAACAAATCTTTCTACCTGTATTGACAAGAGCACTGCTGTTGTAGAGTGTACCAAGGTGAGGTCCAGAAAGAGAGAGAAAGGTATGAAGTTTGCTGAGGTAATATTTAAACCTTGGCCTTGTAAGCACTGAACGGATTATTAAATTGCCTAATGAATGTCCAATAAAGCTGTAAGAAAGAAACAGAAAAATGTATTTACCACACAATATTCATTTTAAAGAGACAGACAAACCAACAAAACCCCCACAAAAACCCTCGAGCCTGATACACAAGACATTATTTTGAAATATTAAGAATTGAGATTTTGTTTTTAAATTATAGTTTAATACTTGAAATACTTTAGCTTATAAAGAAAAAATTTAAGAATTGGATCTCAGTTATTATGATAGAAATAGTATTTTATAACACCTATCATAATTAGTAACTGTGTAGAATTGAATATATTTAAAAATATTGGAGGGGCTGGATAGCTCATAGATGGCTCCGCAGTTAAAAACACTTGTTGCTTTCGCAGAGGGCCCTGGTTCAGATCCTAGCAGTTTCACTAGAGCTTGCATGTGTCTGTAACTCCAGTCTTTGGGATCTGATGCTGTCTTCCAGCCTTCGTGGGTATAGGCATACATATGACATGCATGCATTCATGAAGATAAAACATTTGTATACACGATGTAAATCTTTAAAAAAGTCATATAAGAACTAGGTCATAATTTTTCCTCTTTAGGTACACATCCAAATTATTTACTTGTTAAGCCTCAAATATAACAATGAAATTGTACATATAAAAGACAACTTTTAAGAAACTATCTATTTGCTGCTCTTATGCTGGTGACAGTTTAACAGTAATGGAATGAAGAGTTAGTGTAGCTGCTGAAGTGCTTGCCTAGGAAGCGTGAGGATTGGAGTCCAACCCTCAAATGCACATCTAAAAACAACGCTAGGAATATAATTCCTTGGAAGGCACATGACGCAAAGGGAAAACTGAATCTGGCTAACTGTCCTCTAGCCACCCCATGTATGCTGGGTGCTATGGTATACATCCCCCCATGAAAAAACACAGAGTAAATAAATTTTATTAAAAGAAAAAGATGCATTTGGGTGCTTCCTTGCAATCCCAGTGCTGGAGACGTACGGGCAGGTAGACTTCTGGGTGGTTTGCCAGCTAACCACTCTGGTCTACTTGGTGAGGTTACGGCTAGGGAGAAAGCCTGTCTAAAAAACAAGGTAGACAGTGCCTGGGGATTGACACCTGTGTCTGTCCTTTGGTCTCCATGTGTGTGTGAATATACATGCATGTGCATGCACATATACACCCCAAAAACTTTAAGGAAAAACAATTTAAAATGTTAACTGACATGAATTACTATGTATCTGAAGGTTACAATGTGTAGGTTCTAAACATGTAAGTAATGTATCATCACCAAGTCAGAGTAGTCAGCATTTGTATCTCCTCAAACAACGGTCATTTCAGTCTGTCGGAAACTTCTAGCTCTCCTGGTTATTGTCTATGAAATTAGACTGATTTCAAGGGACAGGGATAATATCTGCTACTACTAAGCTAGCTTCTATCCCTAAAGTTTATTCTGAACACTTTATACAATAAAATAATATAACCTTTCCTCAGTGCCGAGTGAATGTGTATATGTTTCTGTGTATATACATACAGGTACATATATATGCATATACGTGTGAAGGCCAGAGATGGACACCAATTATCTTATTGTTTTCCATTTTATTTCTTGACACAGGGTCTCTCAATGAACCCAGAGCTCACAAACTGACTAGATAGACTGGCCAGCAAGTTCCAGGATCCACTTCCTTGTCTCTGGTCACCAGCGCTAGACTGACAGATGTGCACCATCATGCCTGGCTCTTACATGGGTTTGGGGATCTGAACTTAGATCCTCATTTTTGCATAGCAAGAAACAAAGCAATTTACTAATTGAGACAATCTTCCTAGCTCTAAAATATAATTATATGCTTTTACATTTTACTACACTAACATAAATTATTCATGTGTGTGTGTGCACGTACGTGTGTGCCGCAGTTGTGAATGTGGAAGTCAGAGGACAACACATGGATGTTGGTTCTCTCTACTGTACCACTCGGCTGTAGGCCTTGTTATCAGCTGAGTTATCTTTCCAGACCCAGTTCCTAGACTGCAGATTAGGTTAACAGTACTACAGATTGTTTTGTTCTTTAAGCCATAGAAATATAAAAATAGACATTGTAATAATATGTTACCTTATTTTTGAGACTGTTAAACTATATATCTGAATATACTGTATGATCTCATCCAATAGTCGGTCAGTCATGCAGTCAAAATCAGCAAAAGTATCATTCTAAACAAGAGGAAAATATATTATATACAAAAATATGTACTATAACATGAAAAAACTGGATACAATCACATATTTTTTAAATTCAGGTATTATCAATATAGTTGAGTTCATTTTTAGGCAAGTTAATGACTGTAGCGTTCACTATATTAAAACTATTTTTAGGGAAAGGAGTCCCATCTCAGTATCTGTAATAGCACTTGCTCCCTTTAGCTATGTCTTAGGCCTCATATAATGGCTTAGTTAATAAAATTTTTGTACAGAAATGTAAACTCTAAAATGTTTTAAGCACAAAAAGAACTCCTAAGTCAGAACGTATGTCTTTTGTATATGAACTGATGGTAAATTTTACAGAAGTCAGAAGTGTTTGTAGCACCACAGACATTTTGTGGAAAGCAAAATGTAGGAACTGGCACAAGAATCTTTGCTGCCACTGAAAATACTGCCTTATTGTACCTGGTTTCTCTCAGACATAAGAAAATCAACTCTTCCTCCAGGCAGTCCAAGTTCAATGTATGTTTTTACTAGTCGGAGATCTGCACTGTTTCCTAGAAAATGAAAAGTGATATTTAAAGATGAGGAGGAGGAAAAGGTGTCATGTACACTATTATGCATTTTCATGATTTTTGGAAACAGAAAGTTCATGTCTTAATCTACTTGCTGACAGACGATGCGTTGTGTAAAAGAGTTTCCAGCCAATATTCTTTAACAGTTGAGTTCTTAAGAAGTTTTGGCTCACTATCTACCAAGCAGCACAGCCTTTTAGAGACTGACTGCAAACAACAGCAGTCAATGAGTGACTTCCTCTCTATCACTGCCCTAGGCGACCACGTAACAAATCTTGAATGCAACTTAGATTTAGTCTGTTGACTTTCCTTTGGTGGCTATAGTTTAATAATCATTAAGTAAACATTCATCAGTAGGTATATTTAAAAAGAGAGATAAAATATACAGATATAAAATATAGAACATCTTTAAAACTAGTGAATTTTTCTGACCCCTTTGGTTTGCTAGGAATATGTATACATTATTATCAGGTGTTCAATTTTATTTAACCCTTCTAGTATTTACTGCTTGGTATTTCATAATCAATGTATACACGTTATGCTTTTTTATTCCTAATTTTAAAATGAACACCTCTAATTTTCACTATTAAATGTAAGTCCTACATGGCTTAGAAACATCCAATTAATCTCAACTATGGGCTAGAGAGTAGTTCTACTTACAACCTAATGTTTGGTTCATAGCTCATACTCACTGGAAATGGTTCTTGTATCTCATCAATTATTCATATTACTTTACTTATATACTGTACTTTAAAGAAATTTCTTTTTATTTATTGCTGTACTGTGTATAACACAGAAAATGTGTTACAATAATTTAATATTGATGCTACAAGCTAGAGTTTTATTTATCATATCAAATAGTATGTTTAGGGGATTGTTGGTATGATGCTGTTACCAGATTTGTTACCATAGTTAGAGTAACCAAAGAATGGGCTGCACTCCATCTTTTTTCTATTATTCTGACCAATTTATGTGACATTAAGGACAGTCTGTGTTGTGAAATTTTCAATGAAGGAAATCTGCCAGAAAATTCTACTGTCAAAAAATCTTGTTTTGCAGATAATTCTTTGACATGACATTATTTGAAGATAGGGTTAAAAGGTTGGTATTGAGGATGTTTTACTTCTTGAAGAGTCTTTTTTTGTTTGTTTGTTTGGATTTTTTTTTTGTTTGGTTTTTGGTTTTTGGTTTTTGGAGACAGGGTTTCTCTGTGTAGCCCTGGCTGTCCTGGAACTCACTCTGTAGACCAGGCGGGCCTCGAACTCAGAAATCCAACTGCCTCTGCCTCCCAAGTGCTGGGATTAAAGGCGTGCACCACCACTGCCTGGCTAAGAGTCTTTTAAAAAAGATCTTTATTTAATATTTTTTATATCCCACAATATAGTTTGTTGTAGAATTAGAGTAATATGCATGTTAATCTAGAAATAGTTGGTATTTTCTACTAGCTTCTCAAACTAGAAAGAAAAATCTTCTGAGTAACCATGGCTGCTGTTGTGAAGCTATAGCATGATTTTAGTGATGCCTAAAATTAGTACGGATACCACCATTTCCTCTAATCTGTAAGGTCTAAGAAGCAAGGTAAAAGAGAATAGGAAACTATTAAGGGACAGTCCTCAGGTTATAGGTTATAGTTGATAAAACCAGCAAAAATACAGAAAAAATTAAAACATCTACAGAAGTGTCAGATCATCATTCATATACATACATATATATATATCAGTGGCAAATTTACTTAAAAGAGAACAAAAATCAAAATCTAATATATTTAGTAAAGTAAAGCATATTTCTGTTTCAAAATGTAATATTCAATGAATTTTAGCAATTCACCATTTTTCAAGTTCCAAGATTACCGAAAACTGATTGTTCTATTAGGGAAAGGTACTGAGTTGCCATGGTGGGCGTCACTGGCTGCCACATACCATCCAGGCCATGGACACAGACGATGAGATGCACGCCGTCCTCAGAACCATCCTCTTCTTCCATGCTGAAGTACGGTGCTGAGGACGCCAGCAGAGGAACGTCACTGTACATGAAACCAGGCAGTTTAAGTTGCTTCAACTCTTCTTTTGCCTGGAGGAAGCTGAAGTGAAGTATTATAGAAAACAGTCTTTACTAAAGGTCGGTTGCTCTTTGTTTTTAGAAACAAAAAGAGAACATAATGAATTTAGAGAGGTGCAGGAAAAGAAGATCAGCAATATTCGTAGAAAACCATGAAATGACATAGTCACCTAAATTATTTTATCAAAGGATAACTGTTTTGGTTCTTTTAGTACATATTTTAATTAAATACAATGAACACTTTAAGCCTGAAGTAACTTTAAATAGTCTTTTAAACTTGAAACTAAGAAAACTTTAGGAATGGTTATGCTTTCTCTAAAATTTAATATTACATGCACAGAATAAATACTGGGAAAATGGCAACTGGTATTTATCATGTAATCAAACTCTTCTTTGTTCTCTTACAACTTTAAAAAAAGCAAGATAGAAAGAAGCTATCATATAAAACACAGTTGTGAGCATGGTATTCAAGCAGGGTTATTAGGGTTATTCAAATTTTTCTCTCTAATATAGCAATAAGTAGCAGCACCAAGAGAGGTGCACGACTCTAACAGGCAGCATACAGTATTTGGCATGATAAGAAATCTAATTTGAAGACTGTAAACACAACTGCTATTTAACATGACACCCATTTGGCTGAAATCAAGTGGAAAGGAAGGAGTGGACGAAGAGTAGCCTCTGGAGTACACACTGGGTGTACTCAGTACCTCAGAGAAACTGAGAGAACCCAAAGGTGCCATCAGTTTTTGTTTGTTCCTGAGACAGGGTCTGTCTATGTGGCTATGGTTGTCCCTGGGAGGGCAGGCTGGCCTTGAGCTCATAAAGATCTGCCTGACTCACTCCTGAGTGTGGGATTAAAGACATATGCTGTCATGTCAAGCTAGTATGTAAATTTTCAAACCAATGACTGTTACCACATTATTCCTTTAGGTTTTATATGGAATCCAGAGTAATCTGTTACTTTAAAAATCTACTGTACACATGCCCGACTCCTCACCTCACAGATCATGGTTTGGTCTAGGTTGAAATCAGTGCACACAGATCAATCTGCTACTGGAAACAAGTTACTTAAGCAAGGCAACTGACTACGGTCCTGTAGGTTTAAGGAGATCCTACAGATGTGTCATTCATTTCCTTACTATTACCCATATGTCCCACCTGCACTCATCACAGCCCAGCTCTTCCCTGAGGTTATGAGGGAGAACTGACGTACTGACAAAAGCAGAGTTTTAAACTTAGCTACTGTACACCTCTAACATAAAACTGCTGAAAAGCAGATCCAACCTATACGACAGGACCGTTTGTGAGCAGACTTCCAAAGTATACACTGTGCCCATTTCACCTTTTTTTTTTTTTTTTTTTTTTTTGGTTTTTCGAGACAGGGTTTCTCTATGTAGTTCTGGCTGTTCTGGAACTCACTCTGTAGACCAGGCTGGCCTTGAACTCAGAAATCCGCCTGCCTCTGCCTCCCAAGTGCTGGGATTAAAGGCGTGTGCCACCACCACCTGGCCCATTTCACCATTTTTAACAATCAAGGAAACATATATTGTTAGAGGAAACAACAAAAGATTCCACCTTTTAGCACTATATTGATGTTCCAGATATACGCTTAGCACAGAATAGTGAGTGCCATTACTTACGCGTGTATTTGAGGTTTTGGTGAATTTTCATACCAGGAGGTTGAAGAGGTGAAGCTGTAAGAAATGCTGCTTGGCTGCTTTGTAATGGCATCAATTTTACTTCTAGAAGAATATTTAACACAAGGAGACTCTCTCGGAGCAGATGGGAAGGACAAACAAGCAGAGGTACAAACAGCAGGAACAGTTCCACCGGCCCTCAGATAGTCACTGCTTAGTTTTTTGGACTGTTCATGTCTGTCTTCTCCTAGCTCATCTCCACTTATATAGTGACCACTTACTGTTCCATCCATAACCGAAAAATCTGTTTCTTCATGATACCCATTTTGAACCATTTCTTGATCCTCCTCCTCCTCTTTGCCCTGATCCTGATGAAGATCACTAATCCCTTTGTCACAGGTTTCCTGAGAGCTACCTGGGCTGTGGCAGGTAATAGCACATACATCAGAAACATCTGTACTGCTCTGAGATCCAAAATAATTTTCCACCAGCCCTTGTTTTACCACGTCAGTACTACTGGAAAGAGAGTCACCTGTACTCAGAGGGTCACTTCCAACAACAGGGGCTTCTGAACACATCTGTTTGTGATTTAATGGTTCACTGCTTTTTCCTTCCACAGTTTTATCTTCACTGAGCTCTGCATCAGAGCAAACAGAACCTGAAACCACACAAGGAGTACCTAAGCAAATCAGTTTTGGATTTAGTGTTGGCACTGTTTCCGTGGGCCTGTTACCAGAGGAACCATGGCTCTGAGAGCCTGTAAAGATGGTATCCAAATGAGGCTTGGAGTCCCAGTTACTTCTCACACCACTGGAAGCATCTTCACCCGAGAAAACGAGCTGTAAAGGGTCCTCACTGCTTAAATCTAAGGAATGCACTGCTAATGTATCATTGTCCAAATGCCCTGAAAAAACAACACATTGTTGTTGCAAAATAATACTTGACTTTTTAGTATCGTTGCACTTTGGCAGATCCATTGTTCCTAGATTGAATACAGTTTTACTATCACTTAGATGACAGTCAGGAACAGCAGGTTTCTTACAGTTATCATCAGGTGACAGTTCATCATCAGAAGGCAGGGAGTTTATTGACGTCAAAGATGACTGTATTTCACTTAAAGCACTTGTGCTCTCAGTGCAATGACTTCCTAAAGAAAATTTTACATTGTGATCAGGCTTCATCAAAAGCTGAGGAAATAATCTTTCAGTATTGCAAGGACCTGGCCCTTGGAGAGTTTCAAAAGCTATTTCTAGATTTGGATGTGTTGCAAAAGAACTTGGTTCACTTTCAACACCTGAATCTGAAAACCTAGAGGAGGCATACATGGCATTAGTATCTGATAATTTAATTGTGTCACTACTTACTACAACATGATATTCTTTTGTAGAAGAAGCAGGTAGATTACTTCTGAATTTAGTTAATGATTCTTCAGTAGAATGACATTTTGCTTCCTGTAAAGCATCCTTTTCAAGTGGTACATCTATAGACTTGGATTTATCATTAGAGTCTAAGGCCTCAAAATTGGGCAGTAAATTATCCACAAATAGCTCATCTTCTCGAAGCTCTGTCCAAGGTCCTATTTTAACAGTTATTTTCTCTCCACTGAAAGACTCTTTACTGCTGGATTTGACTTCAAGTGTTCTAATTCCTGAAGATGGGGTTGTCTGATAGTCATGGCAATCATTTGATGAACTTCTAGATGCCAGATTTTGTTCCGTATCTGGGATATCACTATCGTCTTGGGAAATAGCAAGTTTACCTGAAATGGACAAATTTGCACAAACATTTAGGCTGCCAGAGTTCAAGAGATCACACTGGTCTGGTTGCATATTTTCAGTATCTGGAGACTTGTGTTCAGTTCTGTCTGTATTAGCTGACAAAGAGCTAGCTTCCTTTTGACTTGGCTGTCTGATGAAGGTCTTTGGGTCAAAATTATCTCTACACATTGTGGGATCCAGACTTTCCTTCTGACTATGTGAAGGATTGCCTTCAAAGCATTTAGTGAGATCACTTGATGCTGTAGTTTTCAAACATTTGTAGCTTACTAAAACCACAGAATCTTTAGAGTTCTGTTTTATTAACTTTTTTGTGTTTTCTGTTTTCATTGTTTTCATGAGCTTAGTGACCTTAACCTTGGATTTATTTGATTCTTCATTCTTTCCTTTTAGAGATTTTGTTAGCTGCTTTTCACCTTCTGTATAGCAATTACTGGAGGCAACAGCAGGTCTGACCTTCAACTCTGGGCTAGAAAGTCCTGCTACAGAGCTTTCTTCAGTCTCATGTTTATCCATTTTACTGGGCTCTGATATCTGAAGACTTTGAATTCCCATCCAGGGCGCATCTAAGTCTTTTATTTAAAGAAAAAAGATTCAAGTTTACAAGTGTGAGAACTCAAAGGATCAAAACTACTTTTTCTAACTATAACTTTCTACTTTCCTCAAAAGTAAATGAAACTAGAGGGGAAAATGATTTACTATTAGGGGATGATTTCATGTATATTTGGAAGAATACACTGAAATTGACATACAGAGCTTATGTATTTTAGTTAGATTATACTTACCTTCAATAACTGAATCTAAATACCTATCTTCAAAGATTATAGGTAATGAATTGAGATCTCCATCTAATTCACTACATTCAATAGGTAGGGGTGGAAGAGAACTGCAGAAGGAAGTATTTTTGATAGCGGTGCACATCTGTAGATGACTCTGAGCACTGAAAAATATTCTTAAGTCAGATGGTAGTGAAAAAATAATTACACCCACCTCCACTTTAAACTCTATCCTGGTCTCTTCCCCCACCAGTTCTAGTCCCATTCAAGATACTATATCCTTGGGAGCATTTTCTTGGTCAGAGATAAAAACAGGTAAAATGAAAATTAGGGTTTACTGATACTAAATTATTGACATAAAATTATAGTTTGTTGACAAACTAATTCCTAATCTATTGTATCATTTCCTATATTATTTCAAGGTGAATGCCAATCCATACTGGTTGAAGGGTCAAATTTGCTGTAAACAGCATATAGAAGTAGTATCAAAAGTTCGATGCTTACTAATTATGTAAAGAGAACACAGGGAAAATGTGTGTTCCACATGGCTGCTTTATTAATACATATTGATAAGTACATTGAACAGCTATTTAAAACAAGATATATAAATTTCTAAAAAAAATAGTGATCAGAAAAGTGTTCTAGGGGACTGGAAGATGGATGACTCTGTGATTAAAAGCACTCACTAGTCTAGCAAAAGGCCCCGTTTGAATCCCAGCACCCACCTGGTGGCTCACAACCATCTGTAACTATAGTTCCAGGAGATCTGAATTCCTTCTCTGATCGCCAATAGCACCAGGCACACACATGGTGAACATACACACACATTCAGAAAAAAAAAATCAGACACATGAAAAATCCAAAAAATTCTAATTAAAAAATTCAAAAAGTCAAAAGTGTATAATAAAAACTCCATTTAATTATTGCCCAGTCTGAACAACTAACACTTGCCCTAGTTTTATAATTTACTACTGACTACCCTTGATATCATTATTGGTTATAGGTATTTAGAGGAGGTAAGATATATATATATATACATATACATGTATATATATATATGTGTGTGTGTGTGTGTACACACTAAACTATATCCTAAGATTTGACAAAGAAATATGCAACAGAATACTCCCCTCTACTCAGTCCCCCTCCCCTCCCACCCACATTTCTCTATTTTCCCAGCCATGTCAGCCCCAAGAGGACCACTGTTTGAACTTTCTTCACCTTAAAGTTTTGCTTGTTCACAACTTCATATATATATAAAATCATACATAATTCATTACTTTGTGTCAGTTTTACTTTTTTTTCAAGTGAAATTACCTCAAACAACTCTTTAAAGACAAAGAAAATGAGACCTAACAATATTCAGTAAAAAAGATGAAAGGCATTTCTTTTGGATTTTTTTTTTTTCAAGACATGGTTTCTTTGTGTAGCCCTGGCTGTTTTGGAAATCCTATGTAGACTAGGGTGGCCTCAAACCCAGAGATCCATCTGCCTCTGCGTCCTCACTGCTGGGATTAAAAGGTGTGCCACCACTGTCCAGCAATTTTGGCTATTTTAACTGTATCACTTACGTCATGGAAGGCAGTGCCATTCACATTCAGACTGTGAAGATATTACATGAAAATGATGAATGTAAGCTATTGTGACCTGAGAGAGGAAAAGCAGAAGCCAGCGGCATGGGGAAGAGCAGAGGTCCACGGTACTATCAAAGGTGTGGCAGAGCTTACCTCAGGGGACACAGTACAAGTCCATCATGCTTTTATTTGATCAGAAAGGGACTTTCAAGAGAAAATTCCTAGGATTAAGCCTAATGTGATTAGAGTTCTAAATCTGAAATTGCTTCATTTTCTTCTGCTTTAAACACTATGAAGTCGGTCATTATGTTTAAGATATCGTATGTAAAAGGATATAAAATAGAATTATCTGCATTTTGAATTTGGGCTACTTACTGGAGTTCTTGGTAGGCAATGGCAGCTTCTCTTGGATGTTCAAAACAGAAGAATGCCTCTGAAAATCTGCGAACCTAAAGAATTTAAAAAAGGAGCCTTGATCACGTGATGGCTCAAGTCAGTCTAACAGAATACAGGCAGAGATGCCGACTCTACCAGGCACCCAAAGCCAGGCCTGTCAGAACTCAACGTCTTTCCTTCAGTGCTGCTAAATCACTGCATTTCTAGGTTGTGTGGACTAAAGAAACAAAAGAACTGAGTGAGAAAAGTTTACATTTTCCATTTCACTTCTCTTCCTTAAAGGTAAAGATAGCACTTGTCTTACTTGTTTCGTCTAGAGTTTCTGAAATGCTTCCTGACTCATGGGAGATGATGTCCGCTATAACAGACATTAACGTACATGACTATGAACTGACTGACCTATGAGCACTGTGGCTTTAGGCATATGACCTCTGAGCTTCAGGCAATGCACTTTCAAATAATAATCAATACTTGTGCGCGTGGCATTGTGAAGAACAAAGAATATGTGTCACAGGAGTTTCAATGTGGACAGTCCATACAAACACATGCTTTTGAACTGCTGTTCTAATGCTCATTGCATCCTGCCTTAACTATGCACAAATCACAGCCCTTTCTAGTAATATGGTGTTCTTTAGAACAGGAACTAAGTTTTGTATTTTGCTTTTTAAGATTGGG
Organism: Grammomys surdaster; assembly: GCF_004785775.1. Classification (NCBI taxonomy): domain Eukaryota; kingdom Metazoa; phylum Chordata; class Mammalia; order Rodentia; family Muridae; genus Grammomys; species Grammomys surdaster. The sequence goes on from NW_021604619.1 coordinate 2,627,061, forward strand.
TCTAACTGTTTAGGTCTGTTTAGTCTGGATCTTGCAATGGAGACCAGACTGGCCTTAAACTCACTGAGATCTACTTACCTCTGCTTCCCCAATGCCAGGATCAACAGTGTGCGCCATGATGGCTGAAGAAGCTGTTTTTTGATAACTTTTGTGCCTGCTAATGTATTTTGGCAGGCTATAGAAGAATGTACTTGGTAAATATATATTGAATTTGCTATTTCCTCCATTGTACTTTGACATTTATTCTTAATTACAAAAAGGGAGGGTTTTTTTGGTTTTGTTTTGTTACTAGAGTACTAGTAAGCCAATTAAGAGAGGGAAAGATATCTTGCTTGGGTATACAGAGGGAAGAGAAATATTCACATGCTCAAATCATATTATGCTAAGGATTTTTTTTTTTGGTGTGTGTGTGTACACATTTACTTGGTAACTATAAAATATAATTGTGTATTTTTATTATATTCAGTGAATGAAGACAGAAGTTTTGTTATATTTCTTTAATAATATCCAGACTTTTCCTTAACTCCTTTCCTCTCCTTTGCTGCTCCTCAGAGGATTCATTTTTCATTTCAGGCAGCCTTCTTTTCCTTCAGCCTCCACTGGATTTCTAGGGTCAGCGAGCTGTTTCCTTTCTCTCCTTAGCTGCCCTGATTTCTACAGCAAGCCTTGTGCTGAGACTGATGTAAACCTTAACATGCTATGGAGGTATCTTTGTTAGTAAGTGAGGAAGCTACTGCAAAAAGGGCAAAGGAAGTGATAAGCCTGGCCTTTCAAGTACCCATCTGGGAAACCCCAAATCTGTGCTCTAAAGGTCTTATCTTTTTGTCTTTCTACACCAAGGCTTTGTTACAGAAATACTTTCTTGCCTTATGTACACAAATGAAGCTCTTTTCCCAAATTCTCTGAGTTATTAGCACACTGAGATAATAATACGCAATAAATGAGTTTATTGTGTCATGATAACTGTGGTATGACTGCCACCTGATGGCAACACATAATATTAAAATTTGTTAGATTTGTTCATTTAAATTTAAGGGAGACAACAACCCCTCCCTCATATTATTGCTTTGTTATAGCTGCTTATAAAAGTGAGATTGGTTTTATACTCTAATTTGTAAATAATTTGCTTGGCAATATCACAACTATTCAAACTTGAACAAATATTAAAAAAGCTGAACTTTTGCTTTAAAGAGCTAAATGTTCTTCTTCTGGGCTCACTCTATTATTTTGTTCAAACTGAGTATTTGTTATGCTAAGTTTGTAAGCCTAACACTAAGTGTGCAGGGTCTCCATGTCATAGATTATAATGTTTATATTAACCTGAAAAATAAAGACACTTCACAAATGTTTATTTGATTGCATGTCTTTTGCTCTTTGTGTTATAGGATACCATAATGCTTTATTACACAAACTATTTCACATTTAATATTAGATATAATTCTAACTTATTTAAATGAATTGATTTCTCTATCCATATCTCTTCCAAAAGAGTAAATTAAAAAATTATTTCTGTACACGTGACAGGCCATTTTATTTTATCTATCTTTATTAACATTTTCTAAGCCTTTCTGCTCTTCCTGGTACTGGGATTTGAACTCAGCATACATGTGAGGCAGTGCCTGCCCCAAAGAACTGTATCCCTAGCATTTTCTGGTTCGATGGAGGGACATCTGAGTTATGGAATTACATACACATTTAAAGTGCAATTTGGTGAATGCTGACATGAAAGCATCACTGTACTAACGACATTAATATACTCGTCAAAGAGAACATGACACCTACACATAACTAGTCAGATGACACTTGTGAGAACCATAACTTGCTTGCTTTCTCTTCTCTTTTCTTTTCTGAGACAAGGTCTTGCTCTGTAGCCTTGCACTCGCTATGTAGTTCATGTTGATCACAAGCTCCTGGTGAGCCTAACTCTGTTATTCAGGCACGGGGATTACACACATGAACTACCATGCCCAGCTATAAGAACCTGATAGAGAAAAATCCACTGTGGGCATGGTAGCACATGCCGTTACTCCCAGTCCTTGAGAGGCATAAGTGGATCTCTGTGAGTACAAGGCTAGCATGGTCTACATGCTGAGTTCCAGGACAGTTAGAGCAGCATAGTAAGACTCTGTCTCAAAACAAAAAACAAAAACCGAAAACCAAAAACAAACAAAAAAACCTGACTAACCTAACCTGATAACTAACTAGCTAACCACTCTCAACTGAGGAAACTCAAATGGCCTATAAGCACCTAAAGAAATGTTCAGCATCCTTAGTCATCAGAGAAATGTAAATCAAAACAACCCTGAGATTCCACCACACACCAGTCAGAATGGCCAAGATCAAAAACTCAGGTGATAGCAGATGCTGGCAAGGATGCGGAGAAAGAAGAACACTCCTCTATTGCTGGTGGGTTGCAAGCTGATACAACCAGTCTGGAAATCAGTCTGGCGGCTCCTCAGAAAATTGGACATAGCATTGACCCAGCTATACCACTCCTGGGCATATACCCAGAAGATGCTCCAACATATAACAAGGACACATGCTCTACTATGTTCATAGCAGCCTTAATTATAATAGCCAGAAGCTAGAAAGAACCCTGATATCATTCAACAGAGGAATGGATAAAAAAAAAAATATGGTACATTTACACAATGGAGTACTACTCAGCTATTATAAACAATGAATTCGAGAAATTCTTAGGCAAATGGATGGAACTAGAAAATATCATCCTGAGTCAGGTGACCCAATCACAAAAGAACACACATGGCATGCACTCATTGATAAGTGGATATTAGCCCCAAAGCTCCCAATACCCAAGATACAACTCACAGACCACGTGAAGCTCATGAAGAAGGAAGACCAAAGTGTGGGTGCTTTGGTCCTTCTTAGAAGGAGTAACAAAATACTCAAGGGAGCAAATATGGAGACAAAATGTGGGACAGAAACTGAAGGAGGGGCCATCCGGAGACTGCTCCACTTGGGTATCTATCCCTTGTGCAGTCCCCAAAGAAAGACTCTGATGGGGATGCCAGGAAGTGCATGTTGACAGGAGCCAGATATAGCTGTCTCATTAGAGGTCTGCCAGAGCCTGAAATATACAGAAGCAGATGCTCATAGCTAACTATTGAACTGATCATGGGATTCCCAATGGAGGAGTGAGAGAGAAGACTGAAGGAGCTGAAAGGGTTTGCAGCCCCATGGGGAGAGCAACAATACCAACCAACCAACCAGAGCTCCCAGGGTCTAAACTACCAGCCTGGGAGCACATAGGGAGGTACCCATGGCTCCAGCTGTATATGAAGGGGAGGATGGCCTTGTCAGGCGTAGGTGGGAGAGAAGGTCCTTGGTCTCTTGAAAGCTGGATGCCCCAGTGTGGGGGAATTCGAGGGGTGGGGGAGGTAGGAGTTGGTGGGTAGGTGGGGGTACACCCTCATAGAAGCAGGAGGAGTGGGATGGGATAGGCGGTTTCTGGGTGGGTGGGGGAATGGGGAAAGGGAATAACATCTGAAATGTAAATAAAATATCTAATAAAAAGAAAGAAAGAAAGAAAAAAAGAAAGAAAGAAGGAAGGAAGGAAGGAAGGATGGAAGGAAGAAAGACAGACTCCTCAAGGAGCAGAAAGTTAAAAACAAAACAAAACAAAAAGAAATTTTTTGGTAAAGGAAAAAAAATCCCCTTCCAAAAATCCTTGCAAATAAAGGGTAAAATAATGATAATGATAATAATAAAATAATAATAATAATAATAATAACAAAATACAACTTGGGACCTTTTAACATAGGATCTAATAGTCCAATGATTTTGGTAGAATAGGATGCCCTTATGTTCAAGTGGAGAATATATTGTAAACATCATAATAATTCCACCATTAGGAAAGGGCTAAATTACAGGTATTACACACTACTAAAGAAAGTAAAAAACCATGAATCATAAATTTTCCAAGTAAAAGTTAAAATAATTTAAAAGAAAAAATGTCTTAGAAAGTACATTATTAGCAATTAATGTTTACTTTGGATAGGTATATTTAGGAAAATGTTCTGTATGTTTTTGAATGCTTACATATAAAAGTTATTTATAATGAGAGTAAAGATGAAAGTCTGCTCAAACCTTGTAAAAAATAAAAAACCTCTTCATTTAGAAAATATTCCTTAATATCTTAGCATTCATATTCACAGTTGTTTTAAAAGAATATCAGGTTAAATAGTTTTAGAGATGAATATAGCTTTAAAAATGCAATGAAAACTTTTTACATCACTGTAAAGAGGTAAAAATGGCAATGTGGCTATTTCAAACTCCTCCTAGAACATATATTGTTCTAATTGAAAATATTTATTTACCATTCATTCACTTATTTACTTATTCATTCATTTATTTATTTTTGGTGTCTTGGGTCAAACTCAGAGCCTTGTACAAGCTAGGCAAGTGATTTACCATTGAGTTGTAATATCAAGCTGCCAACATTTTTTAAAGAAAAATCTTAAATCTTGGTTAAAGCTTCTCATAGTTCCTTGGCCCACTGGGCTTACTGGAAAGCAGAATCTACACATCAAAATGAGGGTTAGTCAATTTGGTAGTCTAAGTGCCAAGGTAAAACTGTGCTTTCCCCACAGTCAGAACTGTATTCAAAGGAGGACATGCCAGAGTTCATCTCCCACTCTTCCTATAAGAATGGTGTTAATTCAGGCAACAGTAGAACTGATAATAACTTGGTGAACTTAAAAACATGTACCTAAGTCTGGACCTCAATCATTATTTATTTAGTTAGTTATTTTAATGTTTCTTAGCCAGGCTTGAAAATTTCTATTATAATTTCTACTTTAATTTCATTACTGAGAAACTGATTTAGAACCCATGATATAATTAAAATAAACTACAAAACTGGACAAAACACATCAAACAACAGTAGCAAGAATTGACCCACCATATAATTAAAATAAACTATAAAACTGGACAATGCATCAAACAACAGTATCAAGAATTGAAGAAGAATGCATTAACATTCAAGGAAGCAGGAGGATGTAAGGCACAATTAGGAAGTAAGTGCAGTTCTTAAAGATGACTCAAGATAACATAAATGCTATAAAAGCAGCGGTTCTACTTTTAAAATCTTTTAGAGAAAGTTTAGCTTTATGAAAAGAAACCAATAAGCAAACAAATGCCCTCAAATACCAGGTCCTGGTTCGATCCCTGGTCAAACAGGCAAGCAAACAAATGAATCAGCTTCCACTGAAACACAATGACAACTGACATGGGGTAATTTAAAAACATTACTTCCAAAAACAGTAAAAATATTTCCAACACAAATTTAATATAACACAAATAAAAGGAGCTATGGGCATCCCCTCCATGTTCATGCAGACTGTATACACGAATACACACCCAACAGAATACAGAGAATAACTGCTGGCAAGGATTTGCAGAAGGCACAGAATCCTTTTGCATTGCTAGTAGGAATGTAAAATTGTACAAATGCTGTGTAAAAAAGTTTGGAGGTTCTCAGAAAACTAAACAGAGAATTACTCTATGATGCACTAATTCCATTTCTGGATATATTATCAATAGAAATGACAACAGGTAGTCATCCAAATATTTTCAGACAAATTTCATAGCATCACTACTCATGGTAGTCAGAGGCAAAAGAATTTCCTTACTTTTTGTCAATGTGACTGAAGTAATGTAAGGGGAGATGCTTACTTTAACTCACAGTTTCAGAGGGTATTGTCCAAAATGGCAGGCACACCATGCTTGCTGTTGCCTTCATTCAGAAACGGAAGATATACTCTGAAGGCATGGTCACCTTTTGCCAACTAGGCCAGTCTCAAATGTTGCATAACCTTCTAAAAGGGTGTCAACCATGGGTTCCCACATACAGGAGTCTGTGATGAGTATTTCCCACTTAGACCATACTAATGGTTTATCTATCCAATGGAATTTGGCCATAAGATGAAGTACTAACATATGCAGTAACAGGATGGACTCAGAATAGCGTACTGGAAGAAACCAAGCACAATAGCTAGGGTTGTGCCCACCGATATAAACTGTAAGTGAGACCAGTGACCACAGAAGAGGGAGGGAAGAGAAGAATGGCAGGTTCACATCTGGGTAAATATCCTGGATAAAGGTAAAGGTGACAACTGCATTACACTGTAAATACAACAAATGCTACATATATATACATATGTATATATATATATGTGTGTGTGTGTGTGTGTGTGTGTCTGTGTGTGTGTATATATATATATATAATCTTTAGCTTGTTATATATGTTTTTCTGATCACAAAAAAAGAAAGAAAGGAAAGTTTTGGGAAACAGCTACCTGCTACCTATTGCACTGACTCTAGAAGTCTTATCAATACATATTTGGATCTCTTAGCCATTAGGCTATTGGTGGGATGTTTAATATTTTAAGTCATCAATTCTAGTAAATACATGTAAATGAAGTATGCTCATATCAGTTCATATTCAAACAAACTGAAAATTGAAATCCATATCTTTTATTGCCATGGTGATCACAGAAAATATAATTGAGACTATATGTTACCTTATGTGTATAACACAAATGGCACAGCGTACAAGAATCAGAATAAAAGGTAAGCTATGGCACACTGGACTACAACTACAGTTTATTCTACGTGAACATACTTCATGAGAGTACACTTCCTCTCAGACCCTCCTTCTCCCTCTTGTTTGTCCTCTAGAAAGCTTTACTTCTTCTTTTCTGTCATGTACACACTAATGATTTTATGTATTCAGACAAAACCTAGGAGTCACATATGATAAAAAACACACTAACAAACAACATATAATACTCTCCCACCAGCCGTGTCCGGGTCCCTCTTATCCACGTGAAGTCTGGTGGCGGTGTTGCTATCTGTTTGTAAGACAAAGTCTTACCAAACCCAGATTGCTCTTAAGTTTGTAAGTTTCTCACAGCCTCCTGAGTACTGAGGTCACAGACATGCTCCAACAAGTTTAGCTGTTTAAAGTCCAATTATAACCCTTGCCCCATTTCTAGCCCCAGTTCTACCCTTCCTCTTTCCTTTTGAAGTTTTGCTGCGATGACCGTCACACAACCCAGAGCCCGTGTACACTAGGCAAGGACTCTCTCTGCTAAGTTATGGAACCATGGAACACCGTATGAAATTGGAGTTCCCTTGTTGATGGTTAGAATTGCAAAATTATAAGCCCAGTAAGACCAAATGTTTACCACAGGCTCCATATAAAGAAAATGGACTCAAAACTAGTTTTCTAGGTTGTGTTTTCTGTAGCAGGCATACTTGATTTAAAGATACAAAGACAAGGATAAGTTCTCTGATGCTTTAGTATGCAATTACATAGGAATACATTGGATATGCTTATTTCTATATGGATACAACCCTATTATATGCTACTTATTTGAAATCCAAATATAACTAGGCATTCTGACAATATTATATTGACATAAATGTTATTTATAACATCAGACACAACAGAACTAATTGTTTACACAGGTTGGGGGATAATTCATCCTTATATGATTGTCAAAAACTTTGACCATCAACCCTAAAAAGGAAATGCCCAGTTCAACTGAGACTGACACAAGTCAAAGAGACTAAAATAAGTCAGCACTGGTAAGTATATGTACAAACTTCAGCATTTCAAGTCTTCAAACTACATACCATGATATGTTTAGTACTGGACTAATAATATTCTGGGCACAAGCTATAATAACATTTAATATTAACATTAAATAATTGATAAGTAACGTTAAATATAAAATCTCTGGTTAAATATAAATCTCTGGTCATCTTACAATATGAACATTGTAATACAACAGATATCACTAGGAACTGTGGATGCAACTCTGTGGGAGAACACTTGCCAACACACTCAAGGCTCTGGGCTCAATACCCAGATCCAGAGTAAGTATAAGAACAGGGGAGCAAGGGAGGGAGCCCGAGAAAGAGTAAGAGACTTCTTATTAGAAGTTCACCTCTCTGACCTAGTACAATGTTGTTACCAGTGAATACATCATAAAACTACGCCCTTCCCTATGCTGGCTTTCCCTGAACAAATACTGTACAACTTTTGAGCTACTTTGGTTATTATAGACCTTTCAGAATGTGAAAGGTAGTTTAATAAGTTCATGCTGAATTGAATAAATGGAAACCAGAAGTCAATCAAAGCTATAACTGCCACAGTTTTTGTGATACACTACAAAGCAAGGCATACAGCATTTCTCATTATAGTTTTTTTCCTTTAGGAGTTAAAATATGGGTTATTTTGGTATTAGAATTAGGGCATGGAAACGGAAGCTAGAGTATAATGCTAAAATTTATCTTTGTCATTTAATGAATATGCAAGTGTAAGAAGATATTCTGTCTTCTTCTATTGCTCCTTTGAAAAATGGTCTCTCACTGAATGAGAAACTCACCATTTTAGCTAGGCTGCCTGACCAAGAGGCTTTCAGGTTCCATCTAATTTCATCCTATATTGTGGTTTGAATATGCTTGGCCCAGGGAATGGCACTATTAGGATGTGTGGCCTTGTTAGAGTAGGTGTGGCCTTGTTATTAGAAGTGTGTCACTGTAGGCATGGGCTTTAAGACTCTCCTCTAACCACGTGGGAGCCAGTCTTCTCCTAGCTGCCATCAGAGGAAGATGTAGAACTTTCAGTTCCTCCTGCACCATTCTTGCCTGGGCGTTGCCATGCTCCCACCTTGATGATAATGGACTGAACCTCTGAACCTGTAAGCCAGCCCTAATTAAATGTTGTCCTTTTAAGAGTTGCCTTGGTCATGGTGTCTGTGCACAGCAGTAAAACACTAAGATACCCTCCAATGCTGGGATTACAGGCATGCATAGCCATGTCTGACATTTTCCATGGTGCTGTGCTTTTGAAGTCAGATCCTTGTGCTTGCACAAGTGTTCTTATCCATCTCTCTAGCTCCTAGCATTTAGGAGCTACAAATCTGATCTCTGTCTCCCTTTTTTATTCTTTCTCAAAGGATTTGAGTATTTACATTTATATTTTTGTTTCTATTCACGATAGCTTGATCTCCATAAAGTATGTTGTAAAGTTGTCTCCAACCTTTGCTATCATTTTCTTTCCACAAACTATACTAGGGTTCAGAAGGTAGTGACAGTCATTTGTCAAAACTATTGAACTTTTCTCTATTAAAAAGTTTTAAATTGGGCAGGAGAGATGGTTCAGAGGTTAAGTGCACTGAGTGCTCTTCCAGAGGTTCTGAGTTCAATTCCCAGCAACCACACGGTGGCTCACAACCATCTGTAATGAGATCTGATCCTCTCTTCTGGTGTATCTGAAGACACAGACAATTTACTCACACACATTAAATAAATTAATTAATTAAAAAAGTTTTAAATATATTTTGAAGGGTATCTTCTGTGTGCTAAATTATTTGCGAGCTTTATAAAGAGTAACATTCAAACAGACTTATTTCCTATCAACCTGTATTAAGAATTACTTATCTTCTTATCCTTGCCTAGGATCAAGGGATTTTTGTGTTGATTTTCCTCTTAAATAATAAAATATTTAAGGACGGCACACAGAGCAATGTCTTCAGAGCTGTCACACACGCATGACATCTCCCACTCTTCCCATTAGATAACTCCCACTTAGGTTCCCCTTACCCACACTTTCCCCACCACTCCCTTTAAAATCTCCTCCATCTCACCCTCACCTCTCTCCCTATCCCCACTCCCACAACTGAAAATCTACATTTTGCACATGAAAGAAAACGTAGCAGCTTCTGAGTCTACATCAACCAATTAGTGAACTATTTGAAAACCAAGTTCTCAAAAGTCAATGAACATGTGAAACAAGTGTCAAACATCCCCAGTCCTGGTGGCTTTGTGATTTCATCACATTCCAGTCAGAATGGCTATCAAGAAAACCAGGATTAGGATGCAGTGATGGCCCTGAGGAGGAAGGCTGGCACTAAAGTCCTCATTTCCAAAGAGCAGCAAGAAAAAGGCTTTAGTTCATTAGAGTTAGTACCACACCGTACCACACCACACCACACCACACCACACCACACCACACCACACCACACCACACCACACCACACCACACCACAGGGAGCTGGCTGCATTTCTACTAAAATTCATCACTGCTCAAGGTCTTGGTGGTAAAATTGTTAATGAAAATTGCTTGGAAGAAACACAGTGCATTTATTGAGCTATTCATTTTAAATTACTACACTAAGCTAAAAATCATTAGTAAGGTGACTACTGCAATTACGCTACTTTATCCACTGTGAAATCTCATGTTAAGCCTTTTAGAAGTGACTGATCTTTACTAAAGAACTTCTAAGGAAGAACCCTAAAAAGTTTCCAGTATGACAATCCTACTTACTAAAATATAGTAACAAGACAGAAAACAAAACACAGCAAAGAGAGAAACAACAACACAAAAAAAAGTCCACTAAAAATACTAATAAAATGAGACACTTTCTCTTTAAGGCCAATTCAGAAAAAGATATGGGCATAAAAATATTAGTCACGAATGGTGGAAAACATTATAGATCTTACAGATATTAAAAAAGGGAATTCTGTTATTTGGTAATAGTAAATTTAAAAATATAGACAGAACAGAAAAACTTCTTAGAAAAATATCATTTATCAAACTATGAAAAAGAAATGAAATACAACATCCCTACTTACGCTGTGTCATTCTACTCTATTTACTAGGAAGAACAGACCAAACTGAGGGGACTCTATGCAACTAGTGGCCAATACTCTGCAAAACACAATCAGTCCCAAAAGGTAAAGACATAAGGAGAATTACACATTAAATAAATTTAAAGGGCCGTTAAAACTGAATGTGATGTGTGAATCTGAGTTTGATCCTGAAAATAGGGGCAGGAGTTAGGCTGTCAAATAGGACATGACAATTGGTCAAATTTACATATAGGCCATGTTGTAGCTTGAGTGAAATGTCCCCTGTAGCTCATATGCTTGAACACATGGCCACTAGATGGTGACACTGTTGGAAGGTCATAGACCCTTTAGAAAATGAAGTATTGTAGTTTCTAGTCTGGCTCCACTTACTGCTCTTCTTTTCCTCTCTCTCTCTCTCTCTCTCTCTCTCTCTCTCTCTCTCTCTCGCTCTCTCGCTCTCTCGCTCTCTCGCTCTCTCACTCTCCTCCCCATCCTGCCCCCCCTCCCTGCCTCCAGACTGCTAATGCAACATAAGCAGCAGGCCTCATGTTCCTAATACCACGCTTTCCCAGCCATGGTAGACTGAATCCTCTCTGGAACCTTAAGTCAAAATAAACCTTTTCTTTCTTATGCGGTCTCTCTCTGGATACTTTATAATACCAACAAAAATTTAATTAAGACAGTCCATATACTAAACATTATTGTATCAGTATAAGAATGTCTAAAGTTGCTTACTGTGATGGATTAAGTGTTCCGAATCTTGGGAAATACATACTGTACTATATGAAGAAGGGATAAAGGTCCCCTTCAGGGAAACTGTTCTTGGATTGTAACAGTTACAAAACAAAGGAGGAATTTAAATGTCTATCAACAGAACAAATATATATATATATATATGCATGAATGGTGCATATTACAAGAGAAAAACAACTGGTAGCTAGAAAAAAGGTAGCATACAAGAGGATATACACACAGTACAGGATCTGATTCATACAGAATTTAATAACGAGTATATGCTATATAATAAAATAGTTTTATAAACTTTATGAATAAGGGCCATAGTAGATCTATAGCAAATATATCTATATTTTCTTTACCTTGCAAAATTCCTAATACATAGTCTCATGAAAGACTAGGGAAGGAAATGTAAAACCAAAGTTAAAATAAAAGAAAGACCTTCAGAAAGGAGTTACTGATTTTTACCTCCTGCTTTTGGGTTCCAGGAGCTATCTCAAATCACATATATTCATGTTTTATTTACTTTTAGGTGGTTTTCTTAGTAGCAGAGTTTCTTAGTTGGCTTTAGAATCAAACAGTAACACAGTGAAGTCTCTCTTCTGACTTATCTACATATTATATAAGAAATTCCTAAGCATACATAATACTCACTAAAAGTACTACATTTCTTTCCTTACCCTCAGAGTATGGTGTTCCTGTGCTAATAGCACTCTTAATTCTTCATGCAGTGTTATAGCTTCCAGAAACTGTCCCCATAAAGCCATGAGAAGAGAGCAAAGCTGTGCAAGGTTCATGTTGATAAGTTCTGCCAGTTCATCAGGGTTTTCTACTTTCTAAAACAAAAAGGACAAACAGCCTCACTGTTTCCCGAGAATTACTGAGTCGGATCTCATCACAACACTACTGAGAACATCACCGTGAAGGTAAGTATGTCCTGAGAAAACAGCTCAGAGAGAATAGCTGAATAATGATTTCTTATTTAACTCATAGATACTGACATAATTTCAGTGAGTTAGCCCATATTGTAATATATATATATAAAAACAAGACATTAAAATCGTGAAAAGAAGACATAGGAGTTGCCACCATGGAAATGGAGGCTGCTCAGCTGGAATGGACGGTGAGTGGAGGGAAAGTCAGGGACACCTATCAGGAGCTGACTGACATGGACTGTATTCAGTGTATACTGGAACATAAGATGCAGACTCGTCATCCTGACTCTGCAAGAGAGCTAACTCTGCTGCCTGAAGAAGGGACAGTTGTGACAGCACAGTGAAGATCTCATATGTCAGAGTTACAGAGAAGCGGGATTTAAAAGGAGGCTCAGCACCATGCCCGTTAGTGCTTGATGCTGAGAGGAGGGACTTAGGGGAGATAAGACAGATGGAGGTTCTCCTTGAATGATATATGAGGAAAATATAAGGGCAGCTGTAATATGAATAAAAATCAGCCAAAAGAATGGAATGGGAATGAAGAGATTTAATACTAAAAGACCAAAACCTAACGAAACCAAACCAAACCTAACCCTTTAATCTCCAAAAGGCTAGATTTTTCTATATTGAGTCCATATTTTTATAATTGTTTTAAAATGAATATTGTCCTTTGTGTAACTATTAAAGAACAATTGTTATATATTTGTTTGTAATCTAAACCTTCATCTTATGTAGACGAGTGCTTTTGCCTGCACATATATGTACACATGAGTTCAGTGCCCATGGAGGCAGAAGAGGGAATTGGATCCCTTAGGACTGGCGTCACAGATCAATGTAAATTGCTCTGTAAGTGCTGGGAATAGAACTTCCAGTCCTCGGGAGGAACAGCCAGAGTTCTAAACTGCTCAGCCACCTCTTCAGCCCTACACTGAAAACTTTTTAAAGAAAATGGTCATCTGAATTATAAAGAAGCCTTGTGATACTACATAAAATCACATCCTTTTACATTCTGTACACTTAGAATTATTAAAGAGATCATTCTCAAAGAGAATCTAGTTTTCACTGAAACATAGACATATGCTCCAAACCAAATGTAAAGTTTCATGTGACTCATGGCTCTGATTTTTCCCACTGACACAGCCAGTGAGGAGTGGATTTACAGCGAACCTAACAGTTAGGGCACTTAGGTATCCAATGTGATTGTAAGAATGAGCTAGAAAAGCGGCATGAGGTATATAACTAGTCTGTTGTAGTAAACTGTCATTTTAAAGAACTGTCCCGCAGGAGGGCTGGCAAGAGGGCCCAGATGCAGGATAGATAGGGCAGTGTGGGAAAAGGGGCAGATGAGACAGATGCAGGATAGACAGGGCAGTGTGGGAAGAGGGGCAGATGAGAACCAAAGATGAGAAAGTGTTTTAAGAGTGTCACAGGAACCATTTCTTTACATATTAACCAAAGGTCATCAGATGAAAAAAAATTATGTAACAAGACTACACAAGTGTTTTAAAAACCTGTCCAGAAATTACTTAAATAAAACCACAGAAGGAAAGTATACATTTGATCAGTTAATTGTTCTTTATGTACAAAATAAACTTTTCAAAGCAAAAGTTATCATTATGTTGAGGCTTTTGACCATCTAATCTGTGGTTTTACCATGAATATCCAATTTATCTTTGCATTTTAAAAAAGGATAAGTAATTATATTTTCTTAGACAAATATTAAGAATAGAAAATACAAATCAAAGAATGAGTATTAACAAATAAGCTACAAATACCTTAACTTCTTCACACAGCTCAGTGAGACGGGCTTCTACATCCATTTCCTCTGAAAGGAGTAAAAACTAATTAGAGGATAGATTTCAGTATTAGCTCTGAAAACTATCTTTGATATTATATGAAGGACAAAATCTTTTGCAATAAAAAGTTAATCCCGATTTAACAGGATATTAGATAGTAACAAGTAAGGTGATTTTTGGTCTTATAATTATGATTTACTTAAATAAACACGAAGCATGTTAAGAAATTTATAATTAAAATGATAATATCAACAGGGAAATACTGAAACTAACAACATAAAGATTAGTTATTTTTAAATGAAGAGAATTACATTAACATCTCAAATATAAACTTTAAATATTTTTAGTTTTTAACTAGAAAAATACAACTAAAATGAACTCTTTAAAAAAAAACATTCTCACACAAAGGAAAGATACATCCTATGATATGCTGCAATGAAGTCTTTAGCTCAGATTTCCCAACTAATTTCACTGTCAGAAACATCAATGGCTTCAAATGTTAAGTTAAAAACAAAAACCCAGCAGCAAACCCTGCATAAATTTCATACACCAACATCTACTTTTAGACTGCTCATCATCTTTCCTACCACAGAAGAAAAGAAATCATTAAAATTAGATTTAGGATGTTCAGCCCATCATCCCATTTCAGAAGATAAACATAAAAATTGGATACTCTTTTATAATGTTTCTCTCTGAGAGTCCAAATATTCATTATAGCTAGTGAGCTACTTCAGGGAAACATTCTTGTGTGTAAACAAAGGGCCAATGCTGGACTGTCTTCCTGATCTTGCTTGCCACATTATTCTTTGCAACAGTCTCTCACTGAATCAGAGCTCCCTGTAGCAGCAAACCACAGGGGTTCTCCAGTCTCCATACCCACACTGCTTGGGATCCAGGTACAAGCAGTTGCCCCTGGCTTTTCCCTCAGTAACAGGAATCCGAACTCAGGCTTCATCCTTTTGTAGCAAGCACTTTAACCACTGAGCCACCTCCTGACCCACAGACATCTTTAACACGTAGTGAAGGCAGAATTGAACTGCTAAACTTAATTACAATGGTTTCAGAATCACTTACAGAGTTTTATTTCACTTTAAAAATTAGTTTTAATTATATTTTTCTTTCTAAATGCTATATTATGATATAGCAATTAATAGAAATGTAAAATTATACCCATTATCTTATTCTATTATCTTGATGACATCTGTTTCTCCTACTGTCCAAGGTTATAATCTAGAACATATTCTTCCATGTTTTTGAAGTAATGAACACACGTGCATATATGAGGTTTCGAGTTAATGGTTGATAACAATGGAATTCTAGTTTACACGGTCTCTGAACTTTGGGCTGTTTTTTAAGCAATTATTCAGTGAGATCTTCCATCTAGCTTAAGCACTTTTCATAAAGCTACTTTTCCTTCTTTGATGTAAATACAACACAAATTTCCCTATTTCACTCTTTGGCCAAATACTGGTGAAAATAATGTAATTATCTTATGTTACAAGTCTCTTTAAAAACATTTTTTTCAAAAAAAAAAAACCCATTCCCCACAAAAAAACAAAACAAAAGAACCCATATTATTTTTTGTAATCAGAACTGGGCTATAATGTAAGAGATATATTCAGGTAACAGGCATTTTCTAGATCTGACTGTTTACACATTCAAATGTTATTTACAACTGACTTTTGTATGTTTTAGGGGATTTTGTTTTGTTTGTTTTGTTTGAAACAGGGTTTCTCTGTGTATCACTGGCTGTCCTGGAATCTGCTTTCTAGACTAGGCTGGCCTCACACTCAGAGATCTGCTTGCCTCTGCTTTCTCAGGGCTGGAGTTAAAGGTGTGTGCCACCACGCCCTCACTCCCTGAGTTTAGGCTTTAGTTTTAGGTCAAGTCTTTCCCCAACAAATAAAGATCCACCCCCACCCCCCCATTTTAAGAGAAGCCTTAATCAATTAAGCAGCATTTTATAAAACTAGACTGTTCACAAGCTAAGCAGACAGGCTGGCAGTACCCTAATTAAACTAGAAGTATATTTTAAACACTATACAGAATGCTAACATATGCTGCAAATGGCCGTTATTTCATACTATAAATTGTTGAAGTAAGTTGATTTGAGAATGTAACACTATGATTAGGACACCTGACTCTTTGGAATAGGTGTAGTGACAGTTAAGCATCTTAAGCCCCGGCCAGCAGTCATCTGACAGACACTATCTTCATTTCATTCATTTCATTAATCATTCATCTGACACACTGAAAACACAACTGCATTTCATTTGAAAATTTCAACAGCTAGCCATAGTTTTAAAAGCTGTAGCCATTATAGAATACCACATAAAATCTTCCAGTATATTTACTGAAAGTTAGTAAACTAGGAACTATTGCTATGCAGAACAAGGCTAAAATGTAGTATGGAGGCCATGCATGGTGGCTCACACCTTGAATCTCAGCACTTGAAAAGCAGAGGCAGTCGGATTTCTGTGATCCAAAAATTATACACAAATAATATGAAAAGTACAAATAAAAACAGATAACCAGACCTCCTCTTTTAGTATAATAACATTTAGGTAGCAGGTATTTAGTATCATTTTCTTAAGCCTAGAATGATGAAAACATGCAAATTGACTACAGCCATGAAACCGATCCTAAGGGTTTATCCCTCCAACTCTCAAAACCAGCCTCAGTCTTTAAATCACATCACTAAGGATGTGATTTCATCCAAAGATGAAATTACTTTAAGGACTTTAATGGCAATTTTCATTCAATAAGCATATTTTGGTGATGTAGTAGATGGTCTTGAAAAAGCTAAAATATGTGGAAAGCCAAAGAGATCTTCACACTATCATTTTCACTTCTAAATAAAAACTTCAACATTAAAAATCAATTAAAGCACTCGAAATTTATCTGCAAACCAAATTGATTATATACATTAGCTCTTAAATAAAAATGCTAGGAATACACTCTGCTGTTTACAAAGTTTAATTGAAAGAGATTATTTAATTAACCTATTTGTAAACATACCTAGACACGTGTCGTTCTGAGTTCTTGGCTGTGTTCTTCTGAGGAGGCGCTCATATAGGACCTGCATGCTGGCCTTGGCTAGTCATAAGGGTTGCACACAGCACTAGTTACTACACTCCTTTTGCAATAAAACTTATTTGAATTTTTCCAACTTGTTAATAATAGACTTAGTATTGATAGGGCAATTGGTTAATTAGCTTATTAGAATTACAAATGATGTACATTCAAGTTTAAATTTTTTTAATATTCATATTATGTTGATAAATATTTCTTATTCCATTATTATTCTGTTTAGTTTCATAGACTGAGAATTTTAGTGGGGACAAGAGTCTCAGAGACCACATAAAACTTTCCAATATATTTATAGCTCAACTCTCCACCTGTGCAAGGGTGGGCATTAGGCTCAGACAGGCTATGACCTGTCAAAACCTAGACTCCGGAAGTCCTGACTCCTGTTTTACAAGCTTCTTTAGAGTGGAGTTCTTTTAATCCAACCACTATTTAATGCTACATCCTCACAACACAATGTACATCATTTATCTAGGAGAGGAGAAGAGGTCAAAAGAGCAGAAAGGAATGTGAAGAAGTATTTTAAAAGAGAGAATTTACATTAGTTTTTCAAAGCATGGTGCTTAAGAAATTTAACTCTATGCTTATTTGAAACATTAAAAAACATTAAATAATAGAAAATATAATATATTCTCTAATCAGGAGCTACTTTATATCCCCTTATTAAAACTAGTGATCATGATGTTTAATAAATAAATAGTATATTATACACTATGGAAACATATTAGTGTCCACAATTCAATTTTACTAGAATAAAAAGTGTTGATAAGCTCAGAATGCAAAACGTTTTTACTTTAAGCAGTTCTTAGTATTTTTAGATATTCTCTAGAGGATGTATTCAAGAGTAAACTAATCTACAATCAAGAGAAAGACAATATAAATAGTAAAGTTTAAAGATACCCAGAATTACTAATAAATATTTATTGAAGATGAGTCTTAATTTAAAAAAAAATCCCGAGGAAACTACTATAAGCTGCGTTGACTAGCTATACTTTTTAAGTAACACAGTAGAAACTACATTTTCCTATTTTAATTTAATTAAGTAATTCAATAAATATATTCTCAGTAAGTATAAGCAATATACTATAATCTTATTTTCTAATACTTTTATTTCTAAAACTGAAGTGTAGGTTTACTTTAGAATTTTGTTTTGTAATATTTTAAAGTAAGTAATTTGGAATAACTTTAATAACTAACTATCAAATATAAATAAGGGCTTTTTATGTGAAATTTTATAAAATGTACTCATAAGTGAAAGACACGCCTTCAAAGGTACACTCAAGTGCAGAAGATAGACAGAAGCCTCTCTTAATTCTAATACAGTATTTCACATAGATTCGATTATATCTCATGAAAATGCCATCATCACACAAAGTTGAATTTTTAATCTTATGCTGTACTGAGGACACAACCAAGGGCTCACACATACCAGGCAAGCACTTTAGTACTGGGTCATGCAACCAGCTGCCTGTACATTTTAGGTCACTGCTTTTCACAAATCCTCCCTTCTGGCACACATGGCCCTTCAACAACACTGTGGTTTCAGAATTTTGTGTTCTGGTCTATAACTCTAACCAAATTTATAATTTCCTTGCAAAAATATTTTGAGTATCATGTTACATATTTAGGACATAATTTTGTTTTTATCAGATATAAAAGATGAATGAAGTTAGCTCTATAAAAGATGCTTTCATTCCTAACAGAGAACTTCATTTCTGTCTGAGGCAGCAGTTTCCTGTACAGTCTTCCTAAGGGAGACAGAGGCATCTAAATACTTGAAATAGCCGGAACAAAAGGGAATTTCAGAGAACAATGATCAAAAGCCTCCCTTTCCATACTACCATTTTTGCTTTGAGGAGGACGGTGTAGTCAGTATATCTTCCTACTAAGAGAGCAGGCAAGCGTATTTTCCTCGTGATTGCTATCCCTTGAGGTTCCAGAATCAAATCAACAGTTCACTTAGTAATAGCTGTATTTTGTCAAGTGAAGAAGAGTGAACTCAACTGGCGTTCACCAAGCCCAGCCTTCTAAGAAGCAGTACACTGCTTAGCATTCTCTCATAACTAAACTAAAGTGAGGTTACAAGGATTAAGATTTCTTGTAATGTTTTTGAAAATTTTCTTCCCTTATTTTTATTTTATGCACATGGGCATTTTGCCTGCACATATGTATTCACATCACAGTTGTGCACTGCCTGAACAGGCCAGAAGAGGTTGTATGACTGAAGTCATCAAGGTGAACCACAAAGTGGGGGCTGGAAACTGAACTTGGATCCTTAGGAAAAATAGGCAATGCTCTTAATCAGCGAGCCATCTCTCCAGCCCCTCTTGCAATGTTTTAGAACCTCAAGGACACAATTAAAATAAAACAAACAAAAAAACCCCTCTCAAATCCAAAAAATATTTAAAATAAGTTATCATCTTAGGGAATGTATTGTTACTGTTAAAAATACTATCCTTGAGGTATGAAAAAATATATGAAGAATAGTAGTTAAGTAAAGATTTCAAAAATTCCTAACTTATTTAAATAAATAATGATGAAAACAACTTATTCTGTCAAGAAAATAAATAAACAAATGAAGGTTTTATGAGCTAATATCTGAAAATTGAAGTTTATAAATTGGCCATGAAGCTGGGTGGTGGTGGCACAAACCTTTAATCCCAGCACTCAAGAGAGAGGCAAGTGGATTTTGGTGGACTTGAAGCCAGCCTGGTCTACAGCAGGTCTATCAGAACGACCAGAGCTACACAGAGAAACCTTGTCTTGAAAAAACCCAACTAAGAATAAATAGAAGATAAACTAACCATGAAACATCAGAGAAAAACTGAAGCTTGATTTAAGTAATTTTTGAAATGTTAAAATACTGAACACTGTTCTTATTTTTAAAATTAATTTCTGAGAAAGAGAGCCCTGGGATAATTATAGCCAACTATGTACAAAAGTGTCTAAGTGTCTGTACTATGCAGGCTGCTGGTATGAGCATCAAATTTACCTTCCTAAGACTGCAGATAATCATATTTGATTTCTAGCATACTTTGAAATTAATGTATGACTTGTTACTTTAAAAATCTACTAAGACTCATTTCAATGTTAGCACCAAGAAATTATTTTTCCAGATTCTAAGAAAAAGTTTCAAATTTCAACGTGATTATCAAAGATAGAAAAAGTCAGAATTGAGAGAGAAGTGAAGCATCTAACGCAGGAAAGCTGCGGCAAAGCTGTTCACTAGCCAGAACGGTGGAGAGAAGGACTAGGAGGGCTCTGCCGCTTTTAACATACCCAGGTCTAGTTTCTGACAAGAGGGAATCTCTTCTGTTACCGTAATGAAGTAGCTGTGCAATCCCTTGAAGGCTAGCAGCAAAGTAGCGCAAAGTGTATAATGAAAGTGATAGGCATGGTGCAGGAAGGACTCTGCAACGAGGAAGTTACAGCCCTAGGAAGAACAGATTTGGAACAGAAAATGTTAGTAAGCAAACATCAAAACACGTTACACTCGAAACCTTCAAAAACAAACCAAAAAAACCAAACACCCACAACCAACCTACTGCCATTCATTTAGTTATTCTAAAAGGTGTAAGAAATTCATCAGTATCTTGCTCCTCCTGTAAGTGATTGAAATGTATAAAATGTGATCATAGCAATTTCAGTCATCACGGGCTGCTATAAACACACTATGGAGCTCTGGCTTTGTTAAGATGAGGTTCCTACTACAGCTCTTTGGAGACACTGCTGTCGGGATTTAGCGGTATTTCTCCCTTCCTGTGCTACTTACTCTGACTCAACGCTTACATCCACCATTCTTCTTAAATGGCCCAAGCCCAGTGCACGTTCCTACTAAGTTTTCTAAAGGAACATCAGGTGACCACAACAGGTTTACAAAGGTCACTGGCTGTCAAAAAGCAATTTTCACTAAATCTGTTAACATCTTGAAGTCAGATGCTTATGTTCATAATACATAACTGACTAGCCAATTGGTTATAATCTTATTTAACTAGATTTTTAAGTTACTAGACTCTGCTAATTCATCAAAGAAATTAAATTCACTTACAGATAAAATATTCAAAACATTTCTTTTAAAATTAGAAAAAATAAAATATGAGCAAAAATTTATATACATATTCAATGCTTACATCTGGTGATAACTGTTTTGTGTAGTTAATACCAAAGACTACACTTTCCAGAGTAGGAATCGCTGAGTCTTTACTTTGTGCTGGTGCATTTCTATTTAACCAAGTAGTCTTCACAGGACGAGGAAAGCTGGGGGAACAGTCAGCACATCATTACTGTCTTAACAGTCTACTTTCATGTAGGACATGTACAAAAGAAAATATTACAAAATGAAAAGCAAAGGTTTTACAACGTTCTAAGTTCTATAGTATTCTTAGATTTTCTTTTAATAATTTCGATTTATGAAAAAAGTACAATGAACATTAAGGCTAGACATTTGAGATTGCTTCTCTGAGATATGGAGGACTGAACCAAGGACTTACACCGGCCAGACAAGCACTGAGTATACCAGGCAAGTGCGCCAGCAAATTCTGAAGGCAATTTTACAACTCACCTACTTAGCTGGTAAGTCAGATTTTTATAATTATATGTAACACTCATGCACCACCTCCTAACAGCTATTACAATCAGATTTGTGTTAGAAATTATAGACAGCACAGAAATCAAATCTATGGAGTATTTTTATGTAAAGTTATTGATTTCAGAGTTCCAATTACTGCCTACATTACAAAGGATTTCTATTTTATGATCCATAGAACACGATTGTGCCTTACACTGATGAAACATAATATACGGAAGTAGTCAGAAAAAATAATTACCCAATGACTTTGTTATCTAACATATTACATATTTTTAAAGACGTATCTTCACTTATTTTACTTATGTGCATGTACAGGAAGAGGCATGTGCAAAAGAGTGCAGATCTTCCTAGAGGGGTCAAAGCTCCCTGGAGCTGGAGCTACAGGTGGTTATGAGTCACCTGGTGAAGGTTCTGAGGATAAAACATGCAGCCTCTGAAAGGGTACTATATACACTTGAGCTATCTCTGAACCCCAATATTACACAATTCCAAGTTAAAATAGTATTATGGAATAATATAAAATGTTAATAAAAATTCATAAAATTGTTTAAAACTTTAAAAGGCAGTAACTTTGCTATGAAATAGAGTATCTAGGAAAGAGATAAAGAAATAAAGCTAAGAATACATTCATATCCTCATTCACAGAATAAGTACATTACACAAATGCATGCCCACACACACACCAAAATAAATTAAAAATTAAACCGAAGACTAAACAGTGTTGCATGATTATTTCTGTCCTGCATTCTTTTACTTAGTTAAGTAACTGAATTATATATATAAAAAATTACTCCTTACTCCCTATTTCTGAAATAAAAACATTATTGATAATAATGGTCCCATGCTCTTAAATTATGTCACATTGTAATGTTAACATAAAATGAAAATATATCAATAACTATTTAACTACTTCAGTTACTTTTGTCAGAGTATGTTTTCAGCATAAAACAGAAAGGCATTGCATTAATAAGTAGCAGAATCTTAGCTGACTTCACCTTATTAGTGGCTGGTGTAGTGCAACCAATGACGCGTGGATTGTGACAGATACCACAGAAAGGTGGAAGTAATCGAACATGACATTGGCGTGGTGATGAAGGCCTCTACAGATGCTATAGTGCAGCTTCAATGTCCGACTGCTTATTAGTTGTAAGGCATTCAGATCATCTGCCCTACAGAAGGCAACATATTTTCATGTAATTATGAGATATTTAGTAAAGGCTAATATTTCTAAATCAGTTGTAACTATTCCTTAAAGGCTTCGTTATTTCAGCTTCCAATGAGAGATTTTGCAAGCATCAGTGTGATGTGGCAGCAGTGTGAGAACAGCCAGATTCCTTCCTAACAGTATGGACTGCTTTAACTAACATGCCTATAAAAACACATTCTTTTTGATAGCCCAATGATTAATATCCATCTTAAATTTTATTTGAAGGAGAATAATGTTTCTTACAAGGTCAAATAAGCACTCCAAAGTATATCAAATTATTTTTACTGCATAAAATTTTCTTAAGTGCTGCTTAAGACACCTTGAACATTTATTAAATGCTTAGTGAGCCCCTATCTCATAAGCAAACCACTTCTTATTTGGAAATGATATTGTTATACAGTCTGTCATTATATTTACACACACACAAACCCTGAAAAAAGATCTTTAAAATTGTATCCAGATAACCTTAAAGCCATGCACATATCATAACTACCTACAGTTACTGAGTTACTTACTTACTTCAGCTTACTCTATTTAAGGAATTACTATGACTTTATGTTTTAAATGAATCCAAGCACAGTGTGCCTCTACCACATGTAGGCAAGTTCAGGATCACTGGGATCGCAGAAATGAACAGACTAGAAACCCTTGTTGAGTATCATCAGTCTTGAGCATTCTGAATATTCAAAGTCACACCTAAAGAAGCTATAACTTATGCCATGAAAAATTCACCAAAGACCAATGGGAGACAGGTCAGTTAAGTATTTTATGGTATTGTTTCTATAGCAAGCATACAATTTTTAGAGTCTAGGAAACTGTTTTATAATTTTTCACCTAATCTGATCTCACTACCCTGCATGGGCATGGAAGAGTAGTTCCTACCTTCTCAAAAGTCTTTCCCAGAAAAATAGATGCACTTTAGAATAAAAAAGAACATAACAAGTTCCAAAGACAAAATGGGGTTCACATAAATCAACCCTGAGTTGGTACAGATGTTCACAGGTCTGAACAGCCAGCCTACTTACGAGTAGTCTCCATCTGTGAAATGTAGATCCAAGGATAACAAAAAACTGACTTCTTCAAGGGTTTCTTCAATCTAAAGAGAAATTTTTAAGATGCTTAATATTTATAAATGTTATACATATGCACTGAAGTTTCACAGTAGATAGATAGGAAGAGATGTTTACCTTTCTTTCATCCAACAGCATTTTAACTTTGAAGATCATGACATCATTTAAAACAACTTCTTCATTTTTATACAGGATCTGAAATGTTTTGCTGCAAACTAGAGCATCATGAACTGAAGCTGGAAAGGCTAACGTCATGCCTAAAGCAGATGAGAAATACAACTGAGAGGTGAAAGATGAACAGTACAGGAAATTAAATACTATTTTAAATGCTGTAATTTGATATCACTACATTGTCATTACCATTTTATACAGGAGTGTTAAAAATATTTCTGAAAACTTACTAATTTATGATAAAAAGTGGATAAGTACACCATAATCATGATGAAAATTCCTGTACAGACTTTTCTTCACTTGAAAGGGAAGTGGGGAAATACGAGCAGGTATTTTAGAGTGAAACTGACCTAACACAGAAAAGGGGCAACTTAGATCTCCATTGCTCAAGTACAAAGAGATGCAGCTGGCTCTCTGCCTTTGTTGCTGGGGCAGAAGACTCCAGATTTGTGTCCTCAGATTTCTTAGGTTAGCTAAGGAGGATCCAGAACAGGGCTACCACAACACGAGGACAAAGCATGTGACTTGAGGACTGGCTTTCACCACAGGAAATAAGGTTACTATCTAGGCTGGGGAAAAGACTGGGGATTTGAATTTATGTTGGGGATAATCCAATCTTGTGTGCACATAGTGACACATAAATAAAACTCTGGACACAGAACTTTGGGTGAGCTTCTCTGGCTTATAATACTGCAAATTCCTATCTAGATTGGCTGGACATGTGAATGACAGCAATACATCCTGGTTTTATGAGAAAAAAAGAATGGAAGCTTACATACAGGGCTTTATATATTCAGTCCTACATATTTCTTACATTTTTTTCCTCATTAAGGTTGTTTTAGTGAGTCTCAAAATTCTGTAACAGATACTTGGTCAAGTTGTTTCCATAAAAAGTACTGATTTTGAAACCAATAACTGAAAACCGCCCCCCCATACACACACACACACACATACACACACACACACACACACACACACATACGCACATACACACAAATACACACACACCATTCTCCTTTCCTTCTAAAGGCTTTACAGTGCTTTGTTATCAATAATCAGTCTTTTACTATTAAATTTAAATGGCCAACTGAGACAACAGTGCTTAGACTGCCCTTCCACCACTATTAAGACTGGTGTGGGAGGCGTTAGGGATACACATTTAGCCTTTTAGTCAGACTTGGTATAGTCTGGGACATGTGAATGGATGACCAAAGATAAAATAAGCTCTGGATCACAGGAATAAGATTTCTACAAGATAAATTATGTGTGTACTCTGACAAGTTTCTCACCATCGGAGGCTGGCACAGCAGTAATGTTTTGTAAGAAATGGTCTTGGGCTGTGGCAAGATGGCCCAATGGTCACAGCTCTTGCTGCACAAGCCTGATAACTTGATTTCTATCCTTGGGGCCCAAGGTAGGAGAGAATTAACTCCTGCAAGTTGTCCTCTGAGCCCACACATGTGCTGTGGTGTGTGAGGGATTGTAAGGACATACATGCTTGCAAATGACATATTATTAAAAGCAGTCTTCATATTTACAACTTTTCTGTAAGTTTGAGATATTTCAGAATATGTAAAACTGAATAGCTCAAAAATTCCATTCTGAATGTTTAAGAACTAAGATATGGAAAGAAATTTCCCTTAATACAATATAGATTCTGTGTAAAGCCCTCAGACAGTGCTAATTAGAATTTGATTCTTCACAAAGCAAAGGCTTTTCCTATTGCTTGTCCCATGAATTCTGTTTCTCCAATGGGCTCTTTCCCCTCTTATATGTTCCTTGCATGTGTGTATTTGTTGTGACAGTGTGCACACGGGGGGAAGAATCAGGTGTGTGTACAAGAGCTCGAGTTGCTCGTAGGTGTCTTTTTCAATTGCTTTTTACCTTAAGTTTAGGGAACAGGGGCCTCTGATTGGCTCGAGGACTCACCAATTCAGCTAGACTGCTTGCCAGCAAGCCCTGGGAATTCTCTTGGTTTTCTCCCTGGTGCTAAGATTACAGTGAGGGCTGCCATGCCCACCCTTTTTTTGTGGATACTGAGATCCACACTCAAGCCTTCATGCTCGAATGGTGTGCACTTTTCAAAGTGAGGCCCTTCCTACACTTGACACCAGGGCTGGGACATCTTTGTTTCTTAGCTTTCAAATCACCACTATTAATAATGTGAGTTTCCTGTCATTAGGCTACACATCCCACTGACCACCTCATTCATTCTTGCAGATTCATCAAGAGTCTAAGTTCCTTTTGAAATTTTAATTAATTTACTTTACATCCCAACTGCAGTTTCCCCTCCCCCTCCTAGTCCTTCCCTGAGATCCCAATTTCTTAAAGATTTTATTTCTTAATTCAGAATTATTCCTTCCAAAACTACCTTCTATATTACTGTTGATGTACAGCAAAACAGGCTGCAATCGCAACTGTCTAGGTGCTTTTCCTTTTTCTCTCTGTGTGTTCCTGCCCCACAGTGCTCCTTAGCTCCTCCTTCCTATGGCCATCTCCTAGATTTTTACATTACTTTTGACTACAATTCCTCTGCAGTGCAGGTTTAAATTGACTTCCTGTCACAGCCACACCTTTTTTCCCAGCTTACTTGCCCAGGTAACAAGGTCGAACAATCCTTTGGGCCCATTTAGGACTGATTCTGTGGCTCCAGTCCTCTTCTGGTTTCTCCATTTTCTTTCACATGCCCATTTTCCTTCTTAGCACATCTTAAATTCTGATACATCACAATCACACCCCCTTACATTCATACACCCCACTAAGAGAGCCCAGGAACAGTAACATGTGCTAAGAATACCATATGTCAGCCTTGACAGAATGCCATATCTTTCAAGGCTGACATAAAAGGACTGACAATTACAGTCTAGCCTGGATAACTCAATGAGACTCTTGTCTCAAAACACGGAAAACAATCCAACCATCAGACATCCTATCATATGTATGTATGTAGTATGTATGTATGTATGTATGTATGTATGTATGTATGTATAGTGTGTGTTTGTTGTATGTTTGTGTGTGTGCGTGAATATTTACTAGTTTTGTTTGATGTAATTGCTTGTATAGCGTGCTAAGTCCAGCTCTCTGCCTAATCCACACAAGCGAGATGTGCCTGGGGAACAATACACAACTCTTTGGTCTGGCTATGCTTTACAGTCATGACCACTTATCTCAGAGGGGCCCTTAGTGCTGCCTGCCAGTCACGCTGACTTCTGAACGTGTCTGTAGCTCACATTTCTAGGTGACAACTTCACAGTGTACTGTCTCTCCCCGGTCATGGCCTTCTATGATAACTCTGGTTCTTATGTAAGCACATAGTCACATCGCCATCATCTGAGAAATTCTGTAAGCTCCACTACTCTATCTACCTACAGATCATCCTAGGCAGAGTTACTGTCTCTGTTTCCTTTTCTGGCACACAGCTCAAGTCCTCGGCATTTAGTATGCTTATTTAATTGATACCCCTCCTTCTCTCTCAGTCTATTTTGTTATTGCCAGAATTTTAGACGGTCCATTGATTCTTACTTCCTTACATCTTTATGGTGTCCATACTCTTGTATAATTTCTTTCCACAATGGATTAATGTTTGTGAACAGAGCAAAAGTAACGGTATAATTTGTGCATACACAGCAGAAGTAATGACTTTAACTTGTGAGAGACTCTAAGCCAGAGGCATAGGGCTAAATTCCTGACACACAGGAACTGTGATAATGTGGTATTTAAAAGTAAGTTAGGTGGCAAATTTTTACACAGCAAGAATTAATTCACATTCCATCTAGTCTCTGATCCATGCAATTGCACATCAAGACCAATGAATTCTGCAGTGTTAAATCCAATGGGAAATTCTCAAATCTCAGTTACTTGTCAACAACTACCATAGTTCCAATGTGTCTCAGTCCTGAACACTTCTTAATGTGCCTTTCTAGATAATACATTCTTGAGGCGTTCTTCTGAGAAAGCATTCCACTCACAGGCTAAGTAGCTACTCTACTACAGTTTCATGGCTGCTCACAGAAGACACAAGACAAGAAATTTTGTAATTCCCAGCACAGACTGCATATCAGTTACCTCCCTTTCCTAAGTCCCATGGGAGTGATGGGAATACTGGCTAAGTGAATGTCACACATGCCCTGAGTGTCTGGTTGCCTCAACCTTTACCAACAGTTATATGTAAACCTGTCTAATCTTGCATCAGCAGAAAACATTCTCATAATCAGACTAGACAGTAAAAATGTTACTCAGTGCCTCAAATTAAGACTTTATGGCTTCCAAAGTTGTCTACAAGCATCTTTTTAAGTCTCTAGTAGGCTTTCCAGTATCTCTGCTCAAAACACGTGCAGAAACATGGAGAAGCATGGAAAATAATATTCAACAACGCACAAAGTCAAATATTAAGATTCTTCACAATTCATGACATTAAGTCCCTGACTAATCCAATAAAATACATCTCCAGGAAACTGGGAAGACAGCTCATGGGCAAAGTGCTTACTATGCAAGCATCAAGACTCAATTTTGAATCCCTAGTTTCCATATAAAAGTCAGGCATGGTAGTAGTTAGCTCTTTGTGGGACAGAGACAGAAGGATACCCACAACCCGTGGGCTAGTCAGGCAAGCTGAGTCAACAAGCTGCTGCTGCTGCTGCTTCTCCTCCTCCTCCTCCTCCTCCCCCTCCTTCTCCCTCTCTCTCTCTCTCTCTCTCTCTCTCTCTTCTTTTTTTTTAAAGGGTGGAGGGAGAGAAAATGAGGAAAACATCTACTGTCAACCTCTGCCCTAAAAAATGCACACTGCAGTTACAAATACTATCATGAATTCCGTAGCAAATAGTTTATCAATTTAAAATGAATCTCAAAGAAATATGTTCAAGCTCTTCTAATATCTAATTACTCCCTCCTTTCATTCAGTAATGGTCAGACAACTGAGATCTAGCAGAGATCTAAATAAAACTTCTAATCATGCAAGATAGAAAACAAACCACTCTATTAGTGTTGTTCTTAGAAAAAAAATGATGAAACACAAAGTTTTTCACCAGTAAAGAGAACATCAGTTAAAAGTTTTTCATAAACTTTTATTAGGTTTCAAAGTTCCCTACAATTTGGGGTGGGAAGATTTTTATGACAAATGGACACTAATTTGTTATATA
The DNA here is from genome assembly GCF_004785775.1 of Grammomys surdaster. Taxonomy (NCBI): domain Eukaryota; kingdom Metazoa; phylum Chordata; class Mammalia; order Rodentia; family Muridae; genus Grammomys; species Grammomys surdaster. The sequence goes on from NW_021604619.1 coordinate 2,656,450, forward strand.
TTTTTTCCTTTCTAAACTTTGATTTTTGAATTAGCATTTTAACCCGACATGTTTGTGGGGTATTGTGTAGTAGCATGTAAACAGTGTGAGCAGTGGTCACACCAAGACAGTCAGCTTCAGTAACCATCACTCAGCTCTACCCCTGTGTCACTCTTTTCACACTACTACACTGTCATTTACAAAATGGCTTAGAAACAGGTCAAAGCACGCATATATTCAATCTATTGGTCTGAATCAGAAAGAGCTTTTCAACATGTTAGATGAAATTGGCTCCACGAGGACAAGAACCATATTTATTTTTTTTTAGTACATTAGTATTGGATTGAGTACTATATCTTAAATATAATAGTCATTTCCTATTTATTTTTGAATAAATTACCACCTAACTTGTTAATTTTGTGACCTATTTTTGTTCAAGTGATCATTTACATTGTGCTGACCAGCTACTCTCTAGCACCCTCATGACTGTACTTTTAGATCCTTGAGATGCAGAAGCTTAGTACTTATATTAATCTACATCTCAGTACTATCGCTATCTACACCTTCACCTTTGGCTACACACGTAGCTTTGATAACTCTTAATGGACTCTGTGAGCAAGTGACCGTTTACTCAACCTCACTCACTGTCTCTAGTATGGCAAAGTAAAGGACAGCAGCATCAGCATGAACTGCCTGGCTTCTGAGTTCACAGCCCAGTAAAGGTACAAATAAGCAGGCAGGTAACTTTACTCTTGCCTTGACAGAATGAAACTGTTCAAATGAGAGCAAGCAATTAGAAGCCTGAAATGCCAAGCCAACTTAAAGGCGTTAGAATTCAAAGTTTACTAAAGGACAAAAATCTGACCATGAATTTTCTACTCGTGGCTATTGAGATTGTTCAGTTACCAATGACAGTAAATAACTGAAGACACGGTATGAACTGCCTCCAGTTACTTCTTTCCTTAAACTATCCTTATTTCTAAAGCACTGTTCTTTAATGTGTTTGATACTGGGTTGTTATAATGGAGTTTTATTTCTGAGAAAAAAGTGAGTTTTCTCCGGGGTCTCTGAATCCTAGTACCTCCATCATTACTATTCAAGAGAGGCATGTGAATCAGCAGTAAACCTTATCTATGTCTGTGTGTCTGCCTATCTACCTACTCAACTAGATAAGCACTCAAATAACTAGACCTCCCTTAAGTTTCTTCTAGAAACTTAAACTTCTTTTTCTTTTGAGCTGGATACTCATTTAAATTTAATAAATCTGTGTCCTTTTATGTAGTAACAAAAAAAAACCTGAACACTGTTAACAGGTTTCCAACCTATAATTACAAACAAAAGAACATGTATCTACAGTCATATTAATCAGGAAGAAGTTGGAAAGTAGAAGGAATAGAACATTTGAAAAAGGAAGAATATATCCTAGAATATATTCTCTATATACTAACTGATCTTTTAGTTATTTGTCTTCATTTAGACAAACTGTCTATCAGAGGAGCTGAAGAAATTGCTCAGCAGTTAAGAGCTGGCTTTCTTTCTGTCATGAAACATAGCTTCTGCTCCCATTTTCAGGACATAAATTGCTCTCAAAGGTCCAGAAGGGTCGAATGGTACACTGTTCACATCATTCCTAACTGTTAGATCCTGAGACCCCTGACACAGTCCATAATTCTGATTTACTGTCAATCAAGAGACCATTACTATTTTTGATTACAGACAAAGGTCCTCTTTCTTGGCAGGAAAATACAAAACATAATAAAATAGTAGTCAGCAAGTCTCTCATAGCCTACGAGAAAAGGAAAGAGAACCAAGACACACTGTTTAGTCACCTTGTAACTTATTTCTCATTTTCCTCCTAGTCCCCAGCTTACCATCAGGAAGTAAAAGTAGAGAAATATTTTATAAAGTTTAGGTCAATATTACTTATAGAAGAAGAAGAAGTTATGACTATCATAATGCAATTTCCAACAAAACACATGGACCAGATGCATTACGCTGACACTCACTTCTCTCTTCTGGATCACTCTAAATATATAAGAATTTGCTTTCAAATAACAGCTGTTCACGTGTCAATGGCGTTACTGTCGGTTAACTCTGGCTCTGTAATCTTTCTTAGAATTATTCTGTAAAACTAAAGAGTACTACAATTTCTAGTCCTCCCAGGTAATTATTTATTTAGAACCTAAGAAAACTAAAGTAAAAGTAATTCTTTGAATTACTAAAAAATTTTTAATTGTAACAGAAGCTTTTATCTCTTAGATATGAAATTATTCCCCCCTCATATACCAAACATGAACAAAGAGCTGTTTCTGCTGCATATAGTAAGACTATGTAATAAACAGAACGAATTTGTTCTTTCTAGAATATTCCATTCTGGCCTTTCACATAGTTATTTGCTAGGAATCTACAACTTAACTCTGTTTTGTATACATTCTATCATTTCCTCAAACCTCTTTCTAGGATTCTTATCTCTTTCCTTACCCACAATTAGAATTTTCTGGATTAACTAAATGATCTTATACCTAAACAGCTAAAAAGCAATCTAAAACATCTAAAAGGCAATGTTTTAAAATTAATTCCAAATTAAAATGACTAAAATACAAAAATGTTAGCTTCAGCATAAATTAATTCAGTCTTAAAACAAAATGAAACAAAAAACCCCTCAAGTCCTTATAAAAAAATCAACTGTAAAAAATATTTGGAATTTTCAGTTAGGCAGTGGTAGCATACACCTTTACTCTCCAGCACTGAGGAGGCAGAGACAGGCGAATCTCTTGAGGTTGAGGCCAGCCTGGCCTACAGAGCATGTTCCAGAACAGCCAGGGTTACACAGAGAAATACTGTCTCAAAAAAAAAACAACAACAACCAATTTTTACATGTAAATATTATATTGATACATGACATATTGATATAATTATATATAAAAATATATTAAAATAAATGATATAAAATGTTTATATATTTATACATTAATATCATTATATCATTATTTATATCTATTGATAGATTATGTTGACATTTTTAGATCACATTAGTTTTTGAGATTATGAGTACTGTATTTATATCTTTTTTATCCCATATACTCCCCCAAATTTGTCCTGTGTTCCCCCAAGTCCCTCTGAATTTCAGAATTTCTTCTTCAATTATTATTGTGATTGACAAATTACACACACAAACAAACACACATACATTATATAAATACAAAATGTGCCTTTAGTTCTCTCCAAATTTCATTACTATAAAGTAATTAATTTTATTTAAGAAATGCAATGCTAAAAAGCAGTTAACTTAGTTAGCCTTTTTGATTTTACATAAACTATACTGATATCTACAAAAGTATTTCATAAACCGAAGTTTGAAGTTTTTGCAATGGCAACCTCAAGAGATAACAAACAGCAAAACCATCCACCTGCTAGATTTAGGGAAGTTCAGAGAGGAGTGCCAAGTCTATTTTGAAACTGCTGGTGCTTTACTACCTGTTTCTAGACTTTAACAGCTGAATCATCTCTCCAGCCCCCTCTCTGTTTCTTGAGGGTGGACTTACAGAAGGCTTTATTATGATAGTAAGTATATATCTGACATACATGCTAAGCAACAAGAAAATTATTTTGTTTTCCCTTTTTAAGCAACTAAAGTTATTTGTGTATGTGTGTGATCATAATAGGTTCCCTGAATATTTTGATGGTATTGGAAAGATAAACTCCTATTAAGTACAATTCAACAAATGTAACATGAACAGCATGTTAGTAACTACAGTGTGATTTTAAAAAAGGACAGCTCTTAACAATTCTAATTTCCAGTAAATTTCTTTGAATATCAAAAAAATGGTCTGTTTGTGCTCAGTCAAACTTTAGGTTTGGTGTGGTATTATTTTTACAATGCTTTGAAAACCGTAATACCAGGTTTATATGACAACTTCCTTATATTTTTGGTTGTGAGCCTAGCCTCAACAGTTGACGCATCTCTCCAGCCCCCAAATCACTTCCTAACTACATGGAATAAACACAAACACACAAGTTGAGTAATTTTTATCCAGAATGCTTGGGATTAGAAATGCTTAAGGTTTTTAATCGTTTTGAGACTGTGGACTATCCAGACAGACACACAGTACCTTCTAGCTTATATGTGGATATAAGGATGTGCTGGGGGTAAGACTCAAGACTAAAGGGAAAAGTTTATGTTTCTTATAAATGAAGGATGGAGATAATTTTATACAGCAATTTTATTGTACTTCTATAGCTGAGCATGGTGACATGCAGCTGAAATCCCAGTATTCAAGAAGCTGAATCACAAGGATACAGAATTCAAAAGCATACTGTAAAGTTTTAAGTCAAGTATGTATGGACCTTTACTGCATACACTTTTAAACCTCTACTTATATGACACATTGTTACATGTGTTTTTAAGACGCCAAATTAAGCCTGTTTTACTGATTTCTTTTTTTTTTTCAAATGGGTTCAAGTTTATTAAGTAAAGTCCAACTTGTTACAGAAGAATATATGAACATAGAGTGAAAATCAAATGTAACTGAATAAATACACAGATTTGCACAGTAAGACTTTCAATATAAGTATAGTATACATACATAAACACTCACACACAGCATAAGAGATTCTACATGAATATTTAACAGTTAAGTCACCTCTCTTTTTTTTTCTTACTGATTTCTTAAAGGGGAAATCATAGCAATCCTATTTGCTAACTCATGCTTATAATGAAAAGAGTCAAGTATTTCTAAAATGTTATCACTACTGCTACTTCAAAATTTTTATTTTTAACTTGAAAACGTTTCTTGACTTACCTGTTGCGCATAACAAACTGGCTTCTACTCTGTGGGGAATTCTTGGTGGTATTTTCATCGATGCACGTATTTGGTAAAAACTAAAAACACAATAAATAAGTCATTTTAAAGCATATATTCCCATCTCTGTATTTTGTATCTACTAAAATAAAACTCTGGCCCAATTCTACCAGTTTCTATAGTTCTACCAGTTCCCTGTAACATTTCTCATATCCACCTATGAAATATTAGCACAGCATGAGACCAAAAGTGAAATTTGGCACATGTAAGATGAACAATAGAAACATAAACAAATAGACACGGTGCCTTTACTTTATAGCAGTGACTGTGACACTAATCCGTGGAGTTGGAAAGTTATCCAAGAACTTCATCATGGAACTTATTTTTGTTTAAAAGATAATGAAATTGGGCTGGCAAACTTGCTGCCACTCCTGATATCATAAGTTAAATTCTTACAACCTTCATGGAAGGACAAAACTGATTCACTCATATATGACACACACACACAAATATAAAAAAAAAAATCAAAGAAAATAAAATGCTCCTGATTGTGAGTTTGAGAAAGACATCATTAATTTAAAATAGCTTTTAAAAACTGGTTTTACACATGTCTTCAATTCTAGTTTGCAGAAATCAGAAAGCTAGAGCAAAAAGAGTTTAAGTTAGAAGCCAGCTGGGCTTTGTAGAGCCCTGTCTTAGAAAAACAATAAAAATCTTTCATATGATAAGCTAGAAGGTACTATTATAAAGGTATTATGAGAAAAAAAATTAACACTCAGATCCAGCCATGAGTCCCAAAAGCATCGAAAATGACTTGTAGAAGATGGAGTTAGCCAAAATCCCAGAATGAACAGCAAGGCACTCACAGAGTTCTACTTATTGCTAACAGTTGTTGGCAACTGACACTTGCTGGGTGAGGAAAGAGTGTCAGTTTCCACTGGAAATAAAACCTCTGACAAGCTGCCCTTGTTCTAATGGAATAGAAGTAAATATACAGCTTGGCCTTAAGAATACATTGGGAGCACTGAGTAGACTAATCAGTGGATTAAAAAAAAAAACAAAAAACCAAAACAAAACCAAAACAAACAGCACATGGGGTTGAGAGAAAAAGTAGTGGGAGAGGTAGAGGAGAAGACAGACTGATTGAGCCACACTGTTCGCATGCATGAAAAAAATCAATTTTAAAAACTAATTAATTAATATATGTATTTGGTTCATTGTTCAAGAATTCGATTGTTTTCAAGGTAAGAACTACTTTACACATTTTTACTTTTTTTGTTTTAAGACATTTTATCCATCACTGTAATCATTTTAAATGAGGTAAAAGTTATAAAAATTTTTATTAACACAAAATTTCTCAAAGTAAGTCAAACATTAAAACACAAGGATAAGCTTGGTATGGTGGCACACACCTGCAATCCTAGCACTCAGGATGCAGAGGCAGAGAGAGGCAGGTAGATTTCTGTGAGTTTGAGGCCAGCCAAGGATGTACCCTTCCTCCTCCCTCCAACTCCCCCGCCCCCCCAAAAAAATTCCAGAAAAAAGAAAAGGCAGGGACACCGAAAGTGACAACACTGGGATGGATCATTCGCTCAGTGACCACAGAAAACAAAAGCCTGGTTCACTTACGAATGTCCTTCTTAAGCAACACACTCATTACTGGGTTTGATAGCCCTTTCTATTTATTTACTTATGTGTGTAAATGACACGCAGATGGGAGCGAGCATGTAGTCACATCCCAGAGGCAGAGTCAGTCATAGCGAATGGAAGTGTCAAGTGCTCTACATGGACACAGCAGACTCCATGGAGGTAGAGTAGCAAGATGAGTAAGATTATACAGTTTGTTGGCAAGCAAAGAGCGTTGAGAACTAAAACCAAACGAGGAGAAACCTTTAAAACAAAGAGGAAGGTTTTTGAGGCACTCTTCAACCTCCCATGTGAAGAACATGGTTAAATGTTAAGCGAAATATTGTAATCCTTAAGCATAAGTATATGACATAAAAGCTTACTAAGACTAAAAAAATACTAGGTGATATTTCATTTTAAACCACTGAAGCAGTTAAGTGTCTAACCATAATCTTGTATTTGACAGTTTACACAAAAATGAGCATTTGATATGTTCCGGCTAGAAAACAAAAATCCCCACAAGTTTAAACGACGTAACTACCCCCTCACCACCACAGAATGGCAAATATCAAAAGAAACAGGGTTGGTAAGGCAGGGTGTTAAGGCCCATGGCTGGTGGGAATACACACTAGTATAGCCATCATGGAGAACAATATAGCAGCTAGCCAAAAAATGTAAACAACATGATCCTATGAGCCAGCAGCGAGATTCCTATGTGAACCCCACGTTGTAGTATTACCCACAACAGTAAGATGTAAGCTAGCTGTCTATCCATGGATGGCATAAGAAAATGGAGTGCATACAATGAAATGTATACTGTCTTAAAAGGGAAATGCTGTCATCTGAAGTAACATACATGAACCGCAAAGGTGTTTTGCTATGTGAAATAATCCATGCACGGCAGCTTCTACATCCACTTAGTTACGTGTGAAATGCTACTAGAGACCCGAGAGGTAGAGAGCCTGAGGGGGTGTGAGTGGTGGGGGTGTGAGTGGTGGGGGTGTGAGTGGTGGGGGTTTCGGAGGGGCGGGGAATGACGCCTGGGGGAGGGTTCTAGGAGGTGGAGTATGCTGGTCAAAGAACACAAAACTTCAATTACAAAAGAAAATTAAATCTCCATGAGATTGCATACGATGGTAGCCACATATAATAATATATAATGTATTGCATATTTCAAAATTTCAAAGGAACCTTAAATATTCTTAGCACACACAAAGAGTTAAGTAGGTGAGGCAATGGCTAAGCTCACTACCTTGAACAGCTCCAAAATCTTCTACATCAAAACATTACATTGTATCCTATAAAATACAATGATTATAATTTTCCTAAAACTATGAAAATGTCCATATTAGACTACATTAGGAACAACCTATTGGATAGTTGTAAAGGATGAGACATTACCTAAATATTCTTCATCAAAGATGAATGAACTTTAAGGCCTGGTAACATGTATCTCTTTAATTGTGGGCTATATATCGTGTTGTCACTACTCTTTCCTGTGCTAAGGAAAAGCAGCCATGGATACAGTGAACCAATGGATAGGTCTGGATTAGGCTCAGGACTACAGCTTCCTGCCCTGTTTATCTAGTCCCATAATTAGCAGTATGGTACACTGTAATAACATCTAACTTAGTACTATATACAATATTACCTTACTTAACAAATATGGATTGAGTGTTTTTTCATATTTGGGTTTTTTTCATAATAACTACAATTATCAACAAAAAAGTAGAGATTAATATGGAAGAAAAAAATGAAGTAAAATACTGTTAGAAAAGCCAACTCCAAAGTGTGTCCTATAAACAATGTGAATAGACTGTTTATGTGAAGCCAATATGAAACAAGGGGTAATCCATGAGCATAAAAGAGACAGTCTCATTAAACACGCTGAGAAATCTGTGAGGTCACTCTGCCACCGAAGAAAACTTGACTATAATGCAAAGGGACCAGGACCAAGACTGTATCCTGAAAGTAACTGAACAGGAAGAAGAATAAAACCTATGCCGTCCACAGGCTGCACTGCACAGCAACCAAATAGCTAATGAAGTAATGGTCTGCCAATTAGAGAAATGCCACTGTTCTGAAACTCATAGTAAAATAATCACCTTGGGCAAAGACCTTCAAAGGACACGCTGATAGGCTATAGAAAGCTTCATAAAGGTCCACCAGGTTGGTAACACTTGAAATCAATCTTGTCACAAAAAGAAATAGCCAGACACTGTATGTTCTGTAACGTATCCAAAAGGACACAGCACCACTTGAGCTTCCTTCTAAAACCTCTCCTGGAATATCAGCCTTTTGGTTACATCACCGAGCATAGCCTTAAATCAAAATCAGAGAGATAATCAAATGTAATAAAAAAATTAAATCTAGTGGTCAAAAGAATGTTGTATCTCTATGATATTTTTCTTGAACTCTCTAAACAGGATTGTATGAGGTAAAGGTGTTTAAACAAGGAGCAGGTGGTAGTGATGACTCAGTGGCTTCAGCTGGCCTGCTACTGAGCCTGATGGCCTGAGCTTGATAGTTGGAGCCTATCCGTGGACATAGAGAACTGACCCCTGCAGGCTGTCCTCTGATCTCCATGCGCATGCTGTAGCACATGTCCTACATGCAGGCAGACACACACATATACCACATCATAAAAATACCATTAAAGAAAGTATATATGGCATTAAAATGCTAGTACATTTATTTGTGTGTGTGTGTGTGTGTGTGTGTGTGTGTAAGTGTGTTCATACTTCTGTATGCCTCTGGCCAATTCTAAGTGCTAAGAAGTCTCTTTGAATGGCTTCTTTTTTTTCTCTTTGGATCCTTGCCTACCCTGTGACAACAAGATGTAGGATGAAAATCTGTAAAAGAGAGTTGTGTCTGCCCAGTTGAGGCCATTCCACATCAGCTAGTACTCAGCCACACTATCAGCTGACTGGATTGAAGAATGAACCCAGCAAAGATTAGCCAAGCTAAAAGAGCTTAACAGAACTATTTAGCTAAGCAGAAATACATGTTTGATGTAACGCTATTGTAAGCTCTGTGCTTGTTATTAGCTGTTTACAAATATATTACCATAGCAATAAATAATACACAAATCAACACCTAGGTTTGGCACTTGTTAAAACAAAATTTTAAAGCACAATGACTTTATGAACAATTTAAATGTTAATTATAAGAAGTAGAAAAAATAATGAAGAAATTACAGATTAGAAAAATAGTAACTCTTGTTAATGAGATGATAAAATATGCTATTTATAAGAACTTAGGAAGAAATTAGACAATGTCCTAAGAAACTTTTGGAGATGAAAAAGCAATCCTAAATGGTTTCTACTAGCTAAGCACTGTAAGATGGAACAGGAGAGAAAAAGCTGAAGAAAGAATTAGTCACTTTACATCAGGATCCAGGAACCTCAGAGGGAATAGGACTTGCGAGTTGGAAATAAAAATGTTTTGTTTCTGATCTCCTAAAAGATACTCAATATAAGATGACTCAATGACTATATCAAGAATGTAAGTGTACATTTTTCTTCAAAAGTCACCCAAAGAAATAAGGTAGTAGGCTGTAAGCAGGCATTCTTAGATTGACAAAACGCTTTTTAGGAAGTTTAGAGGCATGATCCCACAGAACGCTGATGCCCAAGTGGTAGTGATTACATCTACGGAGCAAGCATGTTTCAAAAACAATCACAGGTATGGGCTTTGAAAGTGTGGAGTAGGCCATGGCTATCAGACATAAATGTGTCTGGCCCATATGCTGAGTCCAAAAATATTCCTATGTTCTGTAACTTTCTTAACCAGCAGACTACAGTGGAAGAAACAGCATGCCAATTCAAGGAACCTTGTATCGTAGATAAAATTATTTTTGAGTTCTGTTGTATGAACCAAGTTAGGCTAGCCTACTGATGAATGAGAGGCTACACAAAGCATACTGGAGGGGAGAAAAGCACACTAGACTATTTTCATTTTTTAAAAATTAATATGGCAAAATTAAGCCAAATCCTCTGAAAAACAACTCCTTAAAGCTAGAAAATCTTTCTATACTTAGTTGTCGAACACCCACCACTGTAAGGCTAGGCTAGACCTAGATCTGGTGACAGAGGATATGATCTAAATTTTATACAAAGATATCTGTAGCCCTCACTTGAGTCATTAACCATTCAACACAACTTTGCCACCCTAATTCCACCCTCCCTTTGCCTTTGCAAGCAGACTGATCTTAAAGCAGATTTCCAAAGAAAAGATATGAAAGACTTCCTGCCCACGTTCATCCAAAGGGACATAAGGACAAACAACCCTATGACCCTGAAAAGGTGTGGATCTTAAACCTACATTCCATAAAATCCAAGAGTTTTTCTTCAAAAAATGGAGACCTTTTAGAATATGTGACTCCTTTTCCTTAGACTTTAACTTCAATTAAAAAGTGGACTCCTAAGGAAGCAAGAAAACCAGAAACCTGCGGCCCAGTAGCCTCTTCTCCAGGAAAGGATCTGCTGATCAAACTATATGACAACTGACCTACACATCCTCTGACCTCTGTCTCATGGGTTGTTATGAACGGCTACACTGCCAAGGGAACAGTCTTTTTTCTCTTACTGTTGGGCTAGACTAGTAATAGATCGTTACTTTTTACCTGATTTGGTTCCATACTTCTTTTGGGATACAGGAAGTGAGTCAGCAGGTTATGGATCCAGCACCAGACAGCACAGCACAACGCACAGCCAGTCCTTCACAGGAGCATTCTGTAGATGCCTCTGAACCGCCTGCTGAGCTCCTTTCTTTTTGCTTTCTTTTTCTTTTGAAAAGTGTTTCCTATGTAATGCAGGCTAGCCTGAAACAGTTATATAACCCAGCCTAGCCTTTTGTGCTTGTTTCCTCAATGCTAGGCATTACATACATGAATCACCATTCTAGGCTAGCCTTCTATTTTTTCCATGCAACCATCAATGTTACTGTATGTGGTGGCTTGCTTTCAGATGGCCTCCATGGGCTCATCCATTTGAAATTGCAGTCCTCAGTTGGTGGAACCATTTGGAAAGATTGAGGAGGTGTGGCCTCACTGGAAGAGGATGTTCCTGAAGAAGGCTTTGAGGTTTCAAAAGTCTAGGGCCAATCCCAAGACTGTGTATTTCTCCCTTTCTGTGCCTCCAGACTGAGGATCAAGATGTGTGCTCAGCTATTTCTGCTACCACGCCTTTGCTCTGTCACCACAGACTCTGGTTCTCTTAAACTCTAAGGCCCAAGTTAAATGGTTTCTTTTATAATGGCATTTATTAATGGCATTTTATCAAAGCAATAGAATAACAGACCACATTAACACGTGCTTGTGCTTGTAGTAATAGTGATAATAATTCTATTCTCACTGGGAAATGACTCATTGTAGAATTTTTCCCCAATTTTCTCCCAATTAATTTAAATATTAATACAACAAGAAGCCTGTGATTGGACAGGGAAAAGAAAGACGGAGCTAAGAGTTTCAAGGACAGAGACAGGGAGAGGAAGAGAAGGGAGGAAGAAAGATGGAAGAAAAGAAAGACGATCCAGATTCCACATGGCTTTAAATAGCCACAGGTAGCTATGACTATCTTATAAGGGATGGATAATTACAGTACAATTTGTCTTATCTAGGGGGGCAATTTATATTACTATCAACTGGCTCTGAAATTATTGTGTGGGCATCTTGTGAATTGAGAATTTATTGATATATAAATCTGACTGATAATTATAAGCTTCTAGAGTTTTGATTTACTGGGTTAAGGGGATTTGGGACCACTATCTGCAGGATGTGGATGGCTGGGACGGTACAAGCAGAGGCAGGCGAACCAGACCTGGGAAGACTGTTGCCTGTGGCTAGCACTTGGAGGCTGCAAGCCGAGACCGCTGGAGCAGAGAGTAGCTGGGTCTAGTGCTGCTCGGTGCCAGTTTTTAATATCTCCTGCAACAACTCACTGAACCCTAAACCCACACTATCAGTGCATCTCCAGACACTAAAGGCTATCAGAAACACAGTTCTGTCTTTCCATGACCTTTCTTCTAGAATTCTAAAAATCCTTAAAAAATAACATATTCGTGTGGTAGTTCCTACCCAGCACTTGAAAGACTGATGAAGAACTTTTATGCATTTAAAGTCAGCCAGGACTACGTAGCAAGATCCTATCTCAAAAATTACAAAATAAATCAACTGAATAAATATATATTCATATTTCTAAGACTTGGTTCTTTCATTTCGCCCTTTGCCTATTTAAGTCTTCTCTGAATGTTAATCCTATCTCTGATGCAGGATAAACAGATAGGAAAAAAGGATGGGACACAAACTGAGGAAGAAGTCCCTCCTGCTAGAATCTAATTAGTTTTTCTGCTGAAAGTCAAGAAACTTCAATATAAAGCCAAAATTCCCATAAAGATAATGCCAGTTTTCCTAAGAGCTTTCAAATAAAAATGCTAAAAGCAAACAAGCTAGACAGATGGCGCCATAGTTAAGAGTAGGTAGTGCTCTTAAAGAGGACCCAAGTTTTAGTTCCCAACTCTTACGTCAGGAGGCTCCAATCACCTGTAACTTCAACTCCGGGGATCTGAAGCCTTCTTCTGGCCTCTATGGGCCCTGCATGCATATGAGCAAACTTACAGACAGACAGACAAATGTACACACAAAGACTCACAAACAAGTCTTAAACAACAAAACCCCCATGGTTACGTAGGCAAGGGTCTTGGTAACAATGAAGCCCACTGTCTCAGCACTTCTCTCACACCACTGAACCTAAGCAGAGCTCCTTGAAAACCACCTTACACCTTCATTTACAAAACGACATTCATTACAACAACAAAAAGTAAATGAGCTCAGAGTTTTCCTTCATTTTCAAGTTAAATTTTAAACCTTGCTTAGTCTGTAAACCATGTTGTCCATTGCACGCCATGCTTCCACATGTAACTGAGACACAGACTCTAATGGCACTGACATTACATGCCATGCTTCCACATGTACCTGAGACACAGACTCTAATGGCACTGACATTACATGCCATGCTTCCACATGTAACTGAGACACAGACTCTAATGGCACTGACATTACATGCCATGCTTCTTCCACATATACCTGAGACACAGACTCTGATGGCACTGACATTGCATGCCATGCTTCCACATGTACCTGAGACACAGACTCTGATGGCACTGACATTGC
>NW_021604619.1:2670037-2695873 GCF_004785775.1 Grammomys surdaster
CACAGACTCTGATGGCACTGACATTGCATGCCACGCTTCCACATGTAACTGAGACACAGACTCTGATGGCACTGAAATGAGACTTTCTCTTGAGAAGCACACATCCAGGTCTTGAATATGGACTGCAATTTTCCTTAACAATTCTTTGTTTCTCTTAAATGCTGACTCTTGAGAGTATATTTTTCCTTGTCTTAATAAGCTTTACCCTGGCTCATCATGAAATACTTTTCTGCAAAGCGTGAAGGAGCTGCCTTTCTCTGAATGGAGATCTTCAAGTGGCAAAGGAAATTTCTCAGGCTACACAGCAGTGTTGGGCTGTTTTCCTAGTGCTGCTAATATCACTGTAATGACTTTACTGACAGAAAAATGGCCTGCTTGATTTCTATTGAATCTTCATTATATATGCTTGATATTTCTACTTAGCTATTTCTTTGTAAATAACTTTCCTCCATTATATAATAGGCCTATAAACAGTAAAAATGAGATAATACATTTTCATTAAAGCATTCTCTCAATGATCAATACAAAGTCTCAAATACATAAATATATTCAGCATTATCACTAAATCCATCTACATAATCCCCAAATATCTAGTCATATGAGATTACTCAGACTATAATCACTTGAATGTAACTTTTTTTTACATATATGCTGGAATAAAACCTGAAGTTAAATTCTTACTATAAAATGCATACCCTCTTTGGAATAAATCCACATTGTAGAACTTGTTTAGCTCCACGGAGAATTCTACCATTGCTTGAACTTCAGTCATTTTTAATTTATACCCAGAGGACAAATCTGGTAACAGCACCTTAGTTAAAAAAGGGGAGAAGTCATGAGAAGCACAATAGAAATGGCAACTTAGACGCCTACCTTAGCTTAATCCAACTAAGCAGGACCAGAATCCAGAGATTACCAATTAGAAGTGCTATACAGGACGTGTTGGTTATGAAGCTTTTCTAACATTTGTTTCCCCCATTACATCCATATGACAATCCATGAATAGTTTTGTTAAATGAAGAAAATATTTCTTAAAGAACAAAGCACTTTTGAATTTAAAAAAAAATCCTTCTCATTATAAAAACTTAAGGCATTCATTTTCATAGAAGTTAAAATAAAAGGTGCACAAGCAAGTGAAAATTAAAACATTCACATACACATTGAAAAATAGTTTCATATGTGTGTATTAGCACACACACACACACATATAAAACTGGTATCAATGGCTTGTATAGTTTTCTAATCTGCTTATTTCAGATCAGCTTCTGAAGAACATTTAAGCCAGTAAGTGTAAATGACATTATTTTAACTGTAACTATTATCCTGTGGGCATCCTATGTTGTACTTTAAAGGGCCACCTTGTATTAGTGCTTCAGCGGTTTCTATCTTCCCTATTTAGAGAGATACCAAACATCCATACCAAGAGCACATATTGTGAAGAGCAAGTTAGAGAAGAAAAACACTCGGAGATAATCCTCCACTGATTTCTGGTATCTCTATACTTCTTACTAAGGCAAGGACTCTAACAGCCTTTGTTCCAGGCTATCTCTTCACGGACATCTTGAAAGGCAGCAACAGTGTCTCATGCTAGAGAAAAGGGTAGATTCTACTCTTTGCTCTACACAATAAAGCCTTTATTCTACACAATAAAGTTTTCCCAAACAGAAAACAGGTGGGTAGACTGTCCATTATCAAAGTTCCAGGATTCTTTAGCTCAGAGTTCCTCTCCTATACTATACTTTGTTGCTATGTGATGCCACCTGGCACTCTAGCACAACTGCTGTGCGTATAACCCATCTTTGTCTCTGATTGTTGAGTCCACTGTCTTCTACCAACATTTTAGCACCATAGCAAGTAATTCATTAGCAAGCATAGTAAAATCTCTAAGCCTTCACAGCTCTTGAAAAACTACTTCCCTGAAATTCAGCAAGTATTCTAACCTGTGATGAAGCAAGTGCAAAAGAAATGTCATATGCTTACCTCTGCTGATCAGATCTTCACTTTACATTATTAAATAACGAATCTTGTATTTCCAGTTACTGATTCTTGTTGTTAAAATATATTGTGCCCCCTATGAGAAAGAAACAATAAAATAAAACCACAGATACAAAATCTATCTTTAAAATACCTATGTTTTATTATTTAACATTAACAATTTACACAGAGGATTTACATCCTCCTCAAGGCTTAGGAATACATTATAACTTCATCATTAACTATTCTGTATTTCTATTAAGGATTCACTTATGTAGACTACACAATACAATACAGAGTACTTTCTTAGTTGAGTGATTCAGAAACACTTCTCAATGAACACCTAAAACATTGGAGACCTTTCGTAATTTTTAAGATCGAGAATTTATTTAAAATAACTAAGTAGTGAGTTTAAAATTTCATGTATTTCATACAGACATGTATACATAAAATATAGTATTTAAAATAATGACAAAACACTGCCAGACTATGCTATAGTTTTTCTTACAGTTCAAATATTTAGATGAAAAAACTTCTGACTTGAATGCAACTTTGTTAGGTTTCAAAAACACTAAAATGAGGACCATGTTCACCCTTCACTGTTTTTCTTCTGTCATGAAGATGTAGACTATGCCACGTCCTCAGGCTACTACTTTAGTCACCACATCAATTATAATAAGGATTAATACAGATCACATTAAAGTACCTTTAGATAAGAGACTCCCCCATTTCATAGAAATGAGATCAGTCCTGGGTCCCAGTGGGCCCAGTAATCACAAGAAAAGCAGGAAGCACATATAGTATAGTACAACGGTACTGTCTTTAAGTATTTAGGACTTCAGTCCCAAGACGTTGTCTTTCTTTCCTTTAAAGCATAGATAGCACTCATCTCATAGTAAACAGTAATAGTAATAGGCCTGCTCCAGGGACAAGAGATAAATTCTAATCTCGTTTAAGCTCCTTTCATTTTGTGATCCCTATTGGGCCTTTCTTATATAAAGAATTGGGAAGTAGGTACAGTTTTAATAGAACCTTAAAACATATGAATCAATAATTACCAAAAGTCGGGTGCATTTGCAACAAAATCTTAAGACACATGACATTAGCTTTCATACCAGGCAACAAAGACCCATACTACAAAATAGTGATAGAGTCTCTTACACAGAGCTAGCTGATAAAAAGTTTACCTCCAGAACTAGGTATCCCTCTAAATGCCCCAGAAATGTGGCTGAAAACAATCACAACACTAGTTGTGTTGGTGGCTCTCTTTGGTTACTTTGTAAGCAAAGATGGAAGGAAACAAAGTGGTCGACACTGGGGACTTGCACTCAAGTACTCCAATATACCAAATCAGAATTCCTTTCTCAAAGGAATTCTAAAGATTCTTGACATAAGAAGTTAACATTAGCTACGGGTGTTGCCATCCTACAAATTGCCTGTTATTACATATGGTTTAAAAATAACAGCCACTCAGATGAGACATAAAGTTGAATCTCACTGAAATAAGGCTATTAAAATGAAATCAGTGTATCTAAAGCACAAGCATATAAGCCACATCCAAAAAAGAAGTTCAGCAAGTCACTGACACAGAAAATATAATAGAAAAAAACCCCACAAAATCCTATCTTTTTAATTAACAAAACAACATTTGCTAAAGAAATAACCTGTAAAACCCTGTGACTTTGTAACTTGCAAGCTATAGAATCTGCAATAATAGGAAGCTATAGATGGTATGAAAACTGTATCGTTCAAAGGGACAAACTTTCAGCTTGAGTGTTAATGTGGCTCTAAGGAGGTTAACACAAGGAAGGAGTATCCAGATAGCGATTAGAGGGCCCCTAATGCAATGAACCTACATGTTCCCATCTGAAATCAGAACTGCAGCATCCCTGCACTGAGGACACGGTCACTCCATTATTCTAGTCCAGCACTGCTCTCAGCAGAAAGTGTTTCCTACTGTTTGTTTTCCCCATTGGGAGTCGTTTTACTATTTTATTTCTGATTTCACTGGCAAGTGCACGGGGGACGGGGTGGAGCAGACAGGCGTTTTAGTTCTAGGTATCTGGACTTGGCAGAGCTCTCAGTGACTTAGGATCAATGCAACACATAGAAGGTTCTTATTTTCTTTTTGGTTTTTGGTTTTTCTTTATAGGAAGGGAGGTCACGTTATTGATAGGTTACACACGTGATTGCTAGAATAGCGACACTGCATGTCACTTCTTTTTTCCTTCCCAAGCCAAATGGTCACCAAGCCCGAGACTGTTTCTCAATCTCTCTTGACGCCAAGTTACCCTGTCTGTGGAATGTGGTCAGCTGACCACACTCATGGACTATACATTGATGTGAAGCATGCGGCAACTATCTAACTTGTCTAAAGGAAGACTCTGCCCTTTAGTTCACTTGCCATCATTTTTCTAGGCAAGAATATCTTTTTGACAGTGGTCTAGTTATGATCACACAGATTAGGACAGAACTCTTTAAAGACTGGCAAAAGAGGAGAAGGATTCTGGGCTCCCGAGTGTCTTAGCTGCTTAGGCACTGCTCAGTCCTTCATCTTATGATTCTTCGATACAGTAAGAGACTTAATCTTACCCTTGTATGTGGATCTTTCATAACGTCTCTGACCTCATCTTAGCAGCCCGCCCAGTCCAGCCATACTTAATTCCTTTCTATTGCTCAAGCACAGTTGATGGCCCCCAAGTCCTCGTGCTCATTTTTCTCTGGCGCTCTCCTCCATCCAGCTACGGACATGACTCACTCTTTTACCTTCTCTTGGGCTAGACTTAAATACCAGCTACTCAACTCAGCCACATTATCTACCTGCTTCGGCCACACCCTATCTGTTCCTAAGCACGGATGTCCCTTTAAAATATTGAAGGCTTTACCCACTACCTTTTAAAAACTAGGTTGCTACATAGCCCAAGCTGGTCCTAAATTCTCAATCTTTCTACTTCTTCCTCCAAATAATGTGATTGTAAACATTAGCTATTAAATCCAGCCTTATTACCCTTTCTTCTACCTTAAATACACTGTTAAGAAGATATTCTTGTAAAAGTGGGAAGTTCTGGTAACTGTTTACTGGTTCATACTTGTATGGCCAGACACATGGGAGGAACTCAAATTTTAATTTTAGAGAATATTTAAGATATTTAACATTAAATATTTCATAAATAGAAATCACTATTTTTCTCCTATCTAAAATAAACCAATTTGGAGGAAGGTGTTATGATATGGATATGTTGAAAACAGGCACTGATGAATAAGTTCCTTTATTAGTGTATGTCAGAACCCCCCTCTGCTCCAGTTCCTATACCTTACTGTGCTTTCGCTACATTGTTGCTGTCTCCTTGTCTTAAATCCTTTCCTTTTCATTGAGAAACCTTAAAGAGAAATATACATATATGTATATACAAATGTAAACAATGCTTACAAAATCACTGTGACTTTCACTGGTACCCTCAAAAGCACAGGTGGGTTTACTTTTATGAATTGTTTAGAGAAAAAAATAATAAAAGAACTAAGGAAAAAGTAAAGGGTGAAAGAAGAAAGAAAAATGAGGATTCTCAGGGTTAGTGAGCATGATTGTGATTCTCTTGACACAAACTAGTCTTTTCCCATCTATGAAATGCTGCTTGGCCCCATCAATCCTTGCTGGCTCTCTGCAAGAGGAATCAGACCTGTTCTGTGACCTCCAGTCCACCCCTTGGTAGCAATCACTGATGGCTCAAAATTCCCAAAACGAAGCTGGAAGATTTTTCCCCCCTTAAGGTGAAATCTTACTTTTAAATGCTGCTAACTCATTAAAAATCAAGATCAAAAACTTGTGTACTGTAAACCAAATTCAAAAAGTACAAATTCATTCTATGGACTAACATACTGATTTCTAATTTATACAGATTTTTACACCACTCACAAGAAAAATCCTGGTCTGTCCTTTCTCAAGAACTAACAAAATTGTTAGAAAAGACTTCTTTCCTTGTAGCACAATTATGTATAGGGAATTCTCCATTGCAACCGTTCTGCAGTCACAAGTCATGAGCTTTACAGCCTTTTCAATAGTCTAGGGCTGGCTCAGAGTTCATGGATTTAACTATGGCCTCTGTCATTATCAGAATCAGCTGAATTATCTGAGACTAGATGGTTTACCCTTGTAGCCCTGGCAAAACAATATAAAACTCAATAATCTGGAGGCCAATCAAACAGAAATCCGTTCTGCATCACTTCCTAAATCACCATCAGATAATTCAGCTAAGCAATCTACAAATCCCTATGTAGACATGGAGATACTCTGATGCTCAGTGAGACATCCATGCTGAAAAGCCCATCCCTACCAAGCAAAGCTAATAAGCAGAGAGAAAAAATTACCTTGTAATACCTCAGGAAAAGTTAGTTTTCTCCAAAAGAAAACACTTCAGTCATGAATCTGAAAGTCATTCTTGTTCTTTCTGAAATGCTGTGTCCAACATGGAGACCACAACAAAACTATCTTAGTGTGATTGAGGAATGAGTTAATTAAATTTCAATCTAACACAGAAGCCATGTGAAATATTTCTCTACCAAGCACAGCTTTACTGTGCTGACAGAACTACTCTTTTAAACATTCTATGTAGAGTATTAAAAACATTAGGCCTGGCCACAGTAATGGACACCTTTAATTCTAACACTCAGGAGGCAGAGGCAGGAGATCTCTCAATTCAACTCAAACAGGACAGGACCTGAGGCAGGAGTTGATACAGAGACCATGGAAGGGTGCTGCTAACTGGGTGGCTTTCTATGAATTACTCAGCCTGCTTTCTTACAGAATCTGGGACAACCAGCTTAGGGATGACCACATCCACAATGGCCTGGGTCCTCCCTCATTAATCCCTAATTAAGAAATACCTTCTTATGAAGGCGTTGTTTTTCCCCCAATTAAGGTTTCCTCTTTAAGATAACTTGTGCCAAGTTGACATAAAACTATCAAGTACAGTATGTCTTTTTAAAAAATATTTAAAACTTTAGATTTATATGTATTTATGGGTACTTGTGTAGGGGTGCCCACAGGGGCCAGACTTCCTAGCGGCTATGAGCTGCCTGATATGGGTGCTGGCAATCAAACACTAGTCCTCTGCAAGACTAGCAAGTATTCTTTCTTAACCACCAAGCCATCTCTCCAGAACTTACATACTAAATTATTTCAAGTAGCATTGAATTAAAATTAATTTTACCTGTTTCCCCACTTTTTTCAGAATTTTTACTTATTTAATATGCAAGGGCACACAATGACAGCATGCATGAGAAGGTCAGAGCACAACTTGCAGGGGTAGATTCTTTCCTTTTACTGTGTGGGTTTCAGGTCAACAGATTGGGGGCAAGTATCTTCATCTGCTGAGCCATCTCACCAGCCCTCAAAACTAATCTCATTTGGGTTTAGGATACATGGTTACTAGAATATTTTAAATTACATGCTCTCACAAACTTCTACTGTACATCAGTCCACTCATACTAAGCTGTCTCAGTGGCTAGTGTGTATACACTAACTGCCCCAGAAGTAGCATTAACGTAGTACATAGTACTACCATGCATAGCTTTTACGAATACGAAGACAGCAACTCTCCATTAAAGCAGCTGAGACAGCTATGAGCACTAAATAACTGCCAAGGGATGGACCTTGGGAAAACGCAAGAAATGCTCCTACATCATCCACACTGATCCTAAAATACCCTCAACTCAAAAGTCCTTAGTGCTTTAGAATATCACAAATGTGGAAGCACCTGAAACTGCAAGGCAAAGCCCTGAGGTCCCCAAGATGAACTTGGAGACCACAGAATGAACTGCTCTCACAGAAATTGAGAAGCACCCTTCACTCTCCCACTGTAGGATCACAGACACCCTTGGGATGTTCTGTTTACTAAGGCAGATGGAAAAGTAGTTGAACAAATTAGAGATGCCATACTCCTTGTCAGACCATGAAATATAGGGGCCACCTTCCACTCAAGGGGGAGCTAACAGCTTCTACTTGTAATTTAGGAACTAGAAGACAAATGGGATCAGATCAGGTAATAGTGACAGTCCAAACAGTGACATCCAAATGATACCACCTATAGAAAACAAACAAGCAAACAACTTCTTAAAAGCCTCCTTGTTAGTATGTAGTATTCATTTTCTCATAAAACAAGAAATACTTTTCTGTGGCAGGATATTTTCCTGCCCATTGTATTTGCAGTGGAGCTAGGTAATTGGGCAGTAGAAGAGGTAGGTGGAGTGAGAAGTTGGGAGGAGAAAAGAAGAGGAGAGAGGAAGGAGGAGAAGCAAGATAGAGATGCATGGGTCTCTAGCAGTCTCGTGTAATTAAACATATCAAAAGGTTAGATACTGGGTAGCAATTCTAACTGTGTGGGCATCTTGTATATTGAGCACTTGCTAATATATATATCCACTGGATAATCTTTAAGCTTTAAGAGTCTCATTTCTACTGGGTACTAGAATTGTTATATCTACTGCATGGGGGTGGCAGTTATTCCCTTGGTTTGGGGCATGGACTTCACAAAGCTGTTTGGTGGAGGCAGCTGCCAAGCTAATGTCTCGTGGGTTCAGGGCCAAAGCTAGCCACACCGAGGCCAGGAGCTAGAGCCATGCTGCTTTATCCTACATCTCCCAAGACACTTTTCCCTCCAGTACTGTCTAAATGTTCATTTTTTTTTCCCAGCTCAACACTGTCAAACATAGTTAGACATCATTTTAAGGAGCCATACTGCTATTAGATCTTCTTATTCACTATAGTAAGAGGCTCACATGACAGACATGGAAGCTGATATCAAAGGAAAGAACAGCAGATTCATTCACACTGTAATAGATAACTGGGAACTGAAAGTAACATTTGGGAATTGCAACCAACAATAGAAGACTATCTAAAATGCAGCTAAATTTAAGTATGTCAGTTAGAAATATGACAGAGAGTTGTTTAATGAGGTTAGAATGGGGTTACCTCAATGCATATAATAGCAGTGAATATAAAATCCACGTCAATTTCCTTGGATTTCTCTAAAGAAATAAATAGGAGGCCTTAAATAGGAGGAAGCCAAGAAGACTTCAGAATGCTGTTTTCTTGTAACACAAAGTTCTTTTTAATAATCCTGTTTGTATCCCACCAAGCAGTAGAAAGACAGTCCTCCTGGTGAAAGGAATGCTTAGCTTTCCTAAATTTCAATCTAAATTTAGAACTCTACATTTACATAGCTGTTTTAAGCTAATCTTGACTAAGACATAAACCACAGCAAATATACTAAAGACAATCAGCTGGTGACATCTGGACTTTCAGGGTTTGTTATCAAGTCTGCTATAGGGTATAAATTCTAGTCATGTGATTAAGTATGCACTGGCTGGCTGATTGTGACTCTCTGAGCAAGTCTTATTTCTTAGGCTTGTATGCAGTTCCTTTTCTGGGTGGCTGAGGCCATGGCACCCTACCCATCTTTTTAGTTCTTGCTGGGTGACCCATGCTCAGTACTGGACCATAGCCTGCTCTAAATGGCCCAGCCACCTGGCAAGTACCAGCCTCTAAGGATCACCACCACCCAGAAAGCTTTTAACTCTTTATTCCGAATCATCTGCATGAACATACACTCAGCAGTAACGCCACTCACTGAAAAAAAGGGACTCAGGGCAAAGCTGAGCTTATTCGAGTTGTTCCATTAAAGAGAACAAGTTAAGCAAATTGTCTATCCAGAATTATTTGCTGGCATTCCTCACTTCTCAAAGTAAACTCTGAATTTAGCATTTTACCAGCCACTTGCACACTGCATGAATTACACAAAATTAAAAATAGAGAGAATTAGATTCTCCTCTTTGGGAAAGGGAGAGAACAGACCTTTGAGAGGAGAGGGAAGAATAATCTGACAGACATATGTTTCTGGAAAGCTTTGTTCTCCGTCGGTGATACCAAATAGAAAGCAAACAGCAGAGTGAAATAGAAGCAAATACAGGCACTTACGACTTGTGCAGCAACTCCTACGCTAGCAGCTTTAGTTATGCTATTTGATTTATTTCTCCTAGAAGTCTGCAAGTTACGTTTTCCAGGAACACAAAATGTTCCTGTAACTATTCCATGGTCACACAGAAAGGAATTAATGAAAAAAGACAAAGACTGTGTTCAGCCCCATTGCCCCATATTTGCACTTACAATACTCTAAAATCCACACCCGTAACTAACAGTTAATGGTCATGAAGCCACAGATAAACATGTCCACCAGAGGAAAAGCCAGGAAAAAACACTAACGGGAAAAACTACACTTACTAAATTAACTATGTTCGGTCTCCCATGTACCCAACAGTATTTCCTATGAAATCTTTAAAGTGCTCACATACACAGTTACAAACAACAGCATACTTTGAAGAGACTGTCCCTTCTGGTTTCTTTAAAGCCTGTGTTTATACAGCTGACTATTAAAAGGAAAATGTATCATTACTAATATTAGAACCGACATTTATATAGGTAGGCACTCTTTAAAAATCAACAAAAGGAACACTTTTTTTTATTGATATTAGAAAACTGTGTCAATGGCATAAAAAAAAGGACAAAAAAAAAGTAGGAAGCATTAGTTATCCTGAGAGTTTGTCCATGTTTCCTTCTGTACATGAGAATGGCGTGAACAATGAGCCTTTTATGTGACAATGGAAAATCCTACCTCCACTATCATTTGGACAATAGGAACATGGGATTTATTAAAACCAGTTCATGCAAACTTTTTAAGGATACATTAAAGTACAGAAATTCTAATCCAGCAACATGGCTGCTCTAGCAAGGCATCACATCTAAAGGTATGATCTGGCCAGACTGCAATCACACCCTGGGTTACAGTCTGTCTGATTTGGCTGGAACACAGACATGCCCTTAGTATACACCTTAGATCCCTAACAGTGAAGGTAGGGTTAGTTTGTAGAAGGAAGCAGCCATGTTTGAAAGTGATGTCTAATGGAGGGGCACAGTGAGGCATCAGAGAAGATTTGTCAGAAGGGGATATGCACAGTTCACACAGGAACAGAGAGGAACCACAGGCTACTGAAGAGCAGTGAGGGAGAGATTACCCTAACAGCACAGGACAGCTGCTGTTCAATATGTCACTCTACTAGAAACCTTTAAGACTTCAGAAGGACCTAAGTTACAAAAGTCTATGGATTCACAGTTCAAGGATCTGCTTAACAGTGTTGGAAAGAAAAACAAACTTTTTTTTTGTTATCTCAACAGAAAACAAGCCTCAGAACCAGAGTAAAGAAAACTATTGTAAGAAATACTGTCTTCTTGACATCCTACACTTCTTTGTAGTTATTATTCCACGACCAACTTTGATATCAGACCTGGATTCTAATTCAGACTTAAATGTCTTTTCTCAAGGGGAAATAAATTTATAATGCCTATCTGAGAAACTAATGCTCACAAAGGAATACACACAAAGCACTAAGTGTGGTATCTGGTGCATGATGAGCAATAAATAGCTAACTGTAACTTTTATAATAATTTTTAAATATTGTTTGAGAAAATATCTACTCCAAACAATATAGATCAAGTAAAACTAGTTATAATTTTCAAGTGTATAGCCTCACAATATTTTCACTTACAGGACACATGACTTTAAATGGAGAATGATTAAGTCCAATTAAAAATCCAATGAAAATCTTTGAAAAGGCTGGAGAAAATAAACAACAGAAGATTTCAATTAAAAACTTAAAGAATTTTTTTTTATTGCTTTCACTTCTAACATTTTGCCCTGCTCACCTGTATGAGGGCTATTTCAGAACTCTTCTACAAGCATTATATTACTATATGGCAATGTAGTCATGAGTTTACATAAAGGAGCTGGGGAAAGCCTGCATTCTAACCCTGTCCACCTGCACTGGGAACTCCTTTAAGTCTTAAAGCTAAGTAAGGACGAGGACAGTGTGAAAACCTGGAGCTCTCAATTCCATATGACAAAAGGGACAGAGCAAACAGGCTTCCACGGTCTTACCCTGACCATGATCCCTGACTTTGTTACTTATATGTGAAGAGGGAGTAACTTCCAAGTCTATAACTTACTGGCGCCTTGTACACATCAATGATCATGTGTGACAGTCACCACTGTTCTAACAACAATGATGAATGATGCACTTGCTTTCTATAGTATAACCCAGAGAGGATTCAATAGGGAACACGAGTTCTGGGCAGACTAAACTAACTGTTGCTTAAGGATGTGAGTAACATTTAACAGAAATGTTCTAAATGCCTATTGATGAGAACCCACTGCATTTGGTCAAACCCAGACTTCTATATTCACAAGAGACTTCAGAAATAATTTCTGTATTATCGTTGGTGTGATAGAACTCTATAAAAGGAAATAGACACTATAATTTTCTTAGACCTCTTTCTTGGATGAGAGATAATTCAAAGTTGGCTTCTTAAAAACAAGAACTGGGTAAGAGTTTATTTAAATAGGAGATCTCCTTTAATGACACAGTATACCTGGCACCTTTGTATTTCTATATTTCTATTAAAGAGGTTAATTTTTATATTTAGTACACCCTTAATAACTGAACACATAGGTGCATGTTAAAAACTGAAAATCCTTAAAATATGCAACCACTGTAGAGATGCCTAACTAAACTCTTGAAAACATGCAGCCTACAAACATGTACATCGTAATTTTTTTAAAAATCTTCAGGATCCACTAAGAATGCTGTATCACAACTCTGCATCTGGTTCCTACTCATTCCTAAACCTTCTTCCTGACACTCAAAACAAACTGACCTACTCACTTTAAAGCCCGATGCTTTATCTCCACTCACTTAAACAAACACATGTACACATCACAAAGTTCACTAAGTAGTTTTTTCCTCAATACCTCAATACAAAAACAAAGGAAATCCTTGCTTTTTATATCTCCTAAACAATCTCTTGTGACCCCTAAGTCCCAAGGGGCTCTAGTTTATATAAACTAAAGTGAACATAAAAGACAACAGAAAACTAGAGAGTAACTAAAGATAGAACTCTTACAGTTCCTTTCAGGAGCGACTCCTGGCAAACCAAGTGTTCGTCTCGTTCACATACTGAATGATCCAATGCCTGCTCATTGTGTCTGAACATTAACCACTCTAAGCTCGTTCATAGTTCACTACTGTTCTACCAGATACAGTACACAGAAATACGATATTTTTAAAAAAGACATCAAACTGTTTAGCTTGATCTTAAAGGATTTAAGTACTAGTAACTTTATTGTTGCTAGTCTATAATTAAACAAACAAAAATTATGTATTTATGTGGTAATTTTTGTCTGTGGTGGCCCTAAACATGTTTAAATGAGGGGTGATTACAGCTAGATTACTGGGTTGCCAGCATTACTACTACAGTTTACAGGTGGAGACACTGAAGGAGAGGTTAAATGGCTTCTTCAGACTACTACTGAGTTATGCTCTGGGTTCAAATCTTTCCACATTTACTCTTGTGCCTGCTGCATAACATAGATCTCTTATTTAATTTCAAAGAAAATAAAAGTAGCTGACTATAATACTAAGAATTTGTAGATGGTGACCTTCTAATGGATATTTCCCTATAAGTAAAGAGACTGGTTTTTAAGGGCAGCAAACATCTTTGAGAACTAGCAGTAATTTATTTGCGTTTGAAAAAGCATTTAAAATGTAAACTACAGGAAAAGTTCACTTCATCATTCAGGCTAGCTCTTTTAAGAGAAATGTAGTTTGTTTGTTTATTTATTTATTGTTTTTTTTTTTTCAAGACAGGGTTTCTCTGTGCAGCCCTGGCTGTCCTGGAACTCACTCTGTAGACCAGGCTGGCCTCGAACTCAGAAATCCACCTGCCTCTGCTCCAAGTGCTAGGATTAAAGGTGTGCGCCGCTGCCGCCATCACCGCTGCCCGGTGAAATGTAGTTTAATAACACTGGGTTCTTCTACTTTTTTACTTGTAAGTCACTTTGAACAAGAAACTACATCTTTTTTCCCTGCTTTGGTATTTTTCTTCTTAAAACTGAAATAGAAAAAAATATAAGTCCTACCTGGCATAGATAACATAAGGAAGAACTTATTGTTTGTAGACTGCTTTGAGATTCCAGAATGAAATACATAATCCAGTTGTTCTTCAACCCTAAAATAAAGGCAAACTTTACTGAAAATAATTGCCTCAGCAGATGCCTCCAGAATGTGATACTACACCATTATTAACAGAAACATCAATTTCATTTAAATTAGATTTGACTCAAAATGGAGGGAAGAAAAGCTCCCAAATGTATTAAGTTCTTTTGCCCAAATCAAAAGATTAATACTTCTTTCTCGTTCTTCCTCAATGAGTAGGTATCCTACTCTTGTTAGTAGAAACTGTATCAATTTATTAAATAGAACAGGCTCAAAATGATGTAACCAACCGTAATCGTGAAAGTAAAAGATCAAATCAATATATTTTATATACCAATTTTTGTTAAATTTCATTTCAGATTTATTCCTGGACAACTGTTACTAACTCTTTATAAATGGCCAGACTGTTTCTCATAACATGACTGGTACATGTAATTCTTAAAGATCCAATAAAGTGAACTGCCATTCTTTAGATAATTTCTGGTGAAGAGAAATGAAACTGATTGGTCTGGAAGCTTCACTAGGGATACTAGGCATATCCCTAGCTTACGTAGAAAGCAGAAGGGACAAGAGGTTGTTACAACTCTTTAGGGATGTAATAAAAAGTAAAACATGGACTGAATGAAGAGGCTCCATCCATACCAATAGGAAAAAGGAGTTTTATGGATTCAAAAACACAACATCCACATTGAAGAACTGAAATCGGGTCGGTATGAAGGTTAAGAGCTACTGGACAGAAAGCAACAAGAAGTACCAAAAGAGAGGTAAGAGAGCGAGGGCCTCTGAAGGAAGGCTGAACACAGAAAGAACACTAGAGCAAAGGGATGCTTAAACGCAACAAGAAACAAACCCAGCAAAAAGCCAAAAAGCCCACCCTCCCACAAGTCAGTAACTAACAAAAGAGCTAGAATGATGTGCCAAAGGAGGAAAATAGTGCTAACAGCGAGAAAACTGGTGAGCGACGGCCGAGAGGTTAACGACTGGGGATGCACAGTCGAGGGAAGCAACCAGCGCAGAGCTGGACCGACGTCGAGGGACCACCGGGGCCAAAGGGCACACGGGTGCGGTTGGAAGCGAATGAGGGTCGAAGGGCCAGGCGGCGACGATGGAGCGGGACGGAGAGCGGGCTGGACGCCCGGCGCGACGTGCGGCAAGGGCCGGCCGGGAGCACCCGCCTGCGCGCCGCGCTCCTCGCGTCCCCGCCGACCTTCAGCGGGCCCAGGACCGGGCTCCGACTGAGCCCAGGGCGCCAGAGGCGGACGAGGCGAGGAGGCCGCTTCCTGTCCGGCCCGGCGAGGGAGATGGACCTGGCTCGGGTCGCGGAGCCGGGAGTCGCGCGGGCAGCGAGGGGCTCACCTCTCAACCCGCGCGGCCTCGGCTGGCGCCTGTGTGAGGGAGGAACTCTGCGTCCGGCTGGAAGGCGTCCTTACCCAGGTCCGCACCATCCCGCCCCGGGCCCGCTCACATCGCCATCGCAGCACCCGCAACCACCGCGAAGCCAAGGAGCCGGTTCGTCACCGGCGCTCGGCTCCCGGCCCAGAGCCGCCGGCGAGCATGCGCAGTCTCCTGGTCCCAAGGGAGCCCGGCCGGGGAAAGCTACCTGCGTTCAACAGGTCCCAGCCCGCGGCCCCGCCCCTGGCGCTCTCCCCTCCCCCTCCCGCAACGTCCCGCCCTCTCGGAGGCGAGGACCCGCCCCCTTGGGCTCCAAGCCCCGCCCCTCCCTCCCCCACTCCAGGAGCCACAGCCGCTGCGGGCCCCGCCAGCGCCAACCGAGATTTCAAGATTTCTTCTCCCTCCCCGTCTCGCCGTTCCCGAGTTCCCGCGAGAACGGGAGGCTTGCGTCAATACAAAGCGCGAGCCCGGCCGGTGGTGGGAGGTAGGGGGTTGTGTGGACCGCTAGTCGGGAGTCCAATGGGCCCAAGAGGCACGAAAGGACAGTTGAAGACTGAGATTTCCCTTGAAGTCATCCTTTCTCCTCCGCTTCTCTCCTTGCTGCCTTGGCTAGAGCCGACCCCTGCGCCTCTGTTAGGGCAGTGGGATCGGTGCTGTCCCCAGCAGTCGCTGATGGGGGCCCGTTCATGGTGTGGCCATGCGTGCATACTGATCCATTAGCTTCTTGATTGATGATATCTTAAACAGAAGCTTTCAGATCTTAAGTTCCATTAACAGAGGCCCAAGTAAAATAGCCCTTCATCGATTAACTTCATTTTCTTCATTCCCACTGTCGCATTAGAACATTTTTTTAAAATTTATTTACTTTACATCCTGCTCAGTGCTTCCCTCCAGATCACCCCCTCCCACAATCCTTCCCCCATTCCTCCCTATCCTTCTTCTCTGAGCAGGTAGAGGCCTCGCTGGATGTCCCCCCACCCTAAAACATCAGGCCAGTCTGTGAGGCCAGGCACTTCCTCTCCCACTGAGGCAGAACAAGGCAGCCCAGCTAGTAAAACATATCCCACGTAAAGAGAACAGCTTTGGGGATAGCAGCCCCCATCTCCCTCCAGTTGTTTGAGACCCACATGAAGACCAAGCTGCACATCAGCTATACATGTTGGAGGAAGGAGGGCTAGGTCCATCCTGTGTATGCTCTTTGGTTGGTGGTTCAGTCTCTTAAGAACTCCAACGGTCCAGGCTTGTTAGTCTTCCTGTGAAGTTCCTATCCCCTTCGGGATTGCAATCTTTCCTCTTATTCTTCCATAAGAGTCCCCAAGCTCCATCCACTGTTTGGCTGCAGGTCTCCGCTTCCGTCTGAGTCATCTGTTGGGTGAAGCCTCTCAGGGGACAGCCATGCTAGACTCGGCAAGCATAACAGACTGTCCTTAATAATGTCAGGGATTGGTGCTTGTCTATGGATGGGTCTCAAGTTGGGCCACCAGCAGGACATTTTATAGCTCGCTAAAGCTTCTGTGCGTGACTCAAGCAAAGTTGGGAATTTCAGCAACAGCTGAAAGTGTCCGTCAGAGCTGTAACACTTCACGCGGCTCAAGATAAAATAAATGGGGAGGAGAGAACACAGCTTGTGATAAAAATGAGTTGGGAGGAGAGTGGCGTCTCTTAGATATAATGTGAGGGAACGTGATGCCACTGGTAATGTGCTTTAAGATAGTTAACAACGGCAAATATTGTGTATATTTTGCTAGAATAAATATGAATGAAACCTCTCTGTCCAATTGGCAATGGTAATGTGGCCTTGTACCTTAGGCCCTTTGAAACCAAGTGTCAAATGTGATTTAATCATTGGCTTTCCTTCAGTTTTTGGACAAAATGTAAACAGGATCGGAATGCCCGTGTTACCCTATGATAACATTTGCATACATGACCCTTCTAGTACAGTCACGCTTGTCTATTATAGACAGAGTCATACCTACTAAGATGGGTGCCCACGGTGCAGAATGGTAAGCTAATTTGGGAAGTTATATTTCTTTAACAGCAAACATGAGACCGAGGAAAGCGAAGTTTAAGAATAGCACTTCCTTTATGGATACAACAGCTATGGGTCCAAACGGCAAATCTTCACAATGTTGCGATGTTATTCCATGACTTAACGGCTGTGGTCTTTCTGTGAAAAGAATGGTATAAGATAGTGACCATGCCAATCCCCCAGTTAAAAAGAAAGCGCTCAACTGTGTTTCAAAGTTCTCACCTGTAATTGCTGCACTAGACAGGCTGAGGCCAGCCTGGGCTACAGTGTGATAACTTGTCTTAATAAGTATATGAATGAATTTCTTCTTAAGATGATAATGCTACTTGCATCTGGGTGTCGAACGGAGACAGGAGAGGAGTGAGAAGACTTTGCTACTTGATCTTAGTGAACATATCAATGAAGATTGGGATGTATAGAAAATAAAAGCAGTTTTATAATGCATGTGCATAGTCTTTAATAATATATTACCAAGCAAACCTTGATACTGTGCAATTGAAACTGTGGAGTGCTTTTTACAATACAGTTTGAAAAGGTCCAAGCAGTTGCTGCTGGATTGCAACTCAGATTATTTGGGTTTTCCAAGTGACAAAGCATTTTCTGGGATCAGAAGCTGTCAGACAGGAGACGCCCCTCCCACCACCACACTTCTGAATCACTCTTGTAGAGTGTAATTATGTAGCATCGAGCGACAGCAATGTCATGACTTCATGACTTATTCTCCTCTTCATGTGCCTAGAGCTTACCGTGGTGTTCTGGAATATGGTATTTATGCTAATTACCACCAGCTTTGCGATAGCAAACACACCAGAGAGACATATCTCATATGCCTTATGATTCAAGCCTTATTTCTAGCCAGTTCCAACCACGAATCTGTGGCTCACATCAGACGGCTTTTCATAGGTAGTGTGATGAACCGCCTTCTTAGCTCAAACAGACTTCTGCCCACTTCCCCTTTCCTTTGGTGCAGAGATCTGTCTCTCATCATCTAGGTTCTGGCAGCGTCTCCTCCGGATGCACTTACGAAGCCTAGAACTCCCCAGTCCTATCGGATGCTTTCGTGTGTCTCTCTCTATTTCATTTCCATGTGCTGATTGCATTTCCAAATACTTCTCTATTTCAAAATAATATTCAACAACAAGGAAAAGTCAGACTTGGACAAAAAGGAACGTTATTTCTAATGAGACTAGGCAGAGGGATTCAGAATATGCTATTAATGGAAATAAAGGCTTGTCAACTTTAAATTATTTGATGCATGACAATATTTGTGAATATTATCTAAAATAGTAATGCAACAAATAATTTACAGTTATTATTTAAACATTAACTTACTATAAGTTAAAATTTGCACAAAAGAAAACATTCTTACCTATATCAAATAAAACTATTGTCGTTTGTACGTGATTCAATTTTCATGTCTGTTTAACATCAAAATTCAGTGTCCTTGCCTTTTTCAGTTGTAGAATTTTTTAAAGTTGTGTACTTTTCTATCCTTTCATAAATTCACTACTTAATTTAAAAAGTCAAAATGTGTTCTAAGACCTGTGACCTTATAAAATGTTTACAGCTTTCTGATCTATAAACTGAAGAGCCTGCTTCATGGGTGTGTTTGGAAAACTTATTCTTATAAAGAGCTTTTTTCCAAAAGAAAAGGCCCATGCTTCTGAATATTTCTTTCCCGAAATAGAGTTTTTAGGACAATATTTATAACTGTTGCTTGCAGTTTCTTAAAAATTCGTACAACTCGCCGGGCGGTGGTGGCGCACGCCTTTAATCCCAGCACTTGGGAGGCAGAGACAGGCGGATTTCTGAGTTCGAGGCCAGCCTGGTCTACAGAGTGAGTTCCAGGACAGCCAGGACTGTGCAGAGAAACCCTGTCTCGAAAAACCAAAAAAAAAAAAAAAAAAAAAAAAATTCGTACAACTCTAAATTCAAATGTCCATATAGAATGCAAAATTAAACATTTAAAATTATTTTCTATAGAAAAGTTCCTTTCAGTTCTTGGTTTTACGTTGGAGCCACCGTTATGAACACAGTAGCCAGAAGGCCACAGCCATCAAATCCCACTGTTATACTCCAGCTATTGCAGGCTTGGTTTCCTTTACTGGCAATGACAAGTTTGTTTATCCTTATGGTTTTTAAAATTTTATTTTTGATATGTATTATGAGTTGCCAAATTTATTATCTAGGGTACAGAGAAAGAAAAACATACAGTATCATGAAAAACAGGAGTTTAGTTTTTAAAAATTTCCAGCCAAATCCTAAAAGGCCCTGGCCCTGCTTAGCTTCCAAAGCTGTTGGTCAAAGTTCAGGGTGGCATGGCTGTTGAATAAAATTCAGTTATGTCTTGAAAGGCTACTTAAATTACTTTTCTAATTTATTCAGTTATAAAGTACAATTTGAACTAATCTGGGTCAGGAGCAAATTGTCAGCTTCTGGGTGATTCTATTTGTAGAAACATCTTGAAGAGGAAGTTTGCCACTTGCTTGCTTTTGCAGGTTAAGAGAAAGTATTCTTGTTGATAGGCTTTCTTTTTTTGTATCATCTCCAGAGAGTATAAAACTACTTAGCAACTAGAGGTATGTGAGTGTGTGTGTGTGTGTGTGTGTGTGAGTGAGTGAGTGAGTGAGTGTGTGTGTGAGTGTGTGTGTGAGTGTGTATGCATGTGCTACAGCATTCACCTTTAAACATAGAACTTGGGAATCAGAAGCAGGTAGATCTTTGCGAGCTCAGGGTCAGCCTGGTCTACATAATAGGTTCCAGACCAGCCAGATCTACATAGAGACCCTGTATTTAAAGAGGGGGTGTGGGAGAGAATTAACCATAATGAATTTGCTGTCCATTTAAAAGAGTTTCCCACACCTTCCAATGTTGTTTCTACACGATTCTATAAACATTATTGTTGTGACTTACAAGTATAGATAGGACATTTTACTGGTGCCATGTTACAGTATCTCTCCATTTTACTTTTACTGAGTCAGTCCTAGAACTCCAATGTGCCATGGTAACTACAGGTAAAATAATTAATATGCTATAATAATAATTAATATACTAGAACATTTCTGAGGTTACATCGTCAGTGTTTTCATCATATACAAAATATTCTATGTCAAATGCTGGATATGTCGACTAATGTAGCCATAGTCGTTTTACTATATGTTAAAATATCACATTGTATGTCATGAATGTGTATATGACTTTTGTATGCCAATTACACCCAAATAGAACTCTTTGCTTTTTTTTTTTATTTTCTGGATCCCCCCCACCCCCTAATCTTTTCTGTGCCCTCTCCCTTTTGTTCCTTGTATTTGCTATGAGTATCAGATTTATATCAACTCTGTCAAATAAATTAGGATTTTGTTTAGTTATATCACATTGTAAGTATATAAGATAATTTGCTGCTTTACCAATATAGCTCTAATCATCTTTTATTTTCCTGTGCTATCATAATTGTTATTCTTAGGTCTTCTTATACTTCTTAGTTCAGACATAGAGTATATGTTTATAAAGAAAATAGTCAAAATAAGGATCATGGGAAAAAGTTCTACATAGATAATACTCTGATTTAATGAATACATTTATATGTATGTGTATGTACATATGTATCTGCACATTGAAAGCCCTCCAACCTTCTGTGTCCAATCTGAAAATATTATTTTTCCTCATTATAACTTTTAACAACATCACTCACTACTGTGCCACTGAATAAATTTTACTGTGTTTTGATGGAATTCTTTATTTCTCGTTGTTTTGGAATGTTGCTTTTGTACCATTTTTGAAACTTTTGTACCATTTTTTGTTTCAAGAATGTTAAACTGTGTCAAACAATTGTTGACGTCTGCATGTTCTTTTCAATATGTACAAACCAAATGGGTCATAAGTTTTCTATGCAGGGCACATGCTAGTAGTACTAATTTTCTTTTTAAAAAAATTGCTGTGGAGAGATGGCTCAAGGGTTACGAGCATTTGTTGCTCTTAGGGAGGACCTGAGTTCAATTCCGAGCACCCACGTGGGTTCCCGGTACCACAGCCATCCATAACTCCAGTTTCAGGGGATCTAACAACCTCTTCTGACCTCCAACAGCACCAGGCATGTACTTGAGGCACATACAAATATTCAGGCAAATACCCATACACATAAGAGAAATAAATCTTAAAAGAATTACTGTATCTCCAACAAAATATACTTACCAGTAGTTTTGTCTCTTCATGACAAATGCAACATAATAAATCTACAGAACAAATGATCTCTGTCTAAGTTTTGGCTCAGCCCTGGGAAAAATCACAGTCTAAAAGCTCGGTTATAAGATGAAGTATTGGCAACATTCTAGAAATTTTGCGAGCATCATCATCCACAGAACATACAAGTTGTCTTTGGCTTAACATTTATCATGCTAAAAGAATTCGATGGAAAATTAACTATCATTTGATTTTAGGAGAACCCTTTTTCCTAAAATAAATTTCCGTGTGTCTTGACCTTGAGGAAAGTCAGCTGTGTTTGAGTTTTTATAATTTAGCAGAGTCCTTACCTCTCAAACAAATGAGACTCTGTTATGACTTCTCCTGTATAATAGGAGAGGTACCTAACCTGCGGTTCTGAGCCAGCCCCACCCCCACCCCGTCCTTCACCCGGCTTCCAGGTTCTTCTCTGTATGCGTGTTTGGTGGGAGAAGTGTGATGGAAAGTCTATCACTCGGCATGCTTGCACAACCAGCTGCCAGAAAGAAAACCAGCCGGTGAGTCAAGTCTTTTAGACAGAGAGGCGCAGGGTCATGGTGCTCACGTCACGGTTCTCACGACTTGTCTACCAAGAGCGAAGGAACAGCTCATTTTTCAGTCCTGTTTCATTACAACCTGTCACTTTGGCTTTCTCACTTCCAGACTCTCAAAGTCAAGAGGCGGCTTTGTGCTTGTCAAGCCTTCACAGCTTCAGCAAGACCCAGGCAAGCCAAACGTGACCTTTTATAACCTCGGGAGCAATGTGGCACAAAAGAGAAACTTACAAACAATGGTGCTGTAGCAAACAATGTATCTTTCAGTGTGGGAGGCACTCAGCCTTTGAAGTGTTGGAAACCTGAAGACAGATTTTTCAGGATGTTCAGCCTGTAGCTGCAACACCCAAGGCAGATGACTGGTTGCTCAAATATGAACATAAAAACACCTGACTCACCAGATTATTTCCTAGAATAGTTAGCTGGGTGGAGGCTCAGCAAGTTAATAACTAAACCCAACCCTCAAGTCTGTTGGCCAAGGGCACATTTAAGCTTAACGATGCCGTATCCACCCAGAAAGATAAACGAGCCTTTGATATCCTGCTCTGGCCACTGGGAAGAGGAAAATGACTCATTAGACACCTGGGACACAGAATGACTGGCCCGCGCTGGAGATATTTTGAAAGGTGAGTTGAAATGCTAAACCAGTCTTCCAGAGACATCTCTAAGTAAAGCCCCAGGCAGATGATGATTCAAAAGATGAGGCTGTCAAAAATTGTGCAAGAGAAGCATGAGAGTGAGCGAGTTAACCTTTCCATTATGAATATGCGAACCAAGAGGTATGCGGGCTTGGGAAAAGAAAAACTAGTTAAACATGTCCCCAGCCCTCAAAAGTTTTCTGTCTGAATGTTCTCATGTTAAATCACCTAAAGTATGTGTACTGTCTGCCTCAGTGTCTGGCAAGGACTTGCCATTCACATGTCTCCCTTCGCCTATTGTCTTATTTGCTATGGAGTCCTCTAAGTATTTTGATAGAATCTCACACTAGTTTATAGTTCTGAGGGGTCAGTGTGTCACATCTAAGTCTCTTGTTGGTTTTTGCTATTAATAATTAACAAGCATGACAGCAAGTTTAGCCATCTGTATCAAATTTCTGCCATATGGTACAGAATTATTTGGAGGCGTGGGGCACTCTAAAGTATAGCGACTCTCTCACTTTGACAGAGTCACTATAATATTGCTAAAGCAAAAGCTACCTGTACATAGCCAGAATACAAGTTTTTAAGATATTACTGGTAAGTGAATGCAGCTATAATATATACTTTTAAATATTAAACTGACGGCATTGACATTTTAAATTTGGAGCAGAAGTTGGGCGTGGTGGCATATGCCTGTAATCTCACTCAGCACTCAATGCAAGAGGATCAGGAATTCAAAGTCATCATTGGTTCAATGGTGAGTTTGAGGCTAGTCTGGGATATGTGACACTCTATCTCCGAAGAAAAAAACTAGAGAGACCTTTCTGGTCTTATTACTGAGAAAATAAATGATACCTTGATATTAATAAATCAGATTCAATTTCCAGCCCTTCCATAATAAATTGTTCTTCAGTATAGAAGAAATAAGCCTACAAGTATGATTAGAAGTAATTCTTTCAGAATCAGGGTAGCATACACTCCAATAATATATATATATATATATATATATATATATATATATATATGTGTGTGTGTGTGTGTGTGTGTGTGTGTGTGTGTGTGTGTGTGTGTTTGTAAATATACACACATATGATGAATGAACTATCTTGCATATCTGGGTGTCTCAATCCCACCTAGTCACTTAGTTCCTGCTTACGCAGGCTCTGGGTGGAATTATTCAACACTTCACTAGACAGAAGTACAAGATAAGCCCAACATCTCGTTAGAAGCGTTTGATTATGCATCTCTCTCTTCATGCTTTTCTGGAATGAAAATCCCCATTTCTAGAACAAGCTAGAATCTTGTAGATCAAAATGTGGGTAAAATCTCTGAAGTTTTACTCAGCTGAGTGTGCATGCTCTTTGGAGAGGTTACAGTCTTCTACTTTTGAGACTGTAGTTTCTGTCCTTTCCCTCTTCTCCAACAAACACCCTTTTGGGCAAGTTTAACACAACAGATATTACCCGGTAGTTGGGCCAGTTCAGTTACAGACAGGATGTAACTTGCAAGGAGAGGTCTGTTGTGTTCAGGAGACTGGCTGCCAACTGAGGAGCATGTTTGCCTCTTTCCATGGCTTCTTTATGCATGCCTGCAGAAACAGGCCACTGTAATACAGGACCTCCAGAAGCTGTGGCTGACACCAAAGTCTCTGTAAGAAAGAGATCCAGGTACCCTGTAAGGGACAGGATGTAGGATAATTGAAAGGATGCTCCCAATAGACAGGAAAAGGATAGTCAAAAGAACTTAAAGACTTGGAAACTATATTTTCTTAGGCAGAGACAGTGTGCTTGTATGTAGGTTTGTGTGTGAATGCCTTCAGAGGAAGGAACTGCATTGTCAAACAACCCAAGTGCTGCCTGTCATTCTGTGAAAGACAACAACTAAAAACAAAACCAAACAAAAACTATGTTAAATAACTCAATAACAGGAAACAACACAATAGTAACTAGAGAATTATGATGTGGAAAAAAAAATAAGAACCTAGAACAAAAGCGCCTGAAAAATTGATTAAAATCACGTGTAATTCAAATAGAGAATACAAGGGAAGTTTTAGCCATTTAGAAAATAGAAGAATCAACCACTTGTTAGATTTTCAAAAATGTCTATAGATTTTTAATATTTTCATCTTTAACTATATATAACCTTTAGATTTCAACTTTTAAATTTTTAAGTTTTTTTCATTGTTTTTGTTGTTGTTTTGCTTTTTGTTGTTGTTTCATTTTGTTTTTTTTGTTGTTGTTTTGTTTTATTTGAGACATGGTCTCTGTATGTAACCTTAGCTGTCCTGGAATTCACTATGTAGCCCAGGTTGGCTTCAGAGAAACCCACCCACCTCTGCCTCCTGAGTTCCAGGGTCAAGGCATGCACCACCATGCCTGGCTGTATTGAAACTTTCTTAAAGTCAAATAATAGCATCAAGGTTTCAGAGAATCAAACCTGATAACAGGCTTCAGAGAATCAAAAGTGCTACTGATTAAAAAAAAAAACAAAACAAAACCCTAAAGAGTACAGGTGAGCTATGCTACAGGATAAAGGGTATGTGCATCATGTTTTACTTTAGTCAAGTCAGAAAAGGGGTTTACTATTGTGAGGGAGAGATGTCTGCACATGATGAGGTACCAGAGAGCTATTGCTTTATTTTGATATGATATTTAGTAAGAACACTTCTGAAAATCATTTGTACCTGCATTTAACCTAGGTAAAGACTGGGAAGAGGCTACTGAAATGACAATTTATCACACAAGGTGAGTCCCAGTGGAAAGTGTTAAGAATAAGGCTCCTTGCCTCAGAGTCTAATTTATCATAAAAATTTTATAATATAAAATGTGTGGACTGCATTTCTTTCTTCTTCTTCTTTTTTTTTTCTTTTTTTCCCGAGACAGGGCTTCTCTGTATAGCCCGGGCTGTCCTGGAACTCACTCTGTAGACCAGG
>NW_021604619.1:2695973-2699943 GCF_004785775.1 Grammomys surdaster
CAGATTCTCTCTCTCTCTCTCTCTCTCTCTCTCTCTCTCTCTCTCTCTCTCTTTCTCTCTGTCTCTGTCTCTGTCTCTCTCTCTCTCTCTCTCTCTCTCTCTCTCTCTGTGTGTGTGTGTGTGTGTGTGTGTATGTGTGTATGAAAAACACACACTGCAGACATACAGAGAAAGACTCTGCAAAGCAGAGGTGGTGCTC
Organism: Grammomys surdaster; assembly: GCF_004785775.1. Lineage (NCBI taxonomy): Eukaryota > Metazoa > Chordata > Mammalia > Rodentia > Muridae > Grammomys > Grammomys surdaster. The sequence goes on from NW_021604619.1 coordinate 2,696,173, forward strand.
AGGAAGCCAAAACTCCTCAAGAGTCCCTTCTTAAGAGCTGGTAGTTTGGTATTTTAAAGTTGCTGAGGAGTTTTCCTCCCTTACTTTAGAAGACAGACAGGATGGTTGATTGTCCCACAACTGACAAGTCCTGAACAGGCCTGCAACTTCTTGACCATCAGTAGGGATGGGGAGGTGCCAGTGGGAAACAAAAGCCTGTAAAGCCTTTGTTTCAAGGTCAGGAAGTTGAGGAAGAAGCCAGCCTTCCTGGAAATGTGCCACCTTTATTACCTAGCCATAGCCCCTCTCCCTTTCTGTCAAGCAGAGGTGTGAGATTACTACAGAGGCAGCTGTAGAGAGATGGAAGGCCTGGTCTGACCCTGGGCAGGACCAAATCAAATCTATTCACGGCGATGGAGCGTCTTATCACCCACCTATGTGGATGGCCAAAATGCCTGCTTACAAGGGAAGCTGTCCCTTATAAGAGTGGAATTGGCAAGTTTTGTATAATGACTTCCTTAGTTCACAAGGGAAGCTGGGAAGTGTAGTCCTTCAGCAGGAAACTATTAGGAACTCTGACTAACTCTTAGTCTCCCATTCCTCTCCTCTCAGAGGTCACACTGAACTGCTATTAGGGGATGTGGGGGTAATGACTGCTTTTAGCTGCCTTGAGCTGACAGAGGATTGGCGATGAAGGGGCTGCAGTCAGAATGTCTAAGAGGAGAGTCTCCCTAAGGGGCCAAGATGAAACATAATTGGTGACACTGACGCAGAGCATAAGACAGCCATTTGGTGATGCTGTGTATCTGTGGAGCTTGTTATGGAGTGGGGTAGCATCTGTAACATATAGAAAGTGGGATGACCAGCAGTCCTATGATTCCTATTGGAAGGGTAGTTAGAAAACAGGTGGGGACAGTTTTGCTCTTATTAGAGGAAGAGAGTGGGCAAGAAAAGCAAAAAAAAAAAAATCCTCTGTAGGCTTTGTCCTAGGAAATCGGTGACTTTACCATTGTCTAACCATTATGGAAGATGTCTAGGTCAAGAGTTTATGGAGCCTTTCATCTGTCAATTTAAGTTGAGAAGCCGGCCATTGGGTTTCTTTAACTGTAACCTTGTGGAAACATAATAGGACAAGGGTAATCAGGAGAGTTCCTTGAAATCATGGTTAATATGAGTTTTGTTTAATAAAGGGAGGCATAATTTTATAGCTGACTGGATTGTGTGCCAGAAAAGTTTTTTTTTTTTTAAATTAGAATCCTATAGATGTTCTATTGGGAGAGACCTTATTACCAGCAAGAGATGTCTCTGTCCATGTACTAGCTGTAATGTCCAGTACTGGACAATATAGGACAACAAATCCGAATGGAACCTAAGTCTCATTTGTTGAGATTACTACCACACATCTGCATCTGTAAGTCGGACATCTCAGTTTCTGGCAGCCTCCTTTACTTGGGAGACACAACTGGTTAGGACACAGGATATCCTATTACAGCTGTGAGAAATGCTCTTCTGGAGTCAGTGTTATCAGGAAGAGTAGTATCATTACTGAGGAATAGTTGTCCAAATAGCATTGCATATGGTTAAGTATAACATCTGAGGACTTCAAACAAACATACTTATTGGTCATTCTCATCCTGAATATACTCTCCTTCTGGCTGTTTAAGACTACACAGGTGGCCAAAATTAATCACTTTTTCCTTTTTTTTTTTGTCAAGGCCAGTTGATGATCGGGTCCTCAGGACTTATTTGAGTTTGGGAGGGACCTTTGGCTCCTCCAGCTTCTCTTTTGCCAGTTAATTCAACTGTGTGAGGATAAGTTGAAGGCCTTGCCTGACCATTGCTTTATTTGGAATTATGGAGGAGTTTTTCCTCTTTGCAGACTGGAAGCTAGTTAGAGTCAAATCTGTGGCATCTCTGTGGCCTCCCTGAACAAGAGAACAGATGCATTTCCACACTTACAGGACATTTAGAGGCGATCTACCATTTCCACCATTTCCTGAGACATAGTTGACATTGGACGACAAAGGAGAAGCCATTTTCCCTATTAATTCCTCTGTCCGCACCAGTTTAGGCCTCCAAATATTGTTATTGACTGCTCAGAAGGTCAGTTACACCAGTTCATTTTTATTTCATCTGAAATGTTTAGGTGAAGCTTGAGCAGAAATGAATCACTTTAAAAAATAAACCTTGATTAGACACACCTGAGCCTACAAGAAGTCTATTAGCTAGAGTCTGTGGGTCCATCCTGTAGTACTTAGCGAGATCTGAATGATCCCCGTGGTGGTTTGAATAGGTTTGGCCCATACACTTAGGTATTTGAATGACTGGCCCATGGAGAGCAGTACTATTAGGAGGTATGGCCTTGTTAGAGTAGGAGTGACCTTGTTGGAGGAAGTGTGTCACTGTAGGGGTGGGCTTTGAGGGCTCCTCATGCTCAAGCTCCTTCCAGTGTGGAAAGAGAGCCTCCTCCTGGCTCTCTGTGTGAATAATCTACACATGGCTGCCTTTGGATCAAGATGTAGAACTCTCAACTCTCCCCCCCACCCCCCACCATGTCTGCCTGCAGGCTTCCGTGTTTCCCACTGTGATGATAATGGACTGAACCTCTGAAACCATAAGGCAGCCCCAATTAAATGTTTTCTTTAGAATGTTTTGGTCATGGTGTCTCTTCATAGCAATAAAACCCAAACTAAGACAATCCTGCAGGTAAAAGAAAAAGGAACTTGAAAGAGCCTTGGGAGCTTTCGTCCCTATCTTCAGCGTGAACAGCAGGGTATTAGGGAAGAGCTGTGGAGGTTCATCTAACCTTTCCATCCCAGCTCAGAATCAAGAGAGGGTGGAGAGCATGCTAGTTGAATCCCTGTCTTTTCTGCTGGGACTGATCAAGCTTAGGCTTGAGATAGGCTAACTCCATAACAGACTTCAAATTGGCAGTTCAGGATACTAGGCCTAAATCTCTGTTTCCAAGTCCAGGCCTCGGAAGTTACCCTGCCACCTGGCCTGAGGCAGAGACAATGGGTCAGCAGCAGTTTCCAGACTTCCCCAGCAATGGTTCTGGAATGTCCCTAAAGATAGAGCTAATGATAGAGGTAACTTACACCTACTGGAATTCTCCTAAGGTGCTTTAAATTGGGCCTTTGAGCTCACTTGGGTGTCTCCATCTTGGAATGGGAGACCCCAGCATGATGAACTTCTGTAGAATAAACACTCTTTGCTTTTACATACTATTTGAGTCTGGGTCATCATTCTTCGGTGTATCCTGTACTTATACAGGATCATGTGGCTTCTAAGAGATAGAACCTTTTTACATTTTTTTTTCTTTTTCCAATATCTAAATAATGACCTGAGCTTTTTTGCTGGTTTTGTTTTGGTGTTTTGTTAATTTGCTTTATTTGTTTTTTGTTTTGTAAAATATAATGTTAAGCAATATCTATCTCTTGCCTCTGCAGATATCTAGGACTTGGAACCTTCGTGTATCTCAAAGAGTAGCTTAAACACCCTCCACAACCCCCAGCAGTTCTGCCTGAGGGTCCCCTGATTGCTTGTGCATCCTTTTTTCTTAAGAATGTTGAATGCTATTTAAATTAGGAGAGCCGATATGCAAATTGGGGATAAGACTGTAATCTAGGATAATTAAACACAGAAAACAAAGCAGAACAGAACAACATTTAAAAGAGCTCAGAAAGTGATCATGTTAGGTTTTCTTGTTGTTGACCCTTGTTACTGCAACTGAAGGGCTCAAAATTAAAACCAAGCTGAACATAAAATAAAATAAAATAAAATAAAATAAAA
>NW_021604619.1:2700043-2776167 GCF_004785775.1 Grammomys surdaster
GAGGGAGAGGGAGAGGGAGAGGGAGAGGGAGAGGGAGAGGGAGAGGGAAAAGAGGGAGAGGGAGAGAGAGGTATCGATAACCAGAGAGCTAGGACCAGGAAATTCAATGGGTATTGTCATAATTGGTTTATGTCATGTGGTTATATTAACCAAGACGGAGGTAAAGTCAGGTGGTTGCTTCCATGTTGATGAGGTCATCAGCCAAGATGAGAGCAAGCCACATGGTTCCTTTTTCTCTGACAATGTGAACCCATCTCCATGGTAAAGTGAGCCCATCTCCCCTCAGGTACAAGTTCCCATGGGGTCCACACATCTCACAGATTAAATGTAGATCTTTACATCGTTTTTTGAAAACAGACACTTTAGTTAATTAGCATGGATAAAACAGGAAGCAGTTTTATGGCCTTAGCAGGAAGGCCGTGTACTGGCTGGTTTTGTGTGTCAGCTAGACACAAACTAGAATCACCACAGAGCACATCCTGGGTTCTATGGGAAAGCAGGCTGAGCAAGCAAGTGTTGCAGAAGAGACAGGCTAAGAGATACAGGTGCTTTGGGAAATCCAAAGATACAAACGCTCGTAATTTTCTAAATTTTCCTGAAATGTTGCTTCTTCAGGCATCGTGGTCAGGTTTCACCCTAACCAGAGTGAGATAGCATGCTTATTCATGGGGAATAGGCCATTAAGGGGCACCCCTCCATGGCTTCCTCATCAGCCCCTGCCTCCAGGTTCCAGCCCTGCTTGAGTTCCTGTCCTGTCTTCCTCCAGTGATAGACTGTGAGCTGGAAGTGTAAGCCAGAGAAAGCCTTTCCTCCCCAACTTGTTTCTGGATTATTATGTTTCATCGAAATGATAGAAACCCTAAGACAGGCCCCATTTAACAAAATAAAGAAACAGAAAAATTTCATAATCTCATCTCAGAATAGCTATGATTTTTTGAGGTTTTTTAGATAGTTTTTAGAGAGGGAGAGAGAAGAAATTTAATCACTGTTTAATTTTAATTTAAATCAGGTGTTGGCTTGTCTCTTAAGTGTTGCAGAAGAGACAGGCTAAGAGATACAGGTGCTTTGGGAAATCCAAAGATACAAACGCTCGTAATTTTCTAAATTTTCCTGAAATGTTGCTTCTTCAGGCATCGTGGTCAGGTTTCACCCTAACCAGAGTGAGATAGCATAACCAGGCCTTAGGTTAACAGTACAGTTTTAGTACCTGTCTACGGATCTCTAGTCACCAAAAATCTTCATTGGCTTCTTAGTGTACACAGACATCAGAGTTAGGACCTCTGAGTGGACCTTCATTGATTGAGAGAAGAACATAAAAGTATCAGCCCCATCCCAGGATGAGGGAAAGGTGCCAGCAGTTTAGCATAGACACTTTCCTGACCTGATTTCTTACCTTGATGAGTCAGTGGTCCTCAAAAGAAATCTCAAGATGAGGTCCCCCAAAGTTACCATCTTCACAAGAAATTTGAAGACAAACCTCCAAAGTGATACAGTCCAGGAGTCTGGACCACTTATGGGTTCATTTTTCACTGCCATACCAGGAGAGACGTCCAGAGGGCCAGGAGAATGAACAGAAATATGTAGCAGGGGGTGGGTAGAGTAACCACTAGAAAGTCCCAGATGCCAAGGATGTGAGAGGCTCCCAGGACTCAATTGGGATGACATTAGCTGAAATACCCAACAGCGGGGAGCTAGAAGCTGCAGAGACCACATCCAGTAGATAGACATGGCCCCCCAGTTGAGGGATGGTGTCATCCACCCATCTCAAATTTTCTAACCCAGAATTGTTCCTGTCTAACAGAAAAGAAATGCAGGGACAAAAAGTGGAGCAGAAACTGAAGGAAAGGCCATCCAGAGATCGCCCCACCTTGGGATTCATTCCATCTTCAGACACCAAACCCGGACACGGTTGCTGATGCCAAGAAGTGCTTGCAGATAGGAGCCTGGTATGGCTGTCCTCTGAGAGGCTCTGCCAGCTCCTGAACAATACAGATGCAGATACTCACAGCCAACCTTTGGACTGGACACAGAGACCCCAATGGAAGAGCTAGGGAAAGGACTGAAGGAGATGAAGGGGATTTCAATCCCATAGGAAGAACAATATCAACTAACCAGATCCCTCAGAGCTCCCAGGAACTAAATCACCAACCAAAGAGTACACACGGAGGGACCATGGCTCTAGCTGCATGTGTAGCAGAGGATGGCCTTGTCGGGCATCAATGGGAGGGGAGGCCCTTGGTCTTGTGAAGGCTTGATGCCCTAGCATAGGGTGAAGAAGAAGTGCCTCACAGAGGCAAAGGGGAGGGGGAGGGGGGAGAGGAGGTGTAGAATAGGATGAAGGATTTGTGGAGGGGAAACCAGGAAGGGAGATATCATTTGAAATGTAAATGAATAAAATGATTAATTAAAAAAAAAGGAAAAAATTCACTTGCTGTTTTGTTGTTGTTTTTCTGAAGAGGATTTTCAAAGGAAGAAGCAGGTAACAAGATTTTAAGATGTTCTGCTAAAACAAAACCTTTACCTATTTACTAGCTTTGTCTGGTAGAAACCTGGTGACCACCATTTGCTCCTACCAGCCTTCTTTCCATGGTTAGGGAGAGAAAGTCCCACAGCAGCATTTTATAGGCCTCCTCCTATGGATTTGTTTATTCTGAAGAATTTGTCTCCAAAATTTTATCTATAAATTCCACCTTAGAATTTTTAATGTTAATTCTTATCATTTTCTTTTTCTTCTTCCCTACTTACTTTTATGCTCCAATTTCATTGTCTTGCCTCCCATTCATTAACCATTTATTGAAACTTTTTGTTGTGCTGGTCATCGAATCTAGGACCTTATACTAGGCAAGCACTTTATAACTGAGTGACGAGCCCCTCTAGGGAGTTTTATTCTTAACCCTACAATGTTTGAGGAATAACAATTCAAGTTTAAATGGTGCCTGAAGAGATTACTTGTTCATATGTAAAATAGTTTACTGCCAAGTATTTATTGTCAGAGTTTATTGAGAAGAACTGTGTTTCTTTGTATAAAGATGTCCTGGGAAGCCTTACAATGTCCTTTATGTTAGTAGTAGCATGTGTAAGAGTTTTAGGTCACAGGCGTTTACACCCAGTGTGAAGGCTCGGGTGGCAGACTGACTTTTCGTGGATCCAGCCTGGTACTTTATATAGCTTGTTATGTAATTGGTTATCTAATCTTTTAGAGTAGCCAAAAGAAAGGTTGTTAAAACAATGATCTCTCAACCTTGCTTTCTTTTTCCAAAAACAAACTTACAGGTTAATCAGCATATCCAAAGTTTCCTTCTCATTAATGGTTTTTAAATTCTAGGAAATGGGATTCAGTACATGCCGATTGAGATTTTATTTTAGGATTAAATTCTTTCTTTCCCATTTTCTGATACTCATCTATTTAAACATACTTTTTTTTTTTTTGAGATTTTCTTACAACATGGAATATTTTGCTCTCCTCCTCTTCCAGTTCCACCCCCCCCCAACTCTCTTTCAAATGTATGGCCTCTTCTTTAACCATTGTTACATAAAAATATGTGCATATCTAAATGCAACATACCGTGTCTGTTTAGTGGTTCTCCTCTATGTTTAGGAATGCTTGGGTTTGGATAATTTGTAGGAAGCTCATTCCTAGAGGAGCCTGATTGTCCTTCTCTTAGGAGCCAGTAATTGCTCTGTATCTAGGACAGTGGTTTGGTTCTCAATCTGTGGGTCTCGACTCCTTTAGGCGGTTACCTAAGACCTGTGGAAAAGACAGGTATTTACACTAGGATTCATAACAGTAGCAAGATTACAGTTATGAAGTAGCAACAAAAATAATTTCATGGTTGAGGGTCACCACAACATAAGGAACTGTATCAAAGGGTCACATCATTAAAAAGGTTGAGAACCACTGATCTAGGAGTAGGCTCTTGTAAGATTTCTGCCACTCATAGTGACATGTCCTCTGATGTTGTGTGGGTTTTATTTAAGCAACCATATTTTTGAGATTTCATGGGTTTCATAGCTTTCCTGACACAAATGACTCTAGTTCACTGGAGATGTCCTGATCTTTTGGCTCTTACAATATTTCTGCTCCCTCTTCCTCCGTGGTCTATGAGCCTTAGAGGTCAGAATTATGTTGTAAAGGTATCAGTTAGGGTTGTGCAGACCACAGTTAGTTGTTCCATGTAACTGGACCAATTGTGGATTTTGTGATGGTCTCCGTTTACTATGAAAAGAAGCTTCTTTGGTGAGGTTTGAAAGCCACACTGATCTATGAATATAGGATAATTATCTGAATGCAGCAAGACATTATACCAGTTTAGGAGAGGGGAAATAGTAGGTTCCCATGTAGATCTATGACTTTACCAGCCATGAATAATTGGCTAGGTTTATAGCACCAGGGATGAATTCCCTCCTATTGAGTAGGCTTTACGTCCAATTGGATGGCTATTGGTAACCCCTATGATATAAACGCTACTCTAGCATCTTTGAATATATCTTGCCATGCTGCTTATTGTGTGGCTGGTCAGCTTTACAGCTGGGGAGGTCTATTGGTTGCTCTTCTTGTTTGGTATCTGGTATAGCATCTTTTAGACACTATGAGAAGTGTTTTTCAGAGAGGAGGCTTTGAGGTTAGATCCAGCTTTATTTCTCTGAGACCCATGTCTGCAGACTGAAGATTTCAGCAATAGGGTCATACCTTCAAATTCTGGGAGGCACCCAAGGAAAATGGCAATAGTCTGTATTATTTTGGGGAGTCTCTAGTTCTCTTAGCAACTTGGAAGAAGGTCCCTGACAGGTTTGTTGTTGTTGTTTTTTTGTTTTGTTTTCAGATAATCTATGGCTTTTGTGGAGATTGTTATCACCTCAAGTGGCATAACTTCATCCAATATACGGTACGTATTTTAAGTAAACAGAAGATACGTTCCCCTATGCACTTTTGAACATTCTTCATGTTTTTTTTATCCCTCCTCCTTCTCCTTTCCAAGTATGTCCCTCCCACCCACTGTCCCCTTCCTAGCCTCCTATCCTATTATCCTCCCTGTAGAGTGCCACCACCCCCACCTAGTTACTTTTTATTTTCCTAGCTTTTGCTGTGACACCAGCACAGCTAAAGATTCACACCTATGATCTACAAATAAGAAAGAACACGAGCATTTGCCTTTCTGGGACCTGGGACAATCAAAGCAGTGGTTTGACTAAGCAGTTTACATTTGTTATATGATGCAGCTCCTGAACATTTCTCCAAAGGAAGTAAAGTTAGTATAGAAAAAGATGTCTGCATGTCCATGCTTATGAGTCGCTATGCCTAATAGCTGGAGTATTCAATCAGGTGTCCCCAATGGATGAATGGGTAAAGCAAATTTAATATATACACAATAAAGTTTCAGTCTTCCACAAAGTAGAATGGTGCTGTATCATGGAAACCTGCAGGAGAAAGTTTGGTCTTCTTAAGGAGAAAGGGGATCAATGGTTTTGGTTATGATCACATTCTTAAGCTATGAGGCAGGTGAATTAGGAGATAGATGATGATGATGTAAGAATGTGGTGTGTGTATTTGTGTATTTGTGTATATGTGTACATGTATGTACACATATCATGTATGATTCTCAGGAATTTCATCCACTTGTTTTGAGACATGCAATCCCAAAGGCTTGGAGCTCACCCCTCAGGGTAGACCAGCAGACCAATGAGTCCAAGGGTCTCCTGATTTCGGCCTCTCCAGGGCTAGAATTACAAACATTTTACAGGGGCTCTAGGGTCGAATCAGGGCTTTGGCTTGCAAGTCCTTTGGTGAATAAGCCAACTCTCACATCTGTTCACTATTATTATTGTTGTTGTCATAAAAATTTCTATAAACTATGCCCTCATTAAAGTAAATCTAATTATTCAACTTAAACACAGCACATTGTATTACGTTTCTATCCTTGTGTCAGAAATCAATCACAGGAAGTGGGAGATATTTAGAGAATTCATTTGTATAAAGCACTTGTCTTCAACTCTGATACCAACTAAAAAAACTTTAAGAACATGGTGGTACACACCTAATCCCAGCACTCAGGAGGCAGAGGCAGGCTGATCTCTGAGTTTGATGCTAGCCTGGTCTACAAAGCAAGTTACAGGATGGCCAGGGATACACAGAGGAAACCCTGTCTTGAAAAACTCAAACAAACAGACAACAAAACCAAAGAAACTTTAGGGATGGTGCGGTGGTTCAGTGGTTAATAAGCACTTATGGTCTTCCAGGGGGATCCATGTTCAATTCCCAGCACCCACATGGCAGCTCATAGGTGTCTGTGACTCTAGTTCCAGGGGACATGACACTTTCACACAGATATACATGCAGCCAAAACACCAGGGCAGAGAAATTAAAAAAAAAAAAGAAGTATTTTTTTAAAAATAATATGCATAGTCATTAAAAAAATTTTAGGTTCATGATTATTCTGTAACTTTGTTGGTGTTACACACACACACACACATCCATCATTCAGAAATTTCTCTTGGTGTCAAAGGAGCACTAGTCAGTTCCAATAATGGATGATAAATCATGGTTGTTTTTATTTTTAATACTTGGATTAACATTTTAATTTGGTCTCTGGATCAAACACAAATAATGAAAGACTGAGAGATATTCTCCTAGTGACAAAATGACAGTCTTTACCGCTGTGGGGAAAAAAAAAATCAGAAAATCACATCTCTTTCTTTTCAGGAAGTATATTGTTGCTCTATTTGTGGTTAGGAAACCATAGAAACAGTATCTGGAAACATTGCTGGAACTAGAAAACTTAACTATTTTGGGACTGATGATTTCAACTCCAACCAGAGCCGAACCCGTCAGTCATCTGGAACTAGGGTGATGATATATTTAGCGTTGAATGGATCCTGGCAACTTGTGATCAAATGACTCCCAATTAGATTTCACAACAGCTTCAGGGTGTGAGTCCTCTGGGCCAGGACAAGGGTAAATATTTACACAGACCTGATGCACAGCTGCATTCTATTCGTTTACTAGTCCATGTGGAGAGACCGTGCTTGTGTCTAAATTCGGAATTCCTGATAAACATATCTTTGGATTTAATATACTAAGTTTATCTTTTAAAGACATTTATTTAAAAAAAATTAATGCATTTGTGCCGGGCGGTGGTGGCGCACGCCTTTAATCCTAGCACTTGGGAGGCAGAGGCAGAAGGATTTCTGAGTTCGAGGCCGGCCTGGTCTACAGAGTGAGTTCCAGGACAGCCAGAGCTACACAGAGAAACCCTGTCTCAAAAAACCTAAAAAAAAAAAAAAAAAGAAATTAGTGCATTTGTGTATATATCTGTGCGTGGATATGTGCTCATAATTTCTGTGCCCACTGAGATTTGAAGCACCAGATTCCCTGGAGATGGAGTTACAGACAGTTGTGAGCTCTCTAATGTGCATATCCAAGTATGCAATCCACATTCAGATCACCTGGAAGAACAGTATGATGCACTTAGCCATCTCTAGAGCCGTTAATATACATAAAGATCTTTATTATGAAATATAGTGTGTTCATTGAAATCCGAAAAGAGGGACAAAACATTTTATTTTTATATTTAATCTGAAATGTTTAGATGAGAAATATAACCTTCACCCAAATGTAGGGAGCACAATGTGCCCAGCACCCTAGTGGGGACAGCCTCCTCTTCCTGGCAGCCCCTTCTTTACCTCTCAGAGGGAACCACTAGCCCAGGATTTTTGCCCATTGATTTCTAAGTTTGCCTCCTATCTATGCATTCCCAAGCAAAGCCGGTCACTATTTCCTCCCCTCCTTCATCTCAGGTCTCTTCCCGCTCCTCTTCTTTCTGCTGCTCTTCTTGCTCCTCCTCCTCTTGATTTTTTTCCTCTTTAATCCAGTATTGGGGATTGACCCTAGGGCTTTGTACATGCTGGACAGATGCACAGCCACTGAAATTTTAGCTTTGTTGTTGTTGTTGTGGTGGTGGTGGTGTTTTAAATCTTTCTTCAATGGTATCCTTTCACCACATAATAGTATTTAAATATTTGTGTTTATGGAATATCTACCATGTGGTAATACTGGGAAAGCACTGATCATATAAGTTGGCAGTAGTCAAACACAATGCTACAGTACATAGGGTTCTTCTACTCTTTTCACACATAATAACTGAAATTTTCATGTATGAGCAAGTTCAGGGTGTAGCCTTTCTGAGCCCTGGGCTGGGGGTTTGATTAGTAAGCTAGAAAGCTTGTTTTTAAAAATTATTTTAAAGCTGTGTTAGTTGTGTTGACCAATGAGAAAACGCGGGATTTTATAGTCGTCTGCCATAAGCACAAGCTCCTCTTGGTGTTCTGCTTTAAAGTTCCATTAGTGCTTGTGCAGATGAGAAACTCAAAGGCAGAAAGACAGATGGACCAGCCTGTCCTCTGCAACCCATGCACTGTCGTCATCCTTCTGGTGTGTGGTACACATCGAATACTGTCTTTGATCTTCCTTCTTCTAGTCCCTGGATGTATCAGAGAAGTGACTGCCTGGCTTGAAGGAATCCCAGAGGACAGTCTGAACCATCAACGGCTGAAAGCATGAACACAAAATGAAGAGACTGCATCATTTCTACCCCTGATTGTCATCATTTAGCTGGCTGGAGTCGGATATGTCATTTACCTTCTCCGAGGCTATGTTCATAATAATGTGACATAAGGATTCTGATTGGTAATTTTCAACTGGAAGTTCAAGGAACATCCCAAGTTCTTATTTTCAATGCAAAATCCTAAGCCTCATTGGACCCAGCAAGCCTGGGAGCTTACATGTTTATCAAGCTCCCACGCCTGAAAACCGTGAGCCAGGTGATAATGTAAGACTCCTTTTCGTTGAAAATTATGGGATAAAAGTGGAATTTTTAGAACTTAAACATCTTTTACCATAGCTAAGTGATATCTTTGTTTCAGGCTCCTATAATTTTATCAATAAAAGTAAACGTATAGACATCCTAATTCAAGATTCTAAATATATATTGGCTACCATTGCTATGAGTAGGCAGTGACACAGGTCTAAGGAACCAATTATTGACATAGTTTGCAATTATTCAGTGTGCAGAAATAGAATTAAAAATATTGCCCCAGTGAAGTTCTATCCATGTCATTAAAAACTGTTAACACAGGATGGTAGCAAAAAAAGGGGGTCTAGCTTTTCTACAGGGCCCAGCATTGTAAGTGTGGTAACAGCAGACAGATAACATGTAGAGTGCTATGTAGTCTTATTAGGGAAGCCAAGTAGTTGTTTATACAACTCAAAACAACCTTAACACTCAGCTCATTTAATTATAAAATATGCTAAATATAACACCCAACAGATTGGAGACAGTCTGCTGCCTGGTTTATTTTTACTTTGATACTGCATTCCTTTTTATGTTTTTCGAATTCTTTTGGGACTACCGAGGGGGCGGGGGACCATGGAGCTCCTCAGAACGTTCAATAGCTCCCTAGGGAATTGTTTTTCTCATTTTGAAAACATTATTCTTTTTAAAGTAATGGCTTTATCTATATGGCATTTTCATACATATGTGACATAATATTTTGCTGTTATTCGCCCCTCAACCCCTGGTCTTACACTTTTCTTTCCACCCAAATAGCCCCCTCTGCTACTTTCACATAACATGCACTCCAATCTTCCTGGCTTCAGGATGTAATACAAACATCCTGTGGCAGGAATTTTTCTGCCCATTGTGTTTGCAGTGGAGCTTGGTGATTGGGCAGTAGAAGAGGTAGGTGGAGCTGGTTGTTGGGAGGCGGAAAAAGGAAGGAGAGAAGGAGAAGAGGAAGGAGAGGAAAGATGGCTGCAGATGTTTCTGTCTCTAGCAGTCTCGGGTAGTGATTCATATCAAAAGGTTAGATATTGGGATAACTATTTTATTTGTGTGGGCATCTTGTGTATTGAGTATTGCTGATATATAAATCTATTGGATAATCTTTAAGCATTAAGAGTCTTATTTCTACCGGGTACCGCTAGGATGGCAGTTATTGTCTGCTCTGAGCTGAGAACTATGAGGATGACAGAGTTGGCCCAAGGGCCATACTTAGAGCCATGGGGTCCACGGAGCTGACCTGCGGAGGCAGCAGCCACGTCGTCTCCTGGGTCCAGGGCCGGTGTTCCTGGCTAACCGATGTCGCGGTCAGAGCAGGAACTTAAAGCCAGAACATGGCAGCGCTGCTACAACATCCCATTGTGGCAATCAGAGAATGAGCTAACTCTAACTGACTTCTCTTAAAATATCTCACAATATTGCTCAAGTAATTGGCTTCTCCATGCACACGAGAAGACCATAGGAACCCCATGCTTCTCTATCTGACTTTGGTCATGTATTTCTGCGGTGGTTTGAATGAGCATGGCTCCCATAGGCTCATAGGTGTGAACAGTGGACTCTCAGTTGGTAGAAGTGTTTGGGAAGGATCAGGAGGCATAGCCTTGTTGGAGGAGGTGTGTCCGTCATTGGGGGTGGGGTTTGACGTTTCTTGCCATCCCCAGTGTGCCTCTCTCTGCCTCTTACTTGTGGAACAAGATGTGAGCTCCCAGGTGTTTCTGTCTGTACGCCTTTCTCCACCATCATGGACTCTAACCCTCTGAAATGGTAGGCTTTCTTTTATAAACTGTCTCAATGCCAGGAGTGGTGGCACAAGCTTTTGATCCCAGCTCTCTCTAGGAAGAGACAAGCAGATTTCTGAGCTGAGGATAGCCTGGTTTTCAGAGTGAGTTCCAGGACAGCCAGGGCTATACAGAGAAACCCTGTCCCAACAAACAAATAGTTGCTTTGATCATGATGTTTTGTCATAGAAATAGAAAAGTAACTAAGGCAACCGTTTGTTTCTTCTGTCTTTGCCCTGAATTCTTTAGCTAAAGAACTACACCACTTCCCCCCCCCCACTTAAAACATAGACATTTTCCAAGAATTCAGGTTGAAGAGGATTGATTCACATCAAATGGACTTGCAGAATCACAGTAAATGTGACTGAGCCAGTGTATTACTACATAGTGAAAACATTCAATGTGGCAACTAATTTTTGATAGCAAAATTCCCAGGGGAAGTTAATTATATGCAAATTATTAATTGAACAAGGAGTCTAAATTAGTTGGCCTTAATGACTGTTGCCATTCCCAACATAAAAGCCTGGCTGATTCATACTCTTTTTAAAAAGAGAAACAGGAGTATATCTAGAAGAGAAGAGAGACATGGAATACTGGGAAGAGTGGAAGTAGGGAAAACAGTGGTCAAGATGTAATGCATGTAAAGAATAAAAATAAAAATTAAAAAATAAAAGTAATGGCAAGACATGCATCTATCTTTTTATTAGGAGGATTCTATTCTATTGAACATTTTTGTATATACATGAAAGCATTCCAGATTAAAAACAACTAATAGGGCATACGTTGGCTCCTGTTTGCTTATGCTTGTCGGCTGCCACAATCGCATGAACTGGGCCAGTGAGCTCTGAAGATTTAGCAGGCTAAGGAGCCAAGCAGAGCCCCCAAATTTCCTCTTCCTCTGGTGGACTGTTGAGTCTGTTCTCAGAAGATCTTCAACTAATAAGCTGAGACTTACCATCCCTGTAGAAGATGGCCTGGTTGACTCTAGGCCTACCGTAAGGCATAAGTTTTAAGTCATCATAACTTAAAAATAATCTCTAAGAAACCTACAGATTGGTGTTTGATTGAGTCCTGGATATTGTGTTATAGTGATTTGTCAATCATTTAGCCATCAAAGTTCCTTCCTCATGGTTAGTCTGGCTTTTTCACTCATCTGAGACCTACTCGAAGATATCCGTTGAGCATTGCTGGGAGTTCATGTTGGGCGCTGTTGCCTGGTTTTAGTTTTTCATAGTCAGCACGTACAGGAACTAGTGCTTAATCTCCTTATCACTTATGAACTTATTTCCTTTCGCAACTTAATCCTTTATCACCATTAGGTTATTATAGCAATTAATTTTTAACTTGCAAGGTTTTACGTTATGTTTTTGCTATAGATTAACTTCCAAATGATTTAAAAAAATATCCCTAGGGCAAAGCTTGTATTTAAAAGAACTTTCAAAAGTATTTTACCAACAAGTATTGGAAGTTTAAAACGATAATATAGTTACTTTAAATATGATTCAAGAATAGGCACTTATTGTCTATTCTGTTATTTTGTCTGAGTTTCCAATAATATACATTCAATTCTCAACTCATTGCTGTTCTTCAACATTATTTTTACTTGAGGAAATATTGGTTGCTTCTTAAATTCTGTTGTTGTAGCTTAGCGGAGGCCAAGGTCGTGTGTTCACTTCACATATAGTTCAATTAGCTCCACTTGCCTAGGGGCCTGTGGCACCATTTTCAACTGTTTCTAGCCATTGTGCAAATGGATGTTATTGGACCCATGAGGCACAGTCTAAAAAATGGATGTGTGCACATCTGTAGTTATTAATGGAAAATCAATCAGCAGTCCATCCACTCTGTTAGCAGTCACTCAGGAATGTACACAAAAGCACCCTGAGAAAAAGAGTGCTTGCTCCTTCGGCTGACATCTTTAATTATTTATTTGTGTTTTCCCTTTAAAGACGGAAGAAATAAGAATTCCATGAGAGATTTCACTTTATGTCTTTCCTCATCTGAAGTTTTTTTCCCTACTAATTCATGTGTTTTTCAGAATGAATGACATTTTTATTTTTGCACCATAGCAGTCTCAAATTTTGCCTCTGGGTCTCTGTCCTGTTTGACAGACAACCATGTTATCTCACTTGGTGCTGGCTGTGTCTGAGACATGATGACGAAAGCCGGACTTGACCGTATTGGGCACCTGATCACCAAGGGTGCTTTCAGCTCTAGCAAGTTGACCTATCACAGTCAATGACACTGTCATTGATTGCAGCTGCATGGTTTACATGTAGACCAGTGTGATTCAACTCATGAACATTTCAATGGCACAGTGAAGGCTGAGGATGGGAAGTCTGTCATCAAAGGAAAGCCCAACTCTATCTTCCAGGAACAAGATCCCATCAGTATCTAGTAGGGTGATGCTGGTACCGCATACACTGTGGGGTCCACTGGTGTCTTATTATGGGGAAAGCTAGGGATTACTTGAAGCTACAAGAATCATCTTTGTTCCTTTTCCTAATGTTTCCATGTTTTTGAAGTATGGAAGACATTCAATAACTTCTTCCAGATCATCTTTAATGTCTTCAGTACCACAAGCCACTTAGCTCCTCTGGTCAAAGCCACTCATGATGACAAAGTAGACACTGTGGAGGGATTCATGACCATAACCCATTGTATCACTGTCACCCAGAAGACTGTGGGTGGCCCCTGTTGGAAAATGTAGCACAGTGGCTAATATGTTACCAAGAAAATTATCCATGTACCCACTGGTGTGGCTAAGGCTGAGGACCAGACTGTTGCTGAGCTGAATGAGAAACTCTATGGCTTGGCCTTTAGTGTGCCTATCCCTAGTGCATCAGTGCTTGGTCTGGCTTGCTGTTTGGGAGAAAAGCACTAAACATTATGATATCAAGAGGCAGTGAGGCAGGCTTTGTAGGGGTCACTAAGAACAAGGCTGCCTCTTGTGATGTTGATAGTGACATACAACTCCTTTGCCTTTCATGCTGGAACTTGAATTGCCTTCAATGATCAGTTTGTCAGCTTTTACTTCCTCGTATGATGATGAGTTTGGCTACTTCATAGCCTCCATGGTCTTCCAAGAACAAGACCAACTTGAGCTGGCGGCCTCATCAAGAGCACAAGAAGAAGAGAGGTTCTCATACCAGAGAGTCTCTTGTTCTAGCTCAATCTTCCCACCACACTGAGACTCTCTGGAGAGGAGGAAGAACTTGAGTCCTGATAGTTCATGTATTTTAATCAGTAAATTCTATTGTCCTTAGCACATACCCCCACTTTTCACCCCACTAGAATACCTTCCACTAGGTCTCTGTAAGTCACAGGGAAACAAATATAATCTTATCTTTTGCCTTTGGAACATTTTAGATTAGGTCACGATTTGGAAAGCCTTGAGAGACTTGGCACATAAACAAGTGACTTTCTCATTATTCTTTTCCCCCCTTATCTTACCTTTTAAAATGTTTGAAAATGTGATTAGTATGGGAAAAAGTTTTAGTGTGGCGTTAGAAATTCCACGTAGTGAAGAATATATCCAGGGTTAGGATTAAGGTTAAGGTTAGGATTAGGGTTGGATTGAAGTAATTAAGAAATAACAAGAAGGAGCGTATTTGAAAGATTTATTTATTTCTAATTAAAATCATGTGTATATCTCTGTGTGCGTGTGTGTTCGTGAATAATGGCACGGAGAACTTTTATTAATTATGAAAGCTTGGCCTTAGCTAGCTTACTCCCAACTAGCTGGTATAACTTAAATTAACCCATTTATACTAATCTATGTTCTGCCACGGGCCTCGTTAACTCTCCTCAATACTGGCATCTGTTTCTTCCTCTGAGTGCTTACGGTGAATCCCTACCTCTGACTCTTTCCCAGAGTTCCTACCTCTGCAGGATGTCACGCCTACCCTCTCCCGTCTAGCTATTGGCAGGTCAGCTCTTTGTTAAACCAATCAGAAGGTGCTATAGGCAAGTGAGGAAGGGAAGCGACACATTTTCACACCGTGTACAAATAGATTCTCCCAACAGGTGTGTATGTCCATGAGTGTAATGGCTGCCGAGGTCAGAACAAGGGGGATCCCTGGAGCTAGAATTACAGGGGATTATGAGCCCCCTGAAGATCCAGGAGCTGAGAACTTGGCTCATCTGGAAGAGTAGCACCTGCTTTTGTGTATGGAGCCATCTCTTTAGCACTGTAAAAGTTGGGGTATTTTAATTTTTGGCTGTGGTTTAACAGGCCATCTGTGATTTGATCTTTCATGTTTGTTCACAGAGAATTTATTTGCTTCACCCAAGACCAGAAGTTCACAAACCTGAATCTCATAGAATTATCTTTGTTTCCGCTTACTATCTCAACAGCTTTCTGACAGAGTTTTATCAATGTTCAGGTTTTATCAATGTTGGAGGGGAAAGCTTAGCATGTTTTGTTTTTTGTTTTTGTTTTGTTTTTTGTTTTTTGTCTGTTTGGCTGAGAATTGAACTCCAAAGAAATCCTGACTTGTTAGATTGGTTTTATGGCTTCTCATCTTAATGTACCACTGTTATTAGAGACTTTCAAAAGCACTGTATCAGAACTTGGTAGTATAAATTTCCAAGCTTTAACCCATTCCTCTCATACTTCACAAGCTGGCTAACAGTATACATTGTATCCTTGCTTTTCTTAGATTACCGTACTTTCAAGTTATTATTAATATAGTTTTCTATATAATTATGAAGTCTTAGTCTACTTTTGTTTCTATAACTGAATATGACAGACTGTATAATTTATAATAAACTGAAGTCTACAATGCCCATGGTTTTGGGGGCTGGGAAGTCCAAGACTATGGCATTGACTGGGGGCCTTGTTCTTCCACCATAACATGGAGGAGGGTATTGTATTATGGCACAGAGCAAAGAAGGCAGAAGAAGCTGGGTTCTATAACAAAGCCACTCCCAGGAGAACTCATTAATCCACCAATGGCTTGGTCTATTCCTACAGGCTTTGCCCTGATGATGTAATCACTTCCCAAAGGTCTGAGCTCTCAAAAACCATTGACTTCGATAATGAACTTTCTGACATATAAGTTGGGGAATACTTTCAAACCATAACAACTGTGTAACTTATTCATGAATATATTCCCGCTGTTAAAAAGAAAATAAAGCTCGAGTTTTCTCTGACCAATTACATCCTCTAGTGGCTTCTCTAGAAGCAAGTAGCTTTTAGTAATATGGCTTTTAACAACCCTTTCTGTGCACTCATGGCTGTGAGTATGTGGCATACACATATTGCTATAGAATGTGTGAATATGCAGTTTAGCATGCATTGTATTATTTATTTTTATTTTATATTTATTAATACTTTATTTATTTATTTATTTATTTTTATTTTAGATATTTTCTCACTCAGAATATCTATTCTCCCTCATTCAGTTAAATTTCTCTATGGACTTGGTCTCGCTTCAGATTCCCTTTCATTTATCAGTTCTGATTCATTTTTGGTGATAGCCCTTTCTATCTTTTAATTTTGGACCCACAGCATAACACAGTGTGTTAAACACACAGAACTCCTACTCACTTCTTTTCAAAGAACATATTCTAGTCTTAGCTAGGAAATTGGTGATTCGTCAGATCAAATCGGCCAGGGAAATTGTCTTTTCTCTTGATTTTCATTCCCAGTTTGGTGGACACCATTCAAGTTTCAAATGTCAAAGGAAATCAACTAGCATTTTCGTTGTTGTTGTTTTATGAACATAAGCTGTAATATTTTAACTCTCTTTCCCTTTATTGGTTCTTTATTTTTTAAAAAAGATTTATTTATTATTTTTGTTTGTGTGTTTTCCTTCTGCAAAAACCCAGTAAACCCTCTCAACTGCTGAACCATCTATTGAGGCCCTTTCTTCCCTTTCCTAAAGTTACAGAGGGCTGACAGGAAAATAGGGAGAAGAAAAACCAGAAGACTTTGGGTTAAATGCTCTTTTCTTGTATATGACATCCAAAGTAAAAGTGACAAATGAAGAATGGAAAATAAAACTGTATTTTAAAAGGTTTTAATTTTTAATTGAAAAGGTAAATTAATTTTTAATTAACATATATATGTATATATGTATATATATGCATATACACATATCTACAGACACATATATACACATACATATTTTGAGACAGGGTCTTAGCTGGCTTGGAACTTGCTATGTAGACCTGTCTGGCCTGGACCTCAAAGAGATCTACCTGTTTCTGCCTCCTGAATGCTGGGATTGAGGGCATGTAGCACCACAACAGGGTAATTAATATTTTTGCATGTTTTTTGTATACTTGCATTAATGTATTGCACATTCATGGTCAGGTATATGCATCTGTATACTTGTGGAGGCCAGAAAAGGGTGTCAGATCCCTCAGGGCTGGTGTCACAGGCATTTGTAGGGCACTTGGCTTGTTACATGGATGCTGGGATCTGATTTTGAAAAACAAACAAACAACAATAACATCCAAACACACAAAAGGAAATGAAAAGATATGCCATGGAACAAGAAAGATATTTGTAAATCATGTACTGGTCAGACATATAAAAATATATAGAGGACTACATAATAATAATACCATGCAATAGTAAGTGAGCAAAGGCTTCCAATAGGCGTGTATGCACAGAAAATGGACAAATAGTGCACATAAAAAGAGGATTGACATCATCCGCCATTAAGGATATGCAGATTAAAGCTTAGTGTCAAATAGTCATACACTAGTGGTGTCTATGAGGTGTATTAGGAGGAACTTGTTATGAGCTAATTTTGTTGCATAAACATCACAGTGTGTTTATATAAATACAGATGGTAAGGGCCAGCCACCCAACATGGCTTCTTGATACAACTGAGAACTCAGGAAACCAGGCTGGTATGAGGTTGCTGCTATTATCATTCTGTTTAGGTTTGGTCTCTGCTATGCTAAAGACTGGTTGCTTCCAGTGACCACACCATAGACCCAGGCGATACTATGTAACCTTGTTCCCCAAGTTATCCCTGATTAGTGAATAAAGATGCTGACAGCCAATAGCTGGACAGAAGAGATATTGATGAAGTTTAGGGTTCCCTGGACTCGGAGAAAAACCATAAGGGGGAAGAAAAAGGAAGGTAGAGAGAGGAGAAGCTGCCATGGGATAAGAATCTTAAAATAATGACCACATGGGTAGGCTAATTGGTGTTAAGAGAAGCCAAGTTGAAACATGGCAAATTATATAGTGGGATTGATTATTGACTGGGAAATAGACATAATAGTATAGATGATAGATAGATGCCCAGCTCTTGTGCTGACTGAGGCTTATTATAAATATAAAGGTTTTGTGTGTGTTTTATCTGGGAAGTAAATGGTCAACTGTGGGGTAGAAACCCCAGATTGAGATGAAATGCTTCTACAACATTATACAGCGTATTGCTTGTTTTCCAGTAACTGAAATAGAAGGAGTACACTCTTCACTAACATGGAAAGTACAGCATACTAAACACATAAACCAGCAACAAAATTGTTTGTTAGCATTCTCAGGTATACTGTGTGTGATTGCATACAGTTTTTCAGACAGGCATCGTAATTGGTTCATTCACGTGAGTAATGCATCGCCCTGAGCTGTTAAAAATTGCTAAGGCACGACTAAATGCTGGTTTTTAGCTTTGTTCTAGTTTTACAGGGCCACCAACGCATGTGGTGTCTATTGTTAGCCTAAATGCTATTATTGTTAGTGTGGGACTACATTTCACATCATTTAAGTTGGTCACAAAGAAACAAAAACACACTGAGTGTGGTGGAACACAGTTTTAATCCTCACACTGAGGTGGTAGCCGCAGGTTGACCTGGGATTTTGCAGCCATCTTGGTCTACATAGTGATTTCCAGGCCAGCTAACACTACAGAGTGAGATCCTTTCTCAAGACAAACAAATAAACACCCCCAAAGCTCCAGAAACAAACAAACCCACTCTGTCCCAGAAAACTGCTGTTGGCACCACTGGTTAGAACATAGCATTATGGAGTGCCTACAAAGGGCTACAAAGTTCCTTACAACTTAAAAATGGAATTCCCAAGAATCCATGCTTGTAGGCATATATTCCAAAATTGGAAATAGAGACCTAAACAGAATGACCTGTCCTCACCAAACTAAATAATAGCATTTAGCACAACAATAGATACTACATGTGTTGGTGGCTGTGTAAAATTATAACAAAGCTAAAAGCTATCATCTAGTCATATCTTAACCATTTTAACAGCCTGGGGGCAATGCATACCCACATGCTTGCAGTATTACTCACATAAACGAACCTACTGCACTGCCTGTCTGTCAAGCTGTATACAATGTCATTTCCCTGGGACAGGGCCAACAGACATGGGCCTCCAAGAGTGATGATGACCGCCATGGGCATAAGGCTTGTTTTTATAATAATGTACATATTTTACATTCCTCCCTTAAGGAATGTCCTCCCTGTTAACTTTATTGACTCTGTGAAAATTAGACAGCACAAATCCAGGAGGTGAAGGTGTGGGTAATGTCTTAGCAAAATGGTAGACTCTGGGATCTTCAGGGCAGCCTTAAGGCTGTGGAGAAGAATTCTAAAAACATGAGTTTTCAATATATACAATTTCTCAACTATGCAAAGAATAAGGGTGTACTATGAATTATGAGGGGCTTCACAAATTTAAAGGAACAAAACCAGCTGCAGTAACGGGCCAGCTGGTCAGAAAGATACAAAGGCAGTCAGATACAAAGACAGTCAGATTCCTGAGTTCAAGATCAGCCTGAGACACAGCTAGTCCAGGCCAGAAGTAAAAGTGTTAATTTCAGGACAGGGTCCCACCCAGCTAGTTTATCCTCTGTGCTTAACAGAGGCAGGCAGGTCTCTAAATTATTTTATGTTGTTAAAAGGAAATGTGTGTTTGCTGTCTCCAGAGAATTAAGGGACTGGAGTCACAGGATGCTGATACTTAGGATAATAAAAAGGAAACCTTAAGTAAATGACTAGATTGATATGTAAATAAGAATCTGGGCTTTTGCTCTGTATGATAACAGTTCTTTAGAATTTTCCGTATCAAGAGCTGATCTGTCTGAAAATCTCTGGAGAGCAAACACAGTGCTTCAAGAAATTTTTCTTAACAGAATTTCTGACTTGGTCAGACAATCCAGTAATTTTCTTTTTTAGACCACGTTTTCCAACTTTGGTGAGAAAACCTATGAGCTATCCCGATAGCTTTTAGAGTTTTTACTAGCAGAGAGAGCTGTCTCAACCAGAGAGGTTTTAGGATAGCAATAATAATAATAAAATAATAATAATAATAATAATAATAATAATAATACTGTCTAGAGCATAGCAGAACACACAGAGAGCGCACAATCTGAAAAGCCATCTCACCAGAACCTAGGCCGCCAGCTTGGACCCAAGGTTTGACCGTGAGTTGTTTCTTTTGCTGCTCCCAAACACCCCTTCTCTCAGAAACCTCTCTCCAAACCAAGGCTGGTCCTTGGCAAACAGATAACTCAATGCCAATGTTCATGCCAGCATAATTCACAATACCAAAAGGGTAGAAGCAGCCTAAATGTCCATTAATTGTTCAGTGCATCAAAAAGGTATACTGGAATGTTTTCACCTATGAAAAGGTGTGAGGTACTCACTTGATACAATGTAGGCAAACCTTGAGAACATGCTGAGTGAATGAAGCCAGTCACAGAAGACCATGCATTATATGATTTCATTTATGTGAGATCTTCATAATAGAAAAAAAGAACATTGATTTACAAAGTAAGTGAATGGCTGTTTTAAGGGTGTGTGTGTGTGTGTGTGTCTGTATGGGGGGTAGATATTGAAGGTGAAAGAATACATATTTTTTTAAAGGTGATTAGAAATATTCTAAAATTAAAACGTGGTCACAAGCTTACAACCTGCTCTCTGTTAGAAAACTTTGCATTGAGCTGTTTCAGTGGTGGAAAAATATGTATGTTTCTTTTTTTTTTTTTCTCAATAAAGCTGTTTCTATGTTTGCAGTGAAAATTAGTATGGTGATTTATACTTAACTTACTAAATCTAAAGGCATTTTAATTGTTTAATTGGTGTTCACATGTTTTCTTTCTTTTTTCAGCTTTTTAACGGAGAGAAGACTATTTTTTTAATATCACCTATGACTTTAGTTACCAGCCCGGGGAAGAGCTAGTGGCTATAGAGGGAAGTTGCCTAATCAGCCTGGACATGAACAACAGAACCCTGGCGTTGTGTGTGTGTCTCAGCGAAGAGGAGGGGAGGGGTGGCTTGAAACCGAAAGATGACTGGTAGTGAGAAGGGGCCTCGAGGGCTGAGGAACCATAGCGTAGCTCGTCAGCATTAAACACGCCCTTGGTCCTGCACAAGATGGAGTCCTCTGCTGAGTCCCAGGGATGCTCGTTGGATGGGATCCAGCATTGTGGTGCTGGGCATCAGGGGCACGCCAAACTCTCTCTGTGATGTGCTGGCTGAGGAGAATGATGCCGATGTCATTCTGCTTCAGAAACTTTCTGAAAATGCCTTTGAACTCACTGATGGTCGGATCCTTCTCACCACCACTGGCCAGGGAAAGCGCTCCCCAAGCACCTGGTTTACATGTTTCCAACTTATATCTAACTAACCTGTAGGTATATTCTTTATAGTTGCACGCATTTGAAATTTATGCATACATATATATAATTCTAAAGGGATACCATGGGTTTTAGTATTTATAGTTTTTCCTATTACTATTCTGTTGTAAAATTTATTATATACAATATACTATATATTATATACTATGCATCACAGTAGAATAGATACATTTAAGAGAAACCATTTTATTTTTACCATGAATTTTCTGCCTTATTCCCATATATGCTAAATTATAAAATTCTACCATCCTGAATTTTCTTATGGGAAAGTTAAATCTGGGCTAAGGAAACATTTCTTATTAATTCTATTTTCTTTGACTCAAAGTATTATACATTTTTTTCATGTTTACCATGCCCACAGGATTTTATGTCTTGTTTAACATTACTTTTTAAAAGCTTCTTTTATGTTTTCATTATAATAAATTAAATTATCTCCCCTTCCCTTTCATCCTTTCAAACCTGCCCATATACCTCTACTCGCTCTCTTTCAAATTCATAGTTTCTTTGTTTATTAACTTTTATGTACACACATGTATAATTATATACATATATATTCCTACATGCATAAATACCACTCGCTCATTCTGTATAATGTTACTTGTATGTATGTTTTTTTAGGGCTGACTATTTGGTATTGGATAACCAGTCAGTGTGTTCTTCTCTGAGGAAGACATTTCTCCCCTCTCAGTGTTGTTCCTTACTTGGCTGCAGTTTCTTTGTGTAGGGTTGAGACCTCCTGAGCCCCACCATTTAACACACGTTTAGGTCGGTGAGTGTCCAAGTCTGTGCCATCTAGTGGTAACACTGGAGAATTCCATCTAACGCTGGTAGATGTCTACGAAATGTTAAGACCCATCAATAAATTAATGATTAAACATTATGAATTATGTGTTTAAATAGAACTTTTATGAACTTCTCAGCCATATTTTTAATGTTAGCTGCCTGAAATACAAAATGAGGGAATGCAAGACACATTGATTTATTACTAGTTCCAAACTGCTTATAACTCATGCTTCTACTATAGACAGAAGACAACTCAAGAGTCTGATAATTTTTTTCAGTAATAATACCAATATTCAATTTTGAGTTGCTACACACACATATAAAATGGTGGTTACAGTCACTGTTTTAAATTAAGTTTTAGTGAGTTGAAGATATGTTTGAATAGTGATAGGTCTCTCTGTACCATGTTTTTGTTTATATGATGGATGATATTCTGTCTGTCACATTCAAAGTCGAGAAGAGCCTGTCTCCTTCCTTCGGATATGTAAAACCCAATGTTATTAATGTCTTTACTGGCAACATTCTAATGGTGCTATTTTAAAATTCTGTTAAAGTAAGAATGTTATATTTTTGCAATAAGCTACACTTCAGAGCAATCTACTTTAATAAAATTGACAATGTACAATTTGATGCAATCATCTAGTTTAATTCAGTGACAGAAAAAGATCTGCTTTATTAAAAATGGAAAATTAATATGTTCTACAGTTTCTCCTGTTTCCTCCTTCCGGTCGCACTGACGTAAATGCTGATGGAGGAACATACCACCACCGTGTGGTGTCAGAGTTGGTGTTCCTCTGACTCCCCAGCTCCTAAAGCTTCTCGTCTTTAGGCTGTCCTCTCTGTTCTGTATGGCAAGCATGACGAGAAACTCCCTGGTCATTTTTTTGACCATGGCTTCAGACCCTCCCTTACGCCCTCCCAGGTACTTTCCGTTGGTATATTAATAGGTTAAAATGATATTAAGCAAAGTTATAAAAGTCTGTTTTTATTCAAACATTAAAACCAAACTAAAGGCTAGCAGTCATATGAAAAAATGACAAATGTCATTTAATATTGAGGGACGAACTTTAAAATAAGAGTGAAATATCACTTCCAAAAAAAAGAAAAAAAGGTGGGAACAGGCAATTTAAAGGGTAAAATCAGATACAATTGTTTAAAAGAGAAATGAGGGGATTTTTTTTTTCTGGTGGACTCATTTTACCTCACTTCTTAGTAGAAGTTAATTTACCTTTGGAAAAATGTTAGCGATCGGGCAACCTCTTCAGTAATAACCTAGGTGAGGATTTTAATAAGCCAACTTTTGGATACTCAGTTGCTGGATTTGTATTCAAATGAACCAAAAATGTTATTATTATGGATGAATTTAGAAAGGATAAGTTTAAAATGAATCCCGAGTAGATCGTCTGGATGGCAAGGGCAGTAGCCAGCTGTGAAGCTCTTCTTCACGGTATTGAACAGACTGATAACCAGATGTGTGTTCCTAAGCCATTAGGTTGTTTATTCTTAGGGCTCTATGATGATGGGGACGAACCAGGGTCAAATTCTACCATGCTTACCAAAGAAAGTGAACAAGTTTGTCCCCTTTATTTCTGGGACAGTTTATTCCTGGACATTCTGAAGGAAAAGATGCTCCCCCCCTTGGTTTTTCTTAGCAAATTTCTACTTGTGGTCACACGATTTAGGGTGAAGGCTACTATTGCAAACCCCTTCTCAACATCCATACCCAGAGCACTATGCCTTCCTTCACTGTTACCTCAGCTCATGTGCATATTTGCACGTCTTAAATGTTATTAAATAGAATTTTCCCAGTTGTGATGGATTTTTATCAAAACAGTTCTGGCCATCTACACTGGGAAATGATAGTTTGCCTTTAGCTCTAGCAGTCCCGTGCGCCCCCCCCCCCCGATCTTGGAAAGCAAAGCAGAGAGCAGCACGCTAGGACTGCGGAGAATGTGACAACTTTTTAAAAGTGATTTTTAAAGTTGTCTTTGAGTATGTTCGTTATTCATGAGGTAAAAAAAGAGATTTATAACAATTTCCAAGTGCTGACTAAGGAGTTATGAGGAAATCCAGGAGAGCAAGTTATTTCTGCCACAAAACCAAAGCACTCAGCCGGAAGAGGTGTCCACATGTCAAAGAAAGTCTCAAGCTGGAAGAGAAAGAACCAAGTCATGGGTTTTGTGTAAGACTTTCACACTAACCCAGGATTCCTGCCCCAGTCAGAGCTGCTACTGTAGTTATAGGCTAGTAACAGAAGGGGGCAGCAGAGAGCTACTGGTGTACATGATCGAGAGGCTGGTAGGAAAGTCAGCAAGGGTAATAAAGGTGCAGAGAGGCTAAGTTAGTGACTTTGACCTTCAGGAAGCATGACTAGAGTTCTTGTCCTAAAGGATCATCCAAAGAAGTGTTAGTGTGGCTGGGCAGTGAACGGCTCAGGTCCTAAGAGGCACACCAGGATTTCCATTTTTCCTCACTAGACTTTCATACCTATTCGATGACACGAAGGCTGCACTATTCTCAGTTACGCGTGTAGTGACGAGCAAGCCTTTGGCTTTCCACCAGTTGCACGTGTGCACTAGTCTTTCAACATTTGTCTATCTGTAGGTGTCATGCTTGGTATTGATTTCCGTGTGACTGCTTGTGGACTTCCACTTGATATAAATACAGCTCCGGGAGAATACTGGGCAATTAGAGTACTCTGAATGAAACTTTCCCATTGCCTCTGGCTAACGCTTGTGTCACCCTTGTTCCCGGATGTGTGATGGCCAAGAGCATCACAGACCAAGAACGGGTTCCAAGCTAGTGGGCTAAGGCAGGGCTAGCTAAGAAGTAAACGGTGCTAAAGTGCTAGGAAGAGAGGACGTAGTCTTGTAGACTTTAGTACTTATTAGCTAGGTACATCTGTGGCTTCACTTTGCCTGCCGGAAGTATGCTTGAAATCAAAGGAGAGTAAAATTCATGTAGGCGGTAGCTGATTGGTTGTCGAATGCTCTTTTTGTTTACTGGAGTCTACTAACAGCGGTGGTCTTGGACCAGTTTCTAGTGTCTCCATAGTTGAAACATCTTTATTACTTTACGTTGGTAGCTTCAGATAGGACATAAAGGAAATATACCACAGAAACTGGTTCGAAAACTAACTAAGCTGTATATGTTTTCTCTATCCCTGAGTAACGGCTGTTAAACATTTGTCAACACATCACTGACAACACACGCACACACACACACACACACACACAAGCACACACATACACACACACACCCACAATCACACACACAACTAAACATAGCTCCTATAGTTTGTCACCTATGCTGATGTGAGTGTCAGGTAATAACACTCCCTCAAACACTGGCTGTTAAGAATTATAAATTATTAAAAATGAAAACAACTATTTTCTTATCTGCCTTTTGACTTTCTGGGTGTTTCTTCCCCTGCAAGTGGGGTTCCCAGAGAAGCCAAACACTCTCCATCAGAGATCCCAGTTAGAGCTGGCAGTGTTACCTAGAGGTCTTGATCAGGGCTGTAACTAAGCAATGTGAGCAAGCCAGGAGGAGCAACCCACTAAGCAGCATTCCCTCCATGTCTCTACTTCAGCTCTTGCCTCCAAGTTCATGCCCTGATGTCTCTCAGGGGTGAATCGTGCCTGGAGTTGTAAGATGAAATAAATCCTTTTCTCTACAAGTCATGTTTGGTCATAGTGCTTATCACAGCAATAGGTACCTAAGTAAGGAAATGTCCCTTTATTGTGGCTTGAGGTCCTGGCATCTGTACGTCACTAGAGTAGCTGGAGGCTATATGAGAAGAATCATGTCCTAATTATGAGAACTCCATAGATTTTCTGGGCTTCATCTCTTGTCCGTTGTCTTAAGTCTATTTGGCCCATTTATCTTAGTTGAACTTTCAAGTTTAAGGCTGCTTGCTTTTCACTTCTTACCCTCCACCTCCCGTGGGATCTGATGAATTAGAAGCCGTCTTTGGGAGTTGTCACTTGTATGTGTCTGTTGTTTTTGATGTCCAATGTCCACTTCTCGCACTCTATCATAATACTTTTCTTCAGTTCCCTAATTATCAAGTTTTTAAGGCTTTAAACTTGGAGTTAACAAGATGAAGATAATACCTGAGAGATGGTTTACCCTATAGCCTGGGATGGGCAGATGTAAACATATTTTAAAGGAAGAACAGAAGGGCTTAATTAGTTACCAAATACATGGAGAACCGGCTGATTATTATTCGGGATTATTTATTCATCTTACATCCTGATCCCTGAACTCCCTCAACCTGGTCCTCACCCCCAGACACACAGTCCCTCTCCCACCCCCTCCCCCTTTTCTCTGAAGTTCAGTTGCCTTAAAGCCACACTTGAAGATGCTAAAATCTAACCACTTGATGGGTCAAACCACACCAGAGAGACGCCTCCTTTTAAAGACTGATCTATAAAGTAAATTGATATTTATATGTCTGTACATTGATTAAATTTTCAAGAACATTAAACTTGCAAGTCCATACATCTTCTAATTTGGTAATTACGGTCTAAAAATTTGGTGAGAGGGAAAAGAGACAGGAGGGAAGAGATCTTACAACTCACCAAAATTCTGGAGCTGTGCACTTCTGCATATTCCGTTTGTCTGTTTTCCAGTTTCTACTTCCTTAATGCAAAGCAGTGAGCCCACTTTCCTGTAAGCTCTATCTTTTCAACTATTTTTCTTCAAATTCTTTGTGATTTTTTCCCCTTTTCACTTGATGCTCTGCTCAAACAGATCATCTTTCTGGAAAACCCTGTGAATAATGCTGTTGGATTTCTATCAGTTCAGGTTGGGGAGCTCTCCCAAACCTCCACAGTTCCCGGTCTGAGTTTGCAATATCGCTAGTGTGCAGGGAGTGTGAAGAACTTTGCCTGAGATTGCATTAAAAGCATGTAAGATTTAGAATCTATCAGGCTCACCACAAATTAAGAATAGGTATTATGTGTGCTCTGTGGGGGATAAAACTGAATAAATTTAAGCGTGTGAGAGAAGATTAATAGAAACTCAGTCGCTTGGAAACTCCTTTGATTACACCTCTGTTAGGAAGCAGGCAAAAAACGGTCCGTGTTCCTTAATTTAATAGGTTTCCTGCAACTTTTCATAATTTCTCTAATTATCCTCTCAGGTTTTGTCATATGCTCTTGTCTCTGAGCAAGGGTTCCTTCAAAAACATGTTTTTTCATTTCCCCAGTTAATCCTAACCTTTCGTCTCTCCGTGGAAACAGATCCGTCTTCTCCCATTCTTTCTAACGCCAAGTCTCATGCCTGGTTCCTTCTCACGCAGTTACATGAAAGTCCATACGAGGTCATTATACGCTCATGCAACCAGTCTATCCTCCTCCTGTTCTCTGGCCAGAGGTTTCCTGTGTAGCCTGATTTTTCTCTTCTCTGCCTCATCTCCTAGGCTTATTGCACGAACTACGATGGAACAGGTTAAACTGCAATAGTAAGTGAACGCTGGTGTCCCAGTGGCTTAGCAGAGGCCTCATGTGTTTATGTCACTATTAAGTGGCCTGGTGACTTTCTTCTTCTGTTCCTGGGAGCCTGACTCCAGGACTGCATGCTCAGTACTCCAATGCAGAGGTGAGCATTGTGCTTCCAGCCTGACAGACATGGTGAGTGTGTAAGATAGAAGCCACACTTGATTTCATCTGCCTCGACCAGACCAGACTCGACGCCTGGATTCTGCTCACAATCATTTGCTGAGAACTAGTTGTCTCTCTCCTCTGAGGGTCCTGGGGGCCTTGAAAATGCATATACTTCATATTTTCATAGCTTTGAAGGAATGAAATGGCAATCAGCCTGTTAAGGGGACACTCCATGTCCTTCGGTCTGTATGTGGCTAGTGCTTTTCAAGATGAGGACTTGAGCATTGAGCTGAATACCGGACCTGAGTAACAAACTGGCCTAGGCTGGCCCAGATTTTTAAAATATTCAAAGGAACCCAGAGAGCTATGAGAAGTACCTGGGATGGTTAGAAAGGGACATTTAAGAGAGTGTTCAAAAGATATTGGAAAGAAAGTAAAGCCATTTCCTTTATCTCCTCTACTGTGTTCAAAAGTATCCAAGGAAGCCTCATTATTTTTTTATATCATTGGATATAAATAAAAGTATGTAACATTTGGTAGTTTTTGAAATTTAAGCTATTCAGGGAGACAAGAATAAAGAAAGTCGTTCTTGAATAGGCTTAAAATGTCTTTGTTTATAAAATGGGAGAGACAAAAGAAAGAGACAAAAGAAGAAAAAGAGACAAAAGAAAATAAAATCAATAGAAAAAAAAACTCCAAAACAAAACAAATTGAGAGACCTTGGGGGAGATAATAAAATCAAAATACATTGTATGAAAAAATTCAAATACAAATTTAAAAAATGAGAAAGGGAATTTTACCACACTTTAAATTCAACTTGAAGGCTGAACTTCTGAAATTGAGGTTTGGTAAATGTCTGCTAGGAGTTCTACGAACATCGTAATTAGGTTAATATGCTTATTCCATTTGGAGCATTGCAGTGAGTATGAATCAGCCCTCATAATAAAGTGTATCACATCTAAAGAAAGCGGCCTTCAATGCGCCCTCAACGACCTCCCAAGCGAAATTTTCAAATTCTTATAAGTTCTCCTCTGTACTTTCAACTTCTAGGGACTTGAGCATGAATTATGGTTCAAAGATAAGAGTTTGCTGAATAATATATGCCTATGGATAATTAAAAAGAGCTCTTCCTTATGGAAGAAATGCTTTAGATACGAAGAAAATGTCTGATACAATGTAGCAATCTGGAATGTGCCTGAAATTTCACCTGAACGTACATCTTCCTTGAGTCATCTCCTGCCCTGGGGAAGCTGCTTTGTTTTAATAGAACCTCTGGAGAAAACCGTTTCGACATTTCACAGTTTAACCATCCTCCCGACCACAATTAGAGCTGGGCAGCGTTAATCAGGTTGAACATTCTTCATTTTATTATTACTCTATTTTCTTGCGTTCTTTCCCTCTCTCCCGCCCTCCCTTCCCCCTCCTTCTACATAAAAACGTCAATGTTATAACATTAATTTGGACCTGGTGTAATGTTTTTTTTTTTAATGATTTTTTTAATTTTTATTGTGAGTACACTGTAGCTGTCTTCAGACACATCAGAAGAGGGCATCAGATCCTATTACAGATGGTTGTGAGCCACCATGTGGCTGCTGGGAATTGAACTCACAACCTCTGGAAGAGCAGTCAGTGCTCTTAACCACTGAGCCATCTCTCCAGCCCGTAATGTTTTAATACATGTAGATAGAGCATTGGGTTTAAACTTGGATGTAAAATGTTCACAATCGCTTCATGTGTTTGAGTGTCTTGTCCCCAGCTGGTGACACTGTTTTGGGAGGTTGTGGAACCTTTTGGAATGGGGTCTACCTGGCCAACGCAGGGTTATAGATGTGGGGCTTGAGAGCATCAGATTGGCCTGTCTCTGGCCCCACCCTTTGCTCTCTGGTCATTACTGTGTAATAAGCAGCTGCCACACAAGTCAGCCACTGTTGTCAAAACTTACCCAGCTTGAGAACCACCGCTGAGAACCGTGAGCCAAAATCAACTCCAGTCTGTTGCTGTCAGGTATTCTTCCGCAGTGAAGAGGCAAGTACTTGATAGGGAAAATTGGTGCCACGAAATTGGTTCATCTTTGTGAAAAATTTGAACTTGTGGTTTGTAGCAACTGGATTGTGGAAGGAAGGTGGGAGGGTTTGGGCTGTGAGCTGAATGCTATGACAAGCTGCTTTGATGGGGACCAAGACATTCAGAAGTCCCAGGGAAATGTGATCAATTAAGGCACCAGGCTTCATAGGGAAAGAAGCACACTTTCAGGGCTTTAGAAAGGGGCTGCTCATGCTACTTTTCCTCTTCTGGGAAAGACTGTGTCTGTGTACTACCTGTGTCTTTAAAGTTCAAGGGAGGCTGAGTTTTAAAATAATGGACTAACGTATTTGGTGTAAGAAAATTTCAAGACAATATGGCAGTGTTTAGGCTGTGGGACCGGTTATCATTCATTGATTGCCGCAACGATTAGTGTGAGAATTCTGGGTAGAAGGTCGAGTACAGAGATGTGGAAAAGAACATGGATGAGTTTAATGTTGCAGACAAGGTAAGTGTAGACAATGCTGCTGAAACTGCTGAACAGATTAGCACCATTAAAGAGAAACTCAGGACTTTGTGCTGGATCATAGGGAAGATACCTTGAGGACCATATTCTATTCATCAAAGTGTTTAGTGTGTCAAAATGCAGATCTATTTGAAGAATTATATCCATCAAAAAGGACAGTGCTTGAGAAAGGAGTGTCCAACTAAAGAGTGGTCCTATAGGGTACCCTGCCCTACAAGGCTGCCCATGGTTCAGCCATGTAGGCTCTTAGAAGCCTCTGCCACCGCTATTCAGTGAGGCAGGCTACGTCTTGAGCTGACAGAAGAACTGATCATTGTCCATTTGATTGTAGATTTGAATATATAAAGACATGTAACTGTTAAGGGGTCACAGCGGCCTACACCCAGCTTCTGAAGAAAAACTATAAGCTGAGGAAGCGTGCAGTTGATCATATTCTACTGAGAGGCTGTGTGAAGCCGTGAAGATGAAGTCTAAGTAACAAAGGCCACAGCAGAATATTGAAAATGACAGGGTTGGGGAAAGTCTGTTGTGCAGGGAGAATGAATAGGACTCAGTGGACAGTGATGGCGGCTGGCATAGCTAGAAGCATAGAAGCCTTCGCCTTCTCTGATCTTCGCTTTGTTGACACAGGCACAGCAGAGAACTTCTCCTGACACTGCTGTGAGTCCTAGTCACTCCTGCTGACTTGTGACAGTTCAGTGGAGGCCTGGCTGTCTCTGCTAGGTCATGCCACTGCTGCTGATTTGTGTCTGCTATCCTGGCACTCCAGAACTGAACTACTGGTGTATTTGTGAAGTGTTTGAGAGTGGATTGAGCTGCCACTCCTGATTCCTGTGAAAGGAGCTGCTGATTTCCTGATGATGTACATTGGATTAGCTCCAATAAACAATTTTTAAACAGGTCCACTTCTCCCCATATCTTAATGACCTTTCTTTTCCACTACCCGGTAGATGGTGGGCTAGGAGGGAGATTAAAGCATTTAAGAACTATTTTTAAAAGTAGGGTTTGAAAATCAAAGCCTAGAGAAAAGTACCAGGGAATAAGTGGAGCTACCCTAGCAGGGAGCCTACCTGCATTTTAGCTAGCAGAGGTGTAGAGGAGGAGCTACCCAAGCCTGCTGGAATCCAGATAATGCCATCATGAGTTCCAGATGCTGGGCATGGAGCTTCAAGAACTGGTGTTTGTCCTGGCCAGCTTTGTTCTGTTTTCAGTTCATTCTTCCCTTGCTGTCCTCCAATTCTTCACTTTGGGATTTCACAGAGGGAGTGTGGACCTTGAGCTGCAGCTCGCCGTTAGCCATCCCAGCATGCTGACAGAGACCAAGCAACTTCTGCACTAGCATACCGTATCACTGAGTTACCATATTTGATTAGAGATATTAAGTAAATGCCAATGTACTATATTATAATATTTTCAGCTCTTTTTTTTTCCTGTACTGGAATCCAGGCCTTGCATACGCTGCCTCAAGCACCCGGCCATGGAGTGTTGCCAGGATAGCAAAACAAATCAATCCTTCTTTAGCTTTTATAGTTTGAGACTGCATCTCATGTTGCCCAGGCTGCCCTTAAACTTGATTAATAGTCCAGGCAGTTCCATAAAGTTATGACACTCTTGGAGCCTTAGTCTCTTCCAAGTAGGCAGGATTTCCAGTCTGCACTATCTTTCTCGATTCAACATCAAATTCTGTGAATCTGTTTACTTCAAGAATTTCTTTTTCTCTCTTTGTCTCATGCTGCAGAGAACCCTGCCATAAGCAAATCTGTCCATCAATGCCACAAATTCTGCTGCTAGGAAGTAACATATTTTCCCTGTCTGTTAGCATCCACACTCTAATCAGTCAGCAGCCAACATTGAGGCAAGACCCTCCAACAGCAGAGCATACGTTGTGAAGGCTCAGATTGTGGTTGCCATTTTTTTTTTTTAGCAATAAAGACTTCTGAGTGACGTCACACACCTTGCCAGATGTGTCATCTGCCATCCCATTGATCACTAGGGTTGATTCAACTGCTCTGGATGACTGATACAAGTATCTCCTTCTTTGTGTGGTAGTTTAAATTAGGAATGTCCTCCGAAAACTCAGATATTTGAACATACAGTCTCCAGTTGGTGGCACTGGGTGGTGGTGGCGGTGGTGGTGGTGGTGGTGTGTGTATGTGTGTGTGTATGTGTGTGTTATGTGAGGTAAAGCCTTGGTGGAAGGATATTTTACTGAGGGCAGGCATTGAGAGTCTATAACCTCACAGCACTTTTCAGTTTATCTTCTTTGCTTTGTGTTTGCAGTTGAAGATGTAAGCTCTCAGCTTCCTGGTCCTGTCACCATGCCTGCCTCTTGTCACCATGGCTACCCACCATAATAGTAATGGATTCATCCTTTCGGAACCGTAAGGCCAAATAAACTCATTCTTCCATTAAAACAAAACAAAATGAAAACCAGAAAAAGCAAAAAACCCAAACAAACAACAACAACAAAAAAACCCCAAGAATTTCTTTCGGAGGATTAGATAAGCTTTACCTGATTAGAGCAGAGTCATAAAGGCTACCTTCGCTTATCACAGTAATGTGTAGTAACTGACTAGAAATTCTCTCACAATTGAATCTTAGGTCTGGATTATATGAGTCACAGGCACTAACCAGGCAACTTGATTTCGGTAGCAGATGTAGAAATGTAAATCATATTAAAATCAGTATTTAAATAAGAGCATTCTGGATCCCAGAAGACTATGTTGGAATCTATATGAAGATACTATCATTTCCATCTGTGTAATTTTAATCAAACTGCCAGCGTGATATTTAAACTGCCTGTGCCAGAAAATTAATCAAAGAACCTCCTTCGTTTCGACTTACTTTTCTGTGGGCCGGGCTCACAGGAAGAGAAATGGGATGAGCCACCTTATTCAGCTTTGCACTTAATTCAAGGTTACAGGCCCTTTTAAGGAGATATAGTGACTTCCCCCTGTGTAAATGCTTTTTTCTTTGCCCTTGTGGCTTGCTTCTAGATGGGATCATTGCTAATTCTCCTCCACAAGTGAAACTGGAAGTCTTTTGAGAATTCAAAACAAACCAGTGTTTAGAATGTAATGAGGAAGCTGCATCTTACATTTAAAAATGATATTCCAGTTATAAAGAAATTGACTTTAGGTCACAGTAAGGGCCTTTCCTACCTCCCCTCCCCACCTCTCCTCTCCACCTCTCCTTTCTAATCCCCTCCCCTCTCCTTCCTTTCCCTCCCCTCCCCCTTCCTTCCCCTCCCCTTTCCCCCCTCCCTTACTCTTCCCTTCCTTTCCTCCCCTTCTCTCCCCTCCCTTACTCTTCCTTTCCCTCCCCCTCTCTCCCCTCCCTTCCTCTCCCTTTCCCTCCTCCTCTTCCCTCCTCACCTCTCCCCTCTTCTCCTCTCCTCACTTCTCCCCTCCCCATCCAGTTTTTTTGTTTGTTTGTTTGTTTTTGGAGGTGAACTGTAGATCTTATTCATGCAGTTTTTTGATTAATTTCTTCACATGCTTTCCTCATTAAGAATACATATGTGTCTTCGTGTTGGCCATCTTCTTTCTTACCACATCTTCTCTACCTTCATAATACTTAATTGCATGTGTTGCTACTTCTCAGAACATTTTATTTGATCTCTGCCCTTGAACATCATTCTGTCTTACACGGAGCTGACCTCTTCTCTTCATGCTGTGGCAGGGTGGGTGGAACACGGCTGTAGACTAGTCTTTCCTAAACTCATGGCCGTTTGATCTATTTGTTACCGTTTCGAATGGGTGGTGTTCTCATAGTGATGTTTTTCATTTTCTATATTAAAAATTTAAATTTATATGCGGGCCCGTGCGCCTGCTTGTCTGTATGTACACCACACGCATGTAGTGCTCAGGAAATCCCGAAGAATGCAGTGTCCCCTGGAGCCGGAGTTACAGGTGCTGAGATGCCTGATGTGGGACATAGAAACTAAGCTCTGGTCCTTGCAAGAACAGCAAGTGCTCTTAACTGCCAACGCATCTTTCCAGGCCCCCATTTGAATCATTTATTATTTTAACAATCTTGTCTTATGCCACAAAAGTCTGGCGCTCTATTCCAAGGTGAAGTTTAAGGCACAACTCTGAAGCTTTTAGACTCATGACTACTGTTCAGAACTCGGTGGATGTCAAATAGTCTAGCCTGGGTACACTTGCCATCCACCTCTTTGCCTGGGGCAGGGGTCTTCCCTGCTGGCGTCTTCTACTCTCCTCAGTCCCGTAGGACCACCTCACCTTGCAGCAGGAGCCTGAGACCTTTGACCATAGATCTTTGAAGTTGTACAATGATTTGAGGGGTGAGTCTCTAGTTTTCTCTACCAGGGAAACGTGTTGGTTGTGCTTATTCCCTGTATGGAGGCTTTGTCATCACACAGTGGAAAAAGGATACGTTCAGAGATGCAGGACCCAAGGCAGCAAGAATGTTGCCATGATTAACTGAAGATCAGCAAAGCCCTGGGATAGGTTTCGGACTTTGGCAGTTCAGGATGATTATAGCTAGCACCCAAGGAGTGGGGTCCTGCCTGGTACCATCTGGGTTATACATAATAAAATATAGTAAAGATGCTGAGAACGTTCCCCATCGGACACTGGCATTAGTCTAAAGTTCAGGTCAATAGCAGTATCTTTTCTCACAGTTTGTATTTGTTCTTTGTCCTTTTGACACTTTTGACAGACGGGCTCTCCGCACAACCTATCTGTGATAGCTCAGGAAAGTCCTCTTTCAGGTCCTCTTCCTGTTTTCTTTAAATCAAATTCTAACCTTAAACCATCTCTTGCCTTCCTTCTTTCCAACTGCTAAATTCTTACCCAGTGTGTACTTGAAAAGAAAACACTCAAAGCCAAATCACATTCTCTGCCAGCGTTAGATTATCAAGTACCACTAGCCGGTCACTAAAGGAGGTTTTTTTGAAACATACTGAGAATTTAATACACACTATTTCAAGGAATTTGCACTGGATTTGGTAGGGAAAGAAAAAAGTGAAGTAAGAAACCTCAAAGTGGAATGGGAAGAGATTGTGAGGGTTGAAATTGGAGAGGGAGGGGCAGGGAGGAGTTGCAGAGGGTGTGAATATATTTAAAACACACTGTATGAAATTCTCAAAGGATTAATAAAAATATTGTTTCTCTCTTTCTTTCCTTCCTTCCTTCCTTCCTTCTTTTTTTTTTTTTTTTAAAGAAATCTCACAGTAGACACAATGGAGGTTTGTTGCTTCTTGGGATCTCAGAGCATCCAGCCCACAGCAAGGTGTTTGCTAGCTTGTTTATTTTTAGGCAACTGTACAGAGGAACTACTTTCAAGTATAAAGGAGGTTCTGACTTTTAAAAGGTTCATTGACAGACAACTTTTGGCTTCTCGTTCTGACCTATTTAGACTTTACCAGGCAGACACCGTTAGGAAAAATAAGAGCTGTCCTTGTCTGCTGTTAAGATGCCAGAAAAATGCTAGCGGAGCATACCAGGTCCATTTATAAAATAAAAATGTTTTAAGCCAGTGTGGACACCACTCCACCTCAGAGGTATCGGATTTTTATGGATTTCTGTAAATTTACAGAAACATACTTCTCCCTGTTAAACGAGCTTCTCCTGACTCTTGGAGTCTAAAATTTTACTGTTTGGTATTAAATTTAAGAATTTAGAAGTATTCAGGAGCTACTAGTTTGTTTGAATATCACATGAGTCCTTTGAGATGTATAAAATTGTGGCTCTGTATGCATTGTGTCTAGAGTGAGGCATGATGATGGTCTCTGTACATCCTGCATTAATTGGAAATAGGATTTCCTGCAGAGAACATTTTGTTTTACCTGACTTGTCTGCACTACTAGGCACCCAAGACAAGGTCAATGCATATTCATAAAGATTGCCTTTTACTAATGAGGATGCAATTTGAAAAAAAGTTGGCAGATTGTGTTATGGAGAATGCCATGTGTCTTATAAGTATTGATGAGATCACTGAGTTAAAAGTCTTGAACTTAAAAAAAAATATAATAGTAACATAGTGAAGGGGAAAAAAAGTCTTGAACTTGTTTATGTGTGTATGTGTGCATGGTGATGGCAATTTGTGTGAGTGTGTGTATGTTTGCGTGTGTCTGTGTGTATATCTATGTGTGTGTATGCATGTGTGTTGCGTGTGGAACCCAGAGAAGGATATTTGGTATTTTCCCCTGTTGCTTTCTGCCTTATTGCCACAGAATCTCTCACTGAACTGGAAGTTCGCCACTTTGGCTAGTTGCCTGGCCAGTGAGCTCTGGTATTCGTCTGTCTTTGTCCTGGAGCGTGGGGATTACAGACATGCACAGCCATGGCTTTTTTGCATGGGTGTTAGAGATTTGAAATCACCTTTTTATGTTTGAAATGGAGTAGTCTTGGCCAAGGTGTCTAATCCTTAGTTCCTAAGCTCTTAAATTATCCTGGTGAACAATCTAAATTTGACTTGAGATTGTTGGCTCACTCAGAATAAATTGTTACAAGCCGGCTATATATTCTACAAGCAACAACAATTTTTATTAAACTATTTCTCTAATAATAATTAAGCATAACATCTAACGTGCATTGAGTACCTCCTTATGGCAAGCAAATGATAAGCAATCAACACATTTCGTGTATCATTTGACACCACCATCTTAGAGAGTGTTATCACTAGGAGATGTAATTCAACCGTGAGGTTAGGTGACTTGACCACATAGCTGACATTCTGTGTAGCTGGGGCACGATGCCAATTCCCTATGATTCATATGGCAACTACTGTAACACACTGAGTCTTCACAACAACTCTACAATAGTAAAGGCGAGAACCAGAGCATAAATAGTGCAGTTAGCTAGGACTTCCTGGTTGGAGTCCAACTTCATGAAACCTGTTAAAGTTTGCTGTTGAATATGGAAACTGCTAGCCACACCTAGCATGTTAATTAATGCTTTTAAAAAGGCACAGCTGTCACTCAGTAGCTCCACTCAGGGACTCCATAGCCATTTGTGACTGGCTGGTACCATATCGAACAACACAGATAACAGGGCATTTCTTTTACCACAGATCATTATATTAAGTAAGGCTTCTCTCTATTTAATTTTTACCTTGTTTCTGACAAAATTTCGGTGAAGTATATGGACACCAGGGAGAGACCTGAGAGGCACCTATCACACCTTAACATAGCATCATTTGAGATGGATCTATTTTCCTGATAACTCACTTCATTGTTTTTTTAATATTCTTTTTATTATATAAATTCTGAGAAAAAAAGCAGTCCCAATACTGCCCTCAAATTATGGGAGATCCTTCTTATTTGGGACATGTGGTTCTCTTCATATGCATTCTGTAACTGTTAATATCTCTGCATGTAGGAATATTAGGTGCTTAAAATACTTTCAGAGACGGGGGTATGAGAATATTTAAATGCTATCCAAAATTTGGAACTCTTCCAATAAATAGATTTTAGGTTTCTCTGCTAAGGAGAATAATGCTGTTTAAATGATCTGTTTTCCTTAACATTGAATTCCCATTATTGTCTAGTCATTTGAAAACTGACCTTGTCTTTTGGAGATGGTGCACATCACTCTATTTTAGCGCTGTTTCATGAATAAAATAAATAAGCAGTGGGCTTTCCTAGAATATCTTTTTACTCTTATGTATGTATCGATAAGGATAATCATTTCTTACGTTTCAACTTGGAAATTATCGAATAAAAGGAGAAAATACGGCTTATCATCTCTATGCTGACATTATGGGTAGCCACTGGATTTATTCTAATTTGTAAAGGTGTGTAGAATGATAATTTCAGAACTGATAGAATGTATTCCAGATGGAAACCTGTTTCTATGGCAACGCTGGGTACAGCATTAACTAAAATTGCATATGAACGAGATGATTCCCCTTCTCTAGAAAACTCATGTTAAATAAAAGGCAAAAAGGGGCCAAACTCAATTCTGGTTCTTTATAAGTGATTATCTATGTGGGTTGTGTTAAATATCCTTAGAATCAACCAGTTTCATAACCAACATGTGCTCTCTAAGGGTCACCTGGTCAATGTTAGAGAAACTAAACACCATGACCACAAGCAGCTTGGGGAGGAATGGATTTATTTCAGCTTACAGCTTGTATTCTATCACTGAGGCCGTGCCTGGGCAGAAACTCGAGGTCGGAACCTGGAGGCAGGGACTGAAGCAAAAGCAGAAGCCATGGAGGAATGCTGCGTACTGGCTTGATGCTCAGGTGGGGTGTTTGTTTGTTTGTTTATTGTTTTTAATTATTCACTTTACATGCCACTCATTAATCCCCTCCCACAATCCTTCCTCCCTTCCCCCTCCCCTTCTCCTCTGAGCTGGTGGGGTCCTCCTTGGGCAACAGCTCTCCCTCCCCTATACCAGACATGCACACACACACACACACACAAGTCTCTATGTGGCTAGGCGCTTCGTCTCACACTGAGGCCAGACAAAGCAGCCAGCTAGTAGAACATATCCCACTTACAGGCAACAGCTTTTAGGATAGCTCCCGTTCGAGTTGTTTCGGACCCACGTGAAGACAAAGCTGATCATCTGCTACGTATGTGCGGAGAGGCTTAAGTCCAGCCCATGTATATGGTCTTTGGTTGGTGCTCCAGTCTCTGAGAGCCTCAAGGGTCCAGGTTAGTTGACTCTGTTGGTCTTTTTGTGAAGTTCCTATCCCCTTTGGGGTCCATAATCTTTCCTCCTATTCTTCTACAAAAGTCCCCAAGCTCCACCCGATGTTTGGTTTTGGGTGTCTGTATTTGTCTGAGCTAGTTGTTGAGTAGAGCCACTCAGAGGAGAGAGGACAATATGCTCCTGTCTTTATGGTGTTTTGATAGCACCCACGACCACCTGCCCACAGTGAAGTGTGTCTTCCAACATCCATAATCAATTAATCAAAAAGTAATCCCTATAAGCTTGCCTTCAGGCCAATCAGGTGGGACATTTTCCTAATTGAAGTTCCCTCTCCTCAAATGACTCTGGCTGGTGTCAAGTACACTTACAAACAGTGGATGGAGCTTGGGGACTCTTGTGGAAGAATAGGAGAAAAGACTATTGACCCCAAAGAGGATAGGAACTCCACAGGAAGACCAACAGAGTCAACTAACCTGGACCCTTGGGGCTCTCAGAGTGACAGGTTGTCTGTGAGAGTGTTTCTCCAGAGGGTGGAAGACACATGACACAGGGGTAGTGGTGGTGGTGGTGAACTTGGGGCTTGGGAGTGAGCACTTCTGACATTGAAGCAAGAAGAAGAGTGTAGGGAAGGGTGAGACAGAAGATGGAAAAACCGGAGTGGAGCAAGAGGAGAACAC
The DNA here is from genome assembly GCF_004785775.1 of Grammomys surdaster. NCBI lineage: Eukaryota > Metazoa > Chordata > Mammalia > Rodentia > Muridae > Grammomys > Grammomys surdaster. The sequence goes on from NW_021604619.1 coordinate 2,739,516, forward strand.
GGGAAGTTTGAGACGATGAATGGAGAATCTTGAGAGAGACTCAGAAAGAGCTGTGCTGCATTAGGCAACTTAGAAACTTTTTTAAAGAAACAGTCACAAGCTATAGACAATATCTGAGAATGGAGGTTCACTGCACTGCCAGTATCAGGAGCTAATTCCTCATGGGTATTTTAATTTATGTTCATGCTCATCTTATAAGCATAGGTACAAATGGTCTTCGAAACAGATTATCTTTTCAAAGATGCCTCTGTAATGAACAGCCTTGGAAATACAGATAGGTCTTTAAATGGAGTACAGTAAAATCTGATGACTCTACAGTATGATAAGCATAACTGTGTCCAGAGGACCGTCTGACAGGTTTCCTGCCCGATGATAAACATTTGGGGTTCTGAAGCTGTTCTTTTGAATGCCCCACTTCCTGTGCAGCTGTCATTTGCCTCTCCTCACATCCCACTGTGGTGATGGGGGCTCAGAATATTGCTGTTTATACTCAGGCTGTAGCTAACACTATGAATTATAAACTGTCCCTTATCTCTGACCCATGAATCTTGTGTCGTCTGCCAGCATCTGTGAGCATGTGGCATCCTTCTATGAAATTGGCTCCGTTACAATTCTCAACAGTTACTCTGGCTTGGAAACATTTTCTCTTTATTTGGTTAAGCCCTATAGTCTCTTAAAAAAATGATACAATTAGGTTTCTGTTTCTTTGAGCTCCTTGCAGTGTCTGGAGTTGGCTGGTGGTTGAAGGAGTGGTTGATTCTTGTCATTAGGTCTCTGGCAGCTCTTATCTGTTTCCCAATATATGTAACGTAAGGGGTGTAGAGACATAATTTCACCTGTTCATTAGTAATGTTGCCTAGTTTTAATATTTTATGATATAATAGTATAAGGTTTTATATAGTAAATTTGTTTAACTGGAATAGTTTTTTTTTTATCATCAGTAGATTGTATTTCACCAAATGAACATTGATACCTGCTCAGTAGGGTTAAAATTTCCTGCTTTTCCCTAGTTTTTTCTGTTGAAGACTCTTACTCAGTATGTATTCTGTGACTTGCCCAAATGTGACAATGTCTTGATAAGAGCATCCTAGGAGAATGGGATGATTTGTTAATATTCAGGACATAGAGAAGATATTATGTATCAACCAAAAAAGACCAAAACTTTAACTATGAAGTCAAAACTGTCTAAGAATACAAGAGAAAAGAAACCTTATTAGATTCCAATATTATTCCCATTTTTTCCTCTTGCAGAGAAACAAAATACATCTGATTTCTGTTAGCAGATAAAAATTTCAACTTGTTTTCCATTGGTGAGAACTTCATAGGATTTGATCTAAGATTCCTCCAGCCTCTTCCCCTCTCACCCATTTCCAGCCCATGACAGATTTGAAGAAGAAGAAGAAGAAGAAGAAGAAGAAGAAGAGGAGGAGGAGGAGGAGGAGGAGGAGGAGGAGGAGGAGGAGGAGCAGCAGCAGCAGCAGCAGCAGCAGCAGCAGCAGCATGGCCACTATCACCACTGCCATCCATAGCAACAACAAAAACTAAATGCTGATAAAATTTTCTGCAAAGAACAACTTCTCCACTAAACAGTTGTAGAGTTACTTCCAGTCTCTTCTCCTGCAAGTTCCTGTGGAACAATGTGACCTTTTGGAAAAACACATGCATTAGGGTTTTAATTTGCAATTTTATTCACACTCCAGAAATATGGGAATTGTAATGCATGGGCAATTAACTTGTCAATTTGTGCCCAATCTTGTCTTGCTAATGTGCAATGATTGGTGTGAAAAAGAAAAGAGCCTAAGTAAATAGGAAACGTGACCTATAATTTATAATCATACATGTGCATTGGCTTGCATTGAAATTATATTTTGAAATCCTCTCTAGCTTTTAACCCTTTGAACTAGGTTTTTGGGTAAAAGCTGTCTTTTATTTTGTTATTTCATTTTGGAGCTTTTCCCCCTGTTTATATGGCTTAATTTGTATCACTACTCAGAATGCCCATCTGTTCTTTATGAGCTCTGGGAATAGAGTGCAGATTGTACACTTTTTTTTCCATAGAGGATGAAGCAGAGTACAGTTAAAATCAGAACACATCTGCATATTTATGAACCAAATAAAAACAACACAACCATTAAAAATTTTCAGGAGTTTACAGGTATTGCAATTACCAAAATCAGTTTGCTTTCTTTGAGATTAATTTTCTTTCAGTTTTTTTCTCTGATAGGACATATGAAGCAGTTATATGAGTATTAATGTCTGAAGACTCTCAGATTGTGTTAATTCAAAAAATACCCAATTTAAATGAATAGAAACTAAATTTTTCTCCTTATCTTTGATTGTTTTGTTTGTCATCAGCTGACTGAGTGAATATTTCCCAGTTTTGACTGTTCTTGCCAACAAACACGCTATGGGAATTTAATTTACATACAAAGTTCATGGAAACTCACTTTGCCACGAGGAAAGACTACACATTTTTGGGACTCTTTCATCCAAAGTGGTCAATTTTTTTCCATCATATCTTTCATGTCTGGGTGAAATCTGCTGAGGAATACACACCTGGTCCATTCTTGATAGAATATTTCAATGGTCCCTTATCTTTATTCTAAGATAAAATGTGCGTGGAATTTCCTTAGAAAAACACAAATTTCTAAAATCTGCTGTGTTTAAGTCTTCTAACCATGAACAATGTTTTACAGATAAAAACATAGTGTTTTTCTGTGTAGCTCTGGATATCCTGGTACTTGCTCTTTAAACCAGGCTGGCCTTGAACTCACAGAGATCTGCCTGCCTCTGCCTCCTGAGAGCTAGGGCTAAAGGCTTGCACCACCACCACCCTGCTAAAAATGATTTCTTAAGGACATTGTTTTTTCCACAGAAAATTTCCAGAGTTTAATGGTAAAGCCAATATTAGGCTTTGGGTATAATTAAGAGACAGCCTTGTTAGAACTGGTTGGTGAGTCTGTCACCGGTTAGTCTGATAGATAACCACTTCTGAGAATGTTAACATTTACAAAAAACAGTCTGACAGTCTCAAGATGGAATGAAGACTATGTCTTTTAAAAAAAAAACAGTGTAATCTAAGGTCTTCCCACAGCATCTGCTACTCTATTATGTATCTGAGACATGCCGTGAGAGCCTGCTCATAGCTGCCATGTGTTGTCACCTTTCCCTTCCCAGTCACACTCACAGAGTTCACAGTGCACTTTGGCTCACGCCTTTCCAAGGAGTCATACAAAGTAGAGCTTAACAGGACTGGTGTGTAGCAAGACGTTAGTAGCATTTAAGAACATCTTTGAAATTATGTGACTTCAGAAATACATGCTGATTTAAATGTATGGGAGAGCAAATCTGCCTCGTTGGGTTTTAAAACATAAACCAATAGTTTAATCACACTTTTCAGTAAGTACTAGCTTAGCAACTGTATGATCTGATTTGTTTTGTTTATGCATGTAAGACAAATAAAAACCAAAAATATTTACATTAGGCACTAATACTCATTCTGACTGGAAATATATGTATGAATAGAAGACCAATTTTTTAAATTATTAAAGTGCAATTTTACTTGAATACTTGAAAGTTATCATAAAGAATTCCATGGATTTTATGTTAAGCAGTTTCTGATCCATCAGTTAGCTTCTAGGCATCTTATTTCTACCCTATATTTAATTAAATTATGTAGATGTTTTATTCATATTCTTTTTCCTCCTCGCTTCTTCTTCTCTCTCTCCTCCTTCCTCCCCTCATATAATTTCCTTCACGTAAGTTGTCTTCAAGTTGATTGTGGTTAATGGACTATAGAATGTAGACCATGAGGTAGGCTGAGAACTTTGAAGTCTGGTAGAAGCTGAAGCTCAGCTTGAGTCCTTACCAACAGTGTAGTCTTAAGGAAGTCAGTCTATCAGAGACCAGAGCTCCCTACTGTGTGATACTGGATCAAGAGCAGTTACTTTGCGTGATGATGACTCTGAAACATGGAGCGACCACTCACAAAAGGTCTGGTGGTGTCAGTCTGCTGCTCTTTGGCATAAATTATTTAGCAAGTGAAAGTCCAGTCTTTGGAAACAAATTCCAAACTCTTCCTATCAAACCGTTCTTGATCGTTTACATCAGTGGCCTCTCAACTTTCCTAACGCTCCAGCTCCGTGGTGCAATTCATTCATCATGTTGTGGTGACCCCCAACCATAAAATTATTTTTGTTGCTCCTTTATAACTATAATTTTGCTACTGTTATAAATCATAATGTAAATATCTGTGTTTATGATAGATGGTCTTTGGCAACCCCTATGGAAGGGTCATTTAACCCCTGTAGGGTCACGACCAACAGGTTGAGAACCACTGATCTAGACCAATTTTTCCTGTGTATGTTTCTGTCGATTTAGGGAATTCCCAGTGAGCACTTTCTTTCCCTCTAGAGGTTATACTAATCTGTGTTTAGCAGTCTTAGCTGTCATTGCTGTGTGTCTGTCCTCCCTGAACAGTATCCTCCAAGAGCCAATTTCACAAAGATTTGTCAAACTGACTCAGAGTCCTGGGGATATTTTTAAGTTGCTTACTATTTGCTGTCTTGTGTTTCAACTATCAACACATAACACATTAGATTCTTGTCTAGTAATGTAAGGGTCTTGACATTTGAGAAATTGCTTTTGTTAGATTTGGTTGCTATGGATTGTTCAAATCTGGGTTCTGCATATAAAAGTAATAGATATTTACTCAACACCGCAGAAACAATGTTTATCTCTGCAGAGTAGAACACTTTATGCCTTGTAAAGCTCACCTACGAGTAATAATTCATTGAGTCTCATAATGAGCCTTTATAGAAAGTCCCCATTTTGCAGAAAAAAGACGTTTCAGTCATGTTATAACATCACTAAAGAGAAGCACACAGATAGAATAACTCATTACAAGTCTGTGATGGGTTGACCTAATGCTGCTTGTATTCTAATGTTAATTTGGGACCCTAAAGGCTGTTTTCCCCAAAGATGAGAGAATCCACACAGAAAACACTGAGTGACTCTGCTCTCAGTTGATTGTGATTGGTGAAGAAAGATGCCAACAGTCAATAGCTGGAGAGAAGAGAAATAGGTGGAGTTGAGTTTGGATGGGCTTAGAGGAAGGTCAGAGGGGAGAAAAGAAGGAAGCCACCATGGAAGAGGAGGAATGTGAAGGAGGGAGAGGGAGGGAGAGCCGTCATGGGGTAGGAGTAAAGAAAATGTGGCCATGCAGGCTGGCCAATTGGAGCTAATAGCAGCCCATATGAAATATAGTGAGGAGTATGTAAGAATTCAGTGTTATCCATAAGGAAATGGGTTCTAACAGCATGCAGGGTAGACAGATGCCCAGCTATTATGCTGCACAAGGCATATTTAAAATATAAAGGCTGTGTGTGTGTCTTTCATCCGGCAACATAAATGACCTGAGGCAGAAAGAAATCCCGTATCAGGATTTTAAAAATATTATTGCAACACAAGTCCTCTGAGTTTAGAAGCTCATATATACATATACATATACATATACATATACATATACATATACATATACATATACATATACATATACATATACATATACATATACATATACATATATATATTAATACTCTCCTATCTCTGAGAGAAAAGGTAGCATCATTTCATCTGTGTGAGCGCACAGAATGGAGAACCAGTCGGTGGTGCTCCATCACTGCTATGTGCCATAATTCTTTTGGAATTTTTTTAAAGCCTTCTAATGAGATAAGGTGGGGCTTCAGATGGAAAGTATTCTGCTTGTAGTCTGATAGGAAGGGAAGAGGTTTTGGAAGACAGTACGTAAAAAGACAGATCCTGTATTAGGTTTAGTTTTACTATTTTTCGTTTGAGAAAACTTGTAGTGCTCAGATTCTTCAGAAAAGTGCTTCATTTTAAGGCAAAACCATGAATTGCTATTGTCCAGTTTCCAGCTGGTTCTGCAGTTAATGTAACTCTGGACACAGAGTAATAAAAATGAGTATGGTGGGTGCTGTAGGCAACACTGTAAACCCCTGAGGCTCTTAAAGAAGGTTTCAATTTCTTTGAAAACACCCTTTTTATGATGATCTACAATGTAACAAAGGCCAACCAATTTTTCTTTCTTTTGAAACTACTCCCAGTAACATACCTAGGACCTATCATTTAGCTCCTGGATATAATACGAAGTTATTTTTTCTCATCTTCTGTGCTTATTGGACATATTTATGGACAAATTTATTATGGTGCAAATCTGTAGCCAAGTGCCGTTCCCTAATACTGCACCAAGAGACAGATATTTCCTGGTTCCTTTGTAATTCTTGCAGTGACATTTCACATATTAAACAGCGTTCTGTCAGATAACAAAGCGAAAAGGAACATCTACAGTGAAAAAAAAACCTCATGTGGCTGTGATTTTTCTCCATCTGCTTCTGAACCAATCCTATGTAGCAGGTTATGCTTAACAAGGCCAATAATTCTGGTTACTTATTCTTTCATTGCTTCTTTGATACATTGTTATACTTGACTGCAGCAGTTTTGGGATATACACTGTGGGCATGCTGATTTCCTTTTGAGGGCATCCGTCTCCTCTCTGTGTTTCTCCCGGTCTCCCTTTTGAGCTCCATTAGAGAGCTCATCTCAGCTGAGAGGGTGACTTCTATTTCAGACCTTTCCCCTGCACATCTCCTGTTCTTCATCCCATGCTTTCATTCTTGCAGCCTCAAGCCATTACCAAGTCTGTATAGAGGATTCTCTTGGATTTTTCATTTCCTTTTCACATTTTACCCCCAGATCTTCTGATGCTAACACACACACACACACACACACACACACACACGCACAAAATAAAGAGATAAAAAGATCACATCTTATAATCAAATCTTCTGATGCTAACCCTTGAATGAAATAATATAAGGTTATTGGGAATCTTTTAAAAATTTTCATTTTGTTTGAATATTCACAATTGTTTTGGTTGGATTGTCAACACAGTGTCCATGGGGCAGGATGCATTTTAAAATACAGAAATATGTGAAATTCTTTAGAGGATTTTACTCCAAAGAGCTTCTGTAGAGGAATGTCATAGGTGCTGACTTTTCATAAACAACACGTCATAATACATGCTCAAAGCTCTTTCCTGTTCGTTATTACTTGGTACTAACTACCCTCTAGACATTTCTATTTTAATTCTAATTTATATGGCAGGTTTACATTATTTATCCTAAAGTTCAGAGATATTGCACATATTACTACAAACATTTTCACTGATTTTCTTAATGAATTAATTCTTAAGAATTAATTCTTAATTCTTAAGAATTATAGAAAATTTCTCTAAAATTTGTTTTCTTAAGGTAATCTGTATCTCTATTTACCCTTGAGTTTTTCTTAAGGATAGAAAAGTTTTCTAATCTTCCTGCTCTATTGACTCCTCCTAGCACCCAACTTTAGGAGGGTTTAGAAGTGTTTGAATGGGAGAAAAAGACTAATAATCTAGGCACTGACAAATCATTCATCTTATTCTCAGGAAGAAGTCTCCTCTCTTTCCCCTTGTCAGTGTCATAAGGACACTTGGTATTCCTTATGTTCTATCCTTACAGAATTTCCAAACTAATACTACTTTGTAGATAATAATAATGCCCTCCCCAAACTATCTCAGTAGGTAATTAATGCCTTTTTATTCAGAGTTTTTATGGTAGCAAATGTCATTGCATGTCAACGACAAGATATTAACACCAAACATGACATAACCCTTTCTTTTTTGATGGCAAATGCATAAACAAAAAAACTAGCTGAGTGGAATCTTGCCCCAAAGTTACCATTTCCTTAATCTGTTTAATCTCCTTGAATATAGGATTTAGATCCTTTGCACTTTCTGGTGCCCAGTTTTTCCTTGAACCATACATTTCAAATTTTCATTTCTATGCTTGCTGTGCTTGATCAAAACACTCTTCATGAAAGAAAACCAGAGGTCAAAGTCTTTTCTGAGACTTCCTTTGTCAATGCAATTAATAGAAATCTCTTTCCCTTAGCCTCAAGCAGACTCTTCAGACAGAGCAAAAAGCAGCCATATTCTTCAAAACATTATAAAAATAATCTGCTCACGACATATTAAAATTCATTTTCTCTGAAACCTCTAAAGCCAGTTTAGTTCAAATCATCTTCAGCCACAAAGTCTGCCATATTCCTTCTAGGATAGCCTATTATTAATCCTCACTTAAAGCATTCCATTGCTTTCCAAATCCCAAGTTCCCAAATCCACATTCTTCCCAACAAAAGCATGGCCAGGCCTATCACAGCAATACTGCAGTTTCTGGTACCAACATCTGTCTTAGTTAGTGTTTCCATTGCTATGAAGAGACACCATGACAAAGGCATCTCTTATAAGGGTAACATTTAGTTGGGGCTGGCTTACAGGTTCAGAGGTTCAGTCCATTATCATCAAGGTGGGAACATGACAGCATCCAGACAGGCATGGCTTGGGAGGAGCTGAGAGTTCTCCATCTTGAGCTGAAGGCTGCTAGGAGAAGACTGACTCTTCCACATTGGCTAGAGCTTCAAAGCCCACCCCCACAGTGATGCACTTCCTTCAACAAGGCCACACCTACTCCAACAAGGCCACAACTCCTAATAGTGCCACTTTCCATGGGCCAAGCATATTCAAACCACCACAGTAGTCTAATATTAAAAAAAGCCATAAATGTTGTCAGCTCTGTTATTTACCAAAGAAACTCTAATAATACTCACTGAATTCATACATAAAGAATGACACACAAATAATATTTTCAGAAGGTAAGTCGCGCCTTCCCCCAAGTTAAAGGCTGCACGTACATTTTCATACCTCTAAGTTTTGCTCAAGTTATTGAAACCTTCTACCCCCTTTGCCATGTAGTACACTGTTCATTTCTCATCACTAAGCTAAAGTGTCAAACCTTCTATGAGATGCTCTTGAATCCCTCTGGACAGTACCAATTATGCCTATCTTTCTGTAGCTAGATTACTTTGATAACGCGTGGCTCTGTCCCTTTCTTTGGGGTCCTTTTAGGTGAGTTACAATATGTCCCAGGTTTGGGATTTATGTATCTATTCATCCCTGAGGACAGAGAAGGCATGGTATGTACTGAATGTGAAGCTGGTTGGAATATTGATTGCTTAGGAAAACGATAACGATTGGCTGTAGCCTGTAATGAATGGAGTATAGATGAGATTATAGATGATCAAGACCCCTAGCCTGTGATACTTTAAAATCCGACACAAAATGTGATGTGGACAGAGCCACAAGCATTATAGGATAAAATACCAAAATGACACAAATATATGAGTCTTTTCAGAATTTTTCATATAATGTGCATGTGCGTGTTTACTCACAACTTTCCCAAGATCCATGCTCACTTCCCTAGTCACCTGACTTTGTGTTCACAAATCAAACCAAACCAAACTGTCCACCAAGTCCAATTTGTACCATTCAAATATTCTGGGATATTCATGTGGTCTCCTTTCACTGAAACATGCTCAGCTTACCAGGGGCTACACTCTTATAGAGAAAACTGACATTAAAATTTAACCAAGGCTCTCGATAAACCAAGTTACAAAGAGGATTTAGAGGAGAAGCCCTGAAACAGGACGGGTCCCAATTTGTTTGATGTCTTGCATGGGGCATGTTAATGACTTCCGTTGATTGTTTTGTCAATGCACTACTGTGCTAAACCCTTGAGCATACCTCCATCAGAGCATCAATTTGGTAACCAGTAAAACAGATACATTATTATTATTATTATTATTATTATTATTATTATTATTATTATTAACCAGTATTTGAAAGTTTAAGAGTCAATGAGTCTGCAGTTAGCTGCAGAATGGAACGGAGAGCCCGCTTCAGCATTGTACGCATGCGCATGTGCTTATGCGTACAATCGTAGGAAGGCAAAACTTCTCATCAGAGAAACCTGAGGTTGGTATGGCTTGCTGTATGACATTTTCTTTAGCAATTCATTTAATATTTTGAGCCTCACCTCACTTGTAAAATGGCAATATTGATGAACTATGTATTATGTTAAAAGAGAAAAAAAGTTTGGGTGTAGTTTCTGGTAGCGAGGAAGTATGAATTCTTCTGTCATTCTAGAAGGAATCCCACAGGAAGCCCTCAGCCAGCATAGACCGAGAAAACACGTTTAATCCCTACCCTCCTCTGTTGCCATCCTCCCAAGTCCTGTACACTCTGATTTCTCTGCAGGTACTCTGTGAGCTGTCTAATCCTAGAACCACTGTGTTGATGTTGGCGCCCCGTCAGCTCCTAACGGCTCTAAGCTCAGTCGTTAATAATGAAGACTCTTTATCACCTGTCCAGGTTCCAGTTGCTGCTGCTATTCCTGGCATCAGCCATGGTTTCAGAGAGATTTGAAGTGAAAGGAGGTAATAGAAAGAAGGACTCCTGTGGGTGCCCTTAGGAACCACTGGAATGTCTGTGCATGTATTTGCGGCTTTCTGGTTAGCTGTTTGCCTGTGAGGTTACAATCCACATGGCTTTAGGTGAGAAAAAAAATCTTAAAAAAAAAAAAAAAAGAGTTTCTGGCAGCAGAGTTTCCCGCTGTAACTCAAATGCCTCTTTTGTATAGATGCTTTCTCTCAAGGTTGTCGAAGTCTACATTAAAGGTTGTAAATTTTTAAGTAACACCTTAAGTACGAGGTTTGTATCCTTGGAATTTGCTATGTTGTAAGTATGTGTTCTATGACGGAGTTACATCCCCAGTGAGAATTTGATATGCTGTATGTGACATATGATCGCATTAAGTTTTTGGAAAAGCAAATGCATGCATTCTTTAAGTGATGCGCATTTAAAGAGACAGTAAAGTTTTGCTATATCTCCACCATGCCCACAGCTTATGTGCAGACAAGGAACTCAAGAAAACATGCTAGTGTGGAGAGGGTGAGTCTTCCCTAGGTAGGGAAACCAGGAATGGTGGCTTTATTTCCTGTTGCTATATTTTCTAAAATATTTGCATCGCAGTTCCAAAGCGAAGAAGCCCCGTGTACGCACAGGAATGGATATACACATTCGTGCACACACATGTATGTAGGAAAACAGTTACATGTATATGTAAAGTTACATGTATATATATAAAACAAAGGGCATTGGGCATCATGAATGCAAGTGTCAAGTGGCTTCTAGGCACCTATGACTGGGTCCTCAGTGGTTGTTAGGATGACCTTTTCTGTACCTACTTACAACTCAGTAGACTAAGGTATTTTCTTCATCCCTAACTGAACTCACACAGGTGTCTTCAACATAGTTTCTTTGCCAAGAAAGCCGGGTGGCTGCATCTGTTTCCTTGGATTGTTATAAAGCACAAAAGAGATCACGATGAGAAAGATTCTTGAAAAATCACAGAGTATTGTGTTCAGGAAGGTGCTAAAAGAGACCTGAGCTTGGAGGATAAGTTTACGGCAGTTCTGTGGGAAGAAGAATAGAAGCATAGTGAAAGCTTATAGAGTACAAAAAGGAAGGGAGGCGGGCTATCGGTTGGCTTACCTTGACGGCTCTAGGTGGATTTCTTGAGTAGCTGTGTATTGGCCAGTATATTTGTAGCATGTAGCCACACTTTATTTCTCAACATCTAAACAAGCCATGAGTTACTGAAGCAGAGTCGGGGTTGGAATAAAGGGCAGAGGAAAATGTGTTCCAATAAGCAAAATAAATCAGGCTAAAAGGGTTGTGTGCCAGGGTATGTATTAAGTTCTAATTTAACTCTTAAAGTGTGTCCATAAACAGAACACTTTTATTATTTTATTACTATACTATATTATTTTATTAGTAGCTTAAAAATAAGTACACTGAGTCAGAGAGGTTAATTTCTCTTGCTGCTACAAAGCAAAGTTTCTAGCAAGCTAAAGTGTGTGCCTCCCAAGCTCACTCTAAGGGTTGGCTTTGTTAGCTAGAAGGTTCTCCTTGCTGGTGGTTACTGAGCAGAATATCCATGGCTTATGTGCTGGGGCAGAGTTGATTTTGGTTGTTCATTTTGTTGCTCTTTAACATGCTTTTGTGAACAATCAGTGCATTGTATTTGCGCATCTATCTTGAGAGCAGCCCTAAAACGGAATCAATTATAACACTTTACTTTCTACACACGGAAAATAACAAAGAACGGGATATTTGCATAAAATCAGTTTTCTACTAAGTAATGGCAATGGGAAATCAAGTTCTCCGATTCCTTAGCTAAGGTTTCAGATTTCAGGATCACACTGCCACCTAGTGGAGAGAGAGAGAGAGAGAGAGAGAGAGAGAGAGAGAGAGAGAGAGAGAGAGAGAGAGAGAGAGAATCTTCCCACCAAGCAGAAAGTACTGAAATGGGTGTGATGTCATGGGATGCAACATACAGAAGCGTGTTTAAGGTTTCTCCTAAAAGAGGAAGGAATTTCAGGATTAATGGTCGTTCTATGTTTTATTAATAAAGGCTAGTGTGTAGGAGCTCAATTTTATTATTAATAGCATTGAGTTGGTGAATGTTGATAGCATAAAGAGAAGACAGGTATCTCTTTTTATTCTACCATATATGTATATGTAGATATATCATTAATTAATTAGTTTATTTATTATACCCTTACTGTTTCTATATTATTTATTTATTTATTCACTTTATATCCCGATCGCAGCTTCCCCCTCTCCTCCCAGTGCCTCTCTCACACAGCCTCTCTCCCCCTCTCTCGTCCTTGGAGAAGGGGGAGGCCCTCCTGGGTACCAACTCACCTTGGCAAATCAAGTCACTGCAAGGCTAGGCACATTCTTTCCCACTGACGCCAGACAAGATGGTCCAGTTATGGGAATAGGATCCAAAGGAAGGCATTGGAGTCAGGAACAGCTGCTGCTCCAATTGTTAGGAGACCCACATGAAGACCAAGTGGCACATCTGCTGCATATGTGCAGGAAGCCTATGTCCAGCCCATGCTTACTCTTTAGTGGTTCAGTCTCTGGGAGCCGCCCAGGTTCCAGGTCAGTTGACTGTTGGAGTTCCTATCCCCTCTCTAAATGTATTGCATGCGTCTTTTCATTCTCTCTAAGGGTCTCAGGAAGTCTTATTGGTTTAAACTGATAATTATTCAAAAATCTTATTTAGCAAATAATTATTGTACACTTACAGTCTGCAAGTCAGTACCTGTGGCAACAAAGGGCTTAAAGGAGTTACAAACATGATCTGAATAAACAGAAGCTTTCAGTGGGCCACCACTACCACCATTACCAGGAACAGAAGCAGAAGCAACATTTTGGAGCCTGTTAGAATGCAAATTTTTGGACCTGCCTTAAATCATCTGGGGCTGGAGTCCAGTAATCTGTTTTAAGCATCCTGGTGGTTGATTTGAATGTAGCTTTTGGCTCCAGTGTTAGAAAAGAAGCCTTGCTAGTACATAGAGAACCGTGCTGATGGCCCAGTATGCATGGTCTGGAGGAAAGCAAATGAGTCTTAGGACACGAACCAGCTGCTGTAAACTTGGAGACCCACAGGCAGCAAATACAGCAACAGCTCTCTGAAGCATGTGTGCTCTGGTGGGTGGCAGATTGATTTTTCTCTTCCTTGGAGAACTGGAAATGATCATATTTTAGAGGAAGCAAAAATAATACCCTGAAAAGCTTTTGGGGTTGGCAAGGTCAGCGTTGCCGTGTCTTTGGCATTACTGTTTCACAAGGAGGGCACATGTATTTGTGAGTGATTGCACAGAGAGATGAGTACATCACGGGGCTCTGTTTGCTTGCTCTGAGTCTAGATGATGAGGCTACGATTACGTGCACAGGACCAAAATAAGCAGATTTAAAATAGAGCTTTGATCAGGGTGGAATTTCTTTACAGTAAAACTGAACCCAAGGCAGGAAAGTGGGAGGCTTAGTTTTTGCAACTCTCTGATTGTTAATCAGTGTCTCAGCCAGAGATTTCTATGAGTTTCAGGCTCTAGCTGTGGCTAATTTACAGGACCCTCACACAACTCACACAACGTGCTGCCAGGCACTCTGGATCCTTTACACTGAAAGCAAAGGCAGGTGAATAAAACTTCAAACTCAATTCCATTAAGAAGAAGGTTAAAACACCCCTCTTTATTCAAAGGCTACAACGTAATTAAATACAGTGGTCACAACATCTTTAATTATTGTCATCAGGTTATTATTACTCCATTCAAAATCACATTTAAAAGAAAAACAGATACTCATGTGGAAACAAAGACACTTGCCCCACTATTCAGTGAGTTTTGTGTGATGCTCCAAGTCCCGTGTCAGGAAGTAAGAGACATTGTGTCTACTGTGTTCTAATCCAGTGTTTTTTCTAACCATGACTTGCAACTCATTACTGGTTTTGACATCAATATATTGAGCTGTTCATATTTATTAGAAAAGGCAATAGGAAATGAATTGGAAAATAGAGTATAGCACGTTTACATACATAAGTGCTATTTTCTGAAACCTTTGCTTTAGTTTTGTGTATGTGTATAAGTTGTTCAAATGAGTCTCTCCCATCCTTCAAGCAACATCAGAATCCTTTCCAAAGACATGCCGGAAAGTGTCACTGGGTACCCAAAGGCGTATGGTAGTTTCCATGACAACCAGAACAAAGTCGAAACTCCCTAATATCATTCAGGCTCCCTCACCGAGTTCCTCCTATTGGATATTTCGTAAAAATTTCCCATATATTTAGTTGTTCAAGCTCAAAATGAGAAATATATTTTCTCTGCGCTCTCCATCCCTCTACCCCTCCACCATTCCACCCCTCCACTCCTCCACCCCTCCACCCATCTACCCATCCTTCCTTCCACCCATCTACCCATCCTTCCTTCCACCCACCCATCCACCCATCCTTCCTTCCACCCATCCACCCATCCACCCATCCTTCATTCCATCCATCCACCCATCCATCCTTCCATCTCTCCACCCTTCCATCCTTCCATCCCTCCGTCCCTCCATCCCTCCTTCCCTTCATGCCTCCATCCTTCCATCACTCCCCTTCCAACTACTTTATCAATCTCATCTCTTCATTTTCATCCAGTCTCCGTCAACGTCGATCCCCTCAGAGCAGCCTTCCCTGGCCCCCTCCATTTAGACCAGTCAAACATTTCCCTAATAGTTTTAATTAAAGTTCTGACTGAAGTTGTTTTATAAAGGTGTTCGATGTCTGTCTCCCCATCCACGTGAAAGCTGTGTGGGGCAGAGAGCTGGTCAGTCTATGCTGTAACTGTAGAGTTGGGTTTAGGGCTTGAAGTAGGAGGGCCATGACTGACTAAGTACCAAGTTGTCTCTAAGCTCAGATGGTCATTCTCCATATGTAAGTTCTTCCCTCTATAATATAGTCTGCTTTCTCTGCACTGGTCGTCCCCAGTCTCTTGGTAGGCTTCTAGTCATCTTTTCAGATTTCATGTCCTGGATGAAATCTTTTCCTGTGTCCTTGGAGTGACTTCATCCTTGGTGACAGTTAGTTTTATTCTCAACAATATAAGTCATTTTTCTTCCTATTCTACACTATGATTTTCCTCAGGGCGGGCATGTGGTTATTCGTGCTTTTTGTCTTCTCAACTCCTAGTATGTATTGGTGATACAGTTATTCAATAAACGTGTATCGAATGCTTGAACAAACAAATGAAAGAAAACAGATGCTCAAGAAAGATGACTGTGACTGTGAGCCCTAATTTAAGTTAGAAGGAATAAATCGTTCTGATTATAGACGAGGAAAGATAGTGTGCGTATATACACTGTCGGATCTTTGTGTACACGGTGGAGAGTTAAGGAGTGTGCATAAATAATTTTTCTATGTAAAACTGATTACTTGAAATGTCATGTTTTCTTAATGAATTTATGATCTATCGTGAATGACAAGTTTTTCCTTTCCGTTGGTCTTTCAGGGACGAATAGTTAGGTAAAGTGTGGGGGTGGGAACAGTGTTAGCGACAAAAATGAAAACAAAACCAAGCCAAAACAAAACTAAGTCTGGTGAGACGACTCTGTGGTTAAAAGCACTTAAGAGGTCCTGAGCTCAGTTCCTATGCACCTGTTCGTTGAATCACAGTTACCTGAAACTCCAACTCCAAGGGACCTGATGCCCTCTTCTCTTCTGGCCTCTGCAGGTAACTGCAGTCACATGCAAAATTATGTACACATGTACACATAATTTAAAAAAAGACAAAAAAGCTTAAGTCCCTATGACTTCAGTGCATAGCTTGATCCAAACAAGGATAGAGTGTGGAGTTTGATCCTTCTTCCTGTGAGAATTCAATGTCACATTAGGAAATACAGTTAATGACAGCTAAGACCGATGGAGCAGACACAAGCATCTTTAAAGGTTGTATATGGCTTTGCTTTCTCAGGATTTACAGTTTTGTCTTAATAGAACTGCTAGGTTGTTATTCACTATTTAAAATAAACAGCCAGCCTGGCCAGAAGCCTTGTCACTTACGAGTATAGTTTCCTCTCGATTATCTTATCTTTTATTTAAAGGCCCATTAACCTGCTTTCTTATTTCACTTGTAAAGAATTCTTCAAAGTGGCTTGGGAAGGGGCAAGCATAAAGGTAAGTTCTCTCCAAGCCTTTGAAGGATTTCTGAAACAGCTACGTGTACAGGAAAATTGCCCCTGTTCTTTCTTACAGATCCACAAAACACAGAGCTTGTATAGAAAGAAATTCCTTTTTGAAAATGCCTTTCTCTCTGCAGATCTAAGGCTGGCTTGTTTCTCATAATTTCAGGCCATTAGGATGCTCCCCAGAGGCACATTTTTTTTTCCCGTTTTACATAAACTTCAACTAGCTTAAACAAATAAGCAGGTCTCAGGCCATTCATGTTACTAACCAGGGCAGTTGCCTGAGAGATTGGGAATTTTGACAGAGAGCAGGCCGCCTTGTGGACAGCAGCACACAATAAGAAGAAATGAATGTCCCTCTCTGGGAAGGAGAGGGGACATCCCCCTCCCCCACAATGAGTAGGCCAGAGGGACAAAGTCATAGAAGGAAAGCCTGAACAGTAGGACTTGCCTGGTTAAAGTCCAACCAGAGACTCTCCAGCAAGCTGAGAAAGCCAAAGTAAGAAAGACTATTGAAACAACAAACAGGTAACGCTTTTTTTGCCTCACAAGTCTGAGGACCAGAGTTTGGATCCTCGAATTCCCTATTCCCTATTAGGCAGACCTGGTAGCTACCTCCAATCTCAGCATGAAGGACAGATCCCCAGTGAGCTCTGGGTTCAGTGACAGACCTTGCCTCCTTAAATAGAGTGGTGAATTATGGAAGAAGACACTCAACATCAATTTTGAGCCCCTTCAGGGTCATATATATATACATTATATATGCATATATATGCATATGCATATATATGTATGTATGCATATATGTATATGCATATATATGTATATATTATGTATATATATGCATGTGTGTATGTGTACCCTATCCCCCAACACATGTAAAAACATGTATACATATACAAACACCAAAAGTAAAATAAAATAAAAATGTAATGAGTCAAAAACGTGAAAATAATTCAAGGAAGCAAACCTCAAAACTATTATGCACCACGATTTACAGAGATGATTGGTCCACCTGACTCAAAGTGCCAGTGTTCCTCCGACATTTGTATCCTCCGAGATGGAACCAGAAGTAAGGCATTCTGTGCTTGCTGGACAGGGCCAGGAGTCCTGTTGCTCGTAAGGAGTGCTCAGGTTCAGGAGGGGGCCTGTGCGTGTGTAACAGTGGTGTGCGTACACTCCTGTCTGGGTCTGTGATCCTAGTGATACAGTGTCTAGTTGTTTATGGAAAATAATGTGTTGGTCTATTCAATCCCATACTGTACTCTCTAACTGTAAGTCAGAGAGCTGATTCACAATGAATAGCATCAATGGCGTTAACGATGTGTAGTCTAACTTCACGGGTGATTGTGAGACAGGTATGCTACAAGGCTGCTGGCGTGGACAAGAGAGGGAAGCACACAATGACTTGTTATCAGGATAAGGATGCCAGGGGATGACTTTGGCACGAGATCCTTCATCTTTGCCAAACTCATTTGATTCCCTCAGGAACTGCTGTTAAGGAACTGCTTTCGTCCCATTTTATAGATAAGGTAGTTAAATATGGGGACAATAATTACATTGCTCAAGTTCATATAACTGCTAAGGCAGAAGTGTGTGTTTAAACTAGCTTGACTGGGCAGCAAGGCTCCAGTGAGCCCCCACACCTATGCCTCAGAATAGGCAGCTCTTTGCTGGATCCTGTGGCCACTAAAAGCCTCTACTGTGCCCTTACAACAGCTCTCAAAGCCTCCACTGTGCCCTATAGCTGTTCTAAAAGCCTGCACTGTATTCCTATAGCAGCTTGCTGCATTTTTCTGGTGAAATTCCCCACATCCTGGTTTTTTTTCTTCTCAGCAAGGCTATTCCCATTCAATCCCTCTTTCAGTGTAACCTTGTTAGCTTTGGGCCAGGCACACCCCTGGCTGGGCCTGGGCTTACAGACTGCCTCTCTCCACCCCTTTCCTTTGCTTCAGCTTAAAGAGTCATTACCTGCCCCCGATTCACTCTTTTTGCTTTTAGCCCTGAGAGGGGCGAGAAGGAGCAAGCTTGGGGCCAAAACTCGGAGTCCTAGAAGGAGAGGGAAGGAGTCTTGGGGAGTAGGGACTCCCCTCTCATCCCTTTATGGTGACTCTTATAAAGCAAAGAGAACCTACTGGGAAAATGAAGAACTTCTGGTAAGCCCACGCCTTTGGAGGGAGATGGGTGAGAATTTTTTTTTTCAGTATTGGTAGCATAAGGGGAGGTGAGAGACAGTGAGAACCAGGGGAGAGACAGAGGTAGAGACAGATGAGATTGTATAGCAAGTACATAAGCATTTGAAATTGAAAAAGAAGAGACAGCTATATAAAGAGGACCAAAAAACAAAGATAAAAGAAATTATCTGCAGAATTTCTAAGTGAGCTTTCAAAATGGAAATACAGGCAGTAGTATGCCCTGGGATTTGGTTGTCTCCATCAGCCAGATTTGGCAGGTTTGAAATATGAAAGTAGTTCCATCTGAAAGGATTCCTGTTTGGGTCATTTTTTCCCCTCTCTCCTCTTCAGGAAAATTCCAGTTTTCTTCTTTGTATGCAGTTTTCTGGGACCCTGGGTATCTGCAACTCCTAAGCGTCGTGCAAGTAAGAGTCATGGTTTATGGGGTGTGAAGTATCTCTTGCCACCAGAAGCAGGCAAGACTGTGATGAGGCAGGGCTGTGTTGAGTGAACACTGTGCTTCCAATGGTCCTTCACGCTTTCCCTCTCTGACTTGCATTGGGGGGATGTTTGGATGGTTGGTTCCATGCTCAATGTTGAGCCTGGAAAGGAAATCTCAATTGTAAGCTGGTAGACAGGAAGGATAGTTGTGTTTTTTCTAGAGCTGGACATGGTGCTTCTTTCAGATGGTAAAGGTAAATACTGAGTGACTATGTGGATGTATGGATGGGTAGATGTATAGATTTCCCCAAAACACTGGGGTCAGGAGGATAAAAAGAAAATATTTGATGTACTTTAATGGGTAGGGCAAAACTCAGCTATATACTGAAGCTGTGTGTGTCTGTGTGTGTCTGTGTGTGTACGTGTGTGTACGTGTGTGTGAAGTCTAAGAGTCTTATCGAGGCAGGAGAGGGTCTGGCAGTTATAAGAACTTGTCTCTGACAACAAGAACTGCACTTGTCTGGGAGCCCCATGAAACTGGCTCAAGGCTGACACGGTGATGTCATTGTAGAGTTAGAGTTGGTGGTATTTAAGGAGTATTTCTAGCCCAAACCACCAGACGTTTTCCAAACAGGCTTCTGACCCCATGCCATCCGGGACACTGTGCAGCTCTGCCTCCAAATGGAGCAAATCCCCAACAGCTCCAGGGGGAACATTCCTCCATCATAAATCAGGTCTCTAGTTCCATGCCTTGCATCCCTTCCTGCAGAAGCTGAAGGTGAATGGATTCTGACCACTGAGGCATCGGGTTCAAGACAAATAAATGGCTTGCGAGCAAGCTTGTATAACATTGTGCTTTCAGCCGTTGCTTGGTCATCAATATTATTTTAATATTATTCAACATCAGATTAATGAATCATTATCCTGTAGTGGATGGATTGGATGACACGGTATTGCTTTCGCAGGATTTCCTGCCAATTCCATTTCTAATGGTGGAAGTGAACTCTGTCCCAAGATCAGGATTGGCCAAGATGACTTACCAGGCGAGTAGCACCATATCGTACTGGAAACACACGCTTTCCAGATATAGTTTATTTGGGAAAGGAATAGAACCAGTTGCATCTTCGAATTTCCCTTTTCTGTTCTCTTTCCATAGGATTTGACCTGATTTCTCAGTTCCAAATTGAGAAGGCTGCATCTCGAAGGACTATCCAGAGGGTGGTGGGGTCCACAGCATTACAAGTGGCTTACAAGCTGGGAAGCAATGTAGACTTCAGGATTCCAACAAGGTAACCTATCAGTGAGACTCTAATTACCTCCCTTCAGTGCATTTACACATCTTTACAGCTATTCAATATTAGTGGTTTTTTTTTTTGTAAACTGTTAGGTATTTCTTGGATTATTATAAGATAAAGGCCCTGGGGTACAGCTCAGTGGTAGAACACTTACCTCAAATGCATTAGCCAATGAATTAAGTCACCAGAACTGCTAAAACAAAACAAAACAAAAAAACCCCAAACCAAAAAGAATGTGTTCACCTATCAGTCATTAGCACCTGAATACCTCTCTTCATGTTAGGTTTGCAATGTACTTTCCATTCCAGGAATAAAAACACCTCGGAGACTGCTATACATCAATCCAGGACAGGTTCTTAGAATTTTGCTTTCTGTTTTTTGGTAATTTGTCTGGGTTTGACTGAAAGGACTCTCTGTGAGCAGCACCAGAAGTGAAACATAAATTTAACTCGAAGCCGCAGTGTGGTTTGAAGGCTCACAATGGAGCTGTTCAAGTGTCCTGGTGCTGAAAGGGAGCCACACATGCGGCCTTAGGTCCTGGATGATGCCAAACAAACAAACAAACAAAAGCCTCCTCTGTAATGAATTCTTTCTATTTATTTTAAAATTTGTATTTTAAAGAGCATTGAGGTTTTTTTTTTTTACATCATTTTCCTTTTCTTCTCCCACTAACTCCGTTTCTTCTCTGCTCCCTCTCAAATTCATGTGCCCTTAGTCTTTGTACACACACACACACACACACACACACACACACACACACAGTAGGGCTTGCTACTTGGAAGCCATGTAGGAAACTCATCCTTGGGAAAGGTTGGTTCTCCCTCTCTCCATAGTCAGTAATTGTTTGTAGCTTTTCATCTAGCGTGGGGCCTTGTGAGATTTCTCCTATTCACTTAGTCGAGTGGCGCCATCAATGGTTTTGTTTAGGCAACCATACTGCTGGGATGTCACCGGTGCAGCTTTCTTGTCCTTTAGAAGACACATCTCTTGGCAGTTATCGTGGTCCTCTGGGCTCTTAGAATGTTCCCAGCCTCTCTTCTGTGAGGCCTGCCGAACCTTCCATGAAGGGTTGCTTTGTAGATGTATCCATTTTCAGTACTCCACAGACAGTTTCCATTTTGACTAGTTCTGAACTTCTGTTGTGGCCTCTGCTTCAAAAAATAGGCTTCTTTGATAAGGAATGAGAGCTACATTCATCTGTGGGTAGAAGGATATGTTTTTTTTTTTCCCAGAATGAAAATATCTTTTTATTTTTAACTTTTTTTGAACATTTTTTAAATTGGATAGTTTATTTATTTACATTTCAAATGTTATCCCCTTTCATGATTTCCCCTCTGCAGCCCCTCTATCCCATCCCTCCTTACCCTGCTTCTCTGAGGGTGCTCCCCCCACTTACACCCACCTCTCCACCCTAGCATTCCTCTACACTGGGGCATTGAGCCTCCATAGGACCAAGGGCCTCCCCTCCTATTGATGCCAGATAAGGCCCCTTCAGCTCCTTTAGTCATTCCCCTAACTCCTCCATTGGGGTCTCTGTGATCAGTCCGATGGTTGACTGCGAGCATCTGCATCTGTATTGGTCAGGCTCTGATAGAGCATCTCAGGAGACAGCTGTAACAAGCTCTTGTCAGCAAGCGCTTCTTGGCTTCCACAATAGTGTCTGCATTTGGTTTCTGCATGTGGGATGAATCTTCAGGTGGGGCAGTCTCTGGATAGTCTTTCCTTCAGTCTCTCCTCCACACTTTGTCCCTGTATTTCCTTTAGACAGGAACAATTCTAGGTTAAAATTTTGGAGATGAGAGGGTGGCCCCATCCCTCTACTGGGGGGCAGTGCCTAACCTCTGGATATGGTCTTAACAGGTTGTCCTTCCCCTTCAAATAATATCATCCTTGTGGGGTCCTGGAAAGCTCTTGCTTTCCTGGCATCTTGGATTTTCTGGTTGCTACTCCCAAAGAATAGGTATCTTGAATGCAGTTAGAACATGTACTGGATTAGGAAAGTGTCAATAATAAGTTCTCCTTAAGGGTTCATGGTGTTACCAGCCATGGATGGTTGGCTCGGTTTATAGTACCAGGCATAAATTCCATCATACTAAGTAGGCCTTAAATCCAGTTAGATGGTAATTTGTTGCTGCCAATATATAGTGCCATTATTGCACTTTTGAAATATTTTGCCATGGTGGTCATTGCTGTGGTCCATAGGCATTGCACCTATGCAGGACCAAACTGCTTTTCTCCAAGGCAGCTTGCAGAGGATGTTGGAATACTGTAAGAGCCAGTCCCCAGGTCAGACACAGCTTGAGTCCTCCAAGTTCTGTGTCTAACATGTGTGGTGTCTTCCGCCATAGAGACTGGCCTCCAAATTCTTGAATGAAACTGAGTGTACTGGTAATAGCTATATTGATTAGAAAGTCTCCTAACTCTCCTAGCCAATGACTCAAAGTAAGTTTCTCATGACTGGCACTAATCCCCTCTCTCCATCTGCCTTTTATAACTTTCATTCCCCCTTCTAACTGAGATTCAAGCATTCTCACTGTGCCTGCCTTCTTGCTTAGCTTCTTTGGGTCTGAGGAGTGTGGATATCCTGTGTTTTATGGCTAATATCCACTTACCAGTGAGTACTTACCATGCATGTCCTTTTGGGTCTGGGTTACCTCACTCAGGATGGTATTCTCAAGATCCATCCATTTGCCTGCAAAATTCATGATGTCTTTCTTTTTAATAGCTGAATAGTATTCCATCGTGTAGACATACCACATTTTCTGTATTCATCCTTCAGTTGAGCGACATCTAGGTTGTTTGCAGTTTCTGGCTATTATAAAGAAAGCTTCTATGAACATCATTGAGCAAGTGTCTCTGTGGCATGGTGGAACATCTATTGGGTATATGCCTAGGGGTAGTTATGGCTGGGTCTTGAGGTAGAAATATTCCCAGTTTTATGCAAGTACATTTTTATGTAAATTTAAAAGTCAAAACAATGTAATAGGATTCTCTATAATGTGATTCTCTATGGTTTTCTCAGACATCTTTAGTGTTATTTATTCCTCTCCACTATATTTTTCTTTTCCTCTACACAGATATCCTCCATCTTTTTCCCAGTTCCCCTTCATATCACCTGAATTATGCCATCTCCATCTTTCAGGAGACCCTTCTCACTCCTCCATCACCATAGTTCCTTCTTACTGAGATTCAGAGCTAAGAACCACAAATAAGAGAGCCTGAGGCCTTAGTTTTTCTGGGTCCGAGTCACCTCACTCACAATATTGTCTAGTGTCATGATTTACCTGGAGATTTCATTTTTTCTTTAACAACCTAAGGATAGATCTGCTGTATGACTGACACAGCTGTATCACTCCTCAGTATATGTCCAAAGGACAGAGTCTTGCTCATCAGTGTTCACTGCCACACTATTCACAATGGCCAGGGAAGAGAAACAATCATTAGTTTGGCAATGACCTCATACTGAGGTATGGATAATGAAAATGTGGTCCATATGTACTGTGGAATTTGATTTCTTTCTTTTAAATTACTCACACAAAAGCTAGATGACAAGGAAAGAAGGGTTGGACTCATTCTCTGCAACAGAAACACTTGGTTTTGAATGAGTCTTTTTGTACTATAGAATATAGACCCTGAGACAGTGACAAAATGCATAGGATCTTCATGGGAGAAACACATGATACAAAAAACCCAATGCTAGATGATCATAATTTTTACTCATCCATCTTCATAATTATGGAAGACTTAAAAGACATGATTATGCTTCCTTTTAATCTTTTTAAAAGGCATAATAGCATCCCATTCTTAACTACCATTTATAAACATGTTATGCTTGCTTTGTTTTGCAACACAGACCCTAGCTTTCTCGGTATTAAGGTCATAAACAATATTTCAAGGTTCAAAGATTTTTGAATCTTTTATTCAAATCCATATGGTTCTCCACTTATGGTGCTTCATGAAGATCGGGATACAATAAATCATTTATAGACCCAACTTTTCTTTTAAATTATGTATGCACTCAGGTTTGCTTATTGATAGGCATAGCATATTTTCAAGAATAGAATCTTAGGTGTTTAATAATACATTGGGCTGCCTGTTCTGTGGATTAGGTTTCAGAGACATTTAACAGTCTTTGGTACACACAAACATGTATATTTTATTCACATGAACAATGAGGCATTTTTCTTTCTTAATCTATTAATATACTTGTCTACTCTAAAAGATTAACATATTAGTCATAGTTACACTTTTACACATATACATATGATCTTCATATGTGTAGAGAAAGAGATACAAACACAGGTACTCTTGGTGTGACAGTGCATTTAAAGAATGACGTATTCTCTGAGTATTCCAAATGAGTATATCTATAAATGAGAACTTTAGTTTCTTTTTTAGAGATTATTTTGGAATTAATATCATTCCAAAAACCATAAAAATCAAAAGAAGTGTGACAAACCACTTGAGAAACTAAAAGTATGTTAAAAACAAATATGTGATGATGTTCTTAGTTCTATTGTGAAAAAGGACTACTTTAGGTAGTTTCATTCCCTTGTTTTTTAAAAAGTTCTGTATACTTTTACAAAAGTGTATGTGCATATGTGTGCATATATACTATGATTCAATACACTAAATGTCATCTATGAGATCAATACCCATTGAGACCTTTCTCCTTGTCTCCCTTTTCTTCATTATTTGTAAAAAGGGAACGAAATTCAAAAGTTTGACTTGAAGGAAGGTGGTTTGGAACTCTGGGTCTTTCTGAATGCCTAATTGTTTTCATTTTTTTTTTTATTTATTTAGCAAACACATCTCACTGACATTTAGTTTTCCTAGCAGTTCTTTTTTTTTGTTGAGAAATTTTCTTATATTTAGAAGAAGATGTAAAGAAATAACTTTGAAGACTTTGAAAGCTGGCGTTCCCTAAGAACTTGCTTCAAGGCAAGATCCACAGATAAGGAAAGACAGACAAGGCAGTGCTCTATAAACAAGGATCGTCTTAGGCACTGCACTCCATTTAATGCAGTGAAGAGGTAGCAACGCTGTAAACCTTACTTGGTAGATGGAAACATGATGGAGTTGGAGTAGAGGAGGAAGAGATGCTTGTGCATTGCTCCTTATACATCCAGGAACAAACACAAAATGACCAGCTGCTGCTTGACGATCATACTTCAAAATCCTCGAAAAAGACATCCTTAGTGGGAAGAAGCCCTTACATAAATTTCGTGTAGTTGGTTACCAATTTTCAAAATGTATCTGTGGGTCTAGAATACAATTCTTGAGAGTAACCTTGAAATTATAAAGATAGCAAATAATTTTAACATATGTAAGAAAATAAAAACCCACTTTAATTAAGTGGTTTTTTTTTTATAAGCTAGTAGAGTCAATTTTAGACTTTAAATAATACCTTCTTTCATTTATGAAGGAAATGTTGCCCAGGATATTGCAAGAGTGCGGTTATTTTGGCTAAGATGGCATCGATGAACGGTGGCTCTTTAGGTAGAATAAATGATAATACTGTTGATAACCTTCATTAGCTACAAGGGAGGTGCTTTTAAAATGTACATTTTAAGGTGGTGGAGCTTTAATGTATATGAATGATTGAACTGGGGAAGGTTCATATAAGATGTCATCAAAGAACAAATGCTGCATAGGTTTTTTTTTTTCTACACTGCAGCCTTTCTGCAGGACTAGAATTCCAAATAACATAAGCACAGGAAAATGGTAAGTATGTATAAGTACAGAAAACAAGGTTTATATTTCTTATTTTCAAACTCTTCTCAGACATTTGTATCCCAGTGGACTGCCTGAAGAATATTCCTTTTTAACTACTTTCCGGATGACTGGAAGCACACTCGAAAAGCACTGGAACATTTGGCAGATCCAAGATTCCTCAGGGAGGGAGCAAGTTGGCGTGAAGATAAATGGCCAAACAAAGTCTGTCGCATTTTCATACAAGGGACTGGATGGGAGTCTCCAAACGGCAGCCTTCTTGAGTTTACCATCCTTGTTTGACTCCCGGTGGCATAAGCTCATGATTGGCGTGGAAAGAACAAGTGCCACTCTTTTTATTGACTGCATCAGGATCGAATCCTTACCTATAAAGCCGAGAGGTCAGATTGATGCTGATGGCTTTGCGGTGCTGGGAAAACTTGTGGACAATCCTCAGGTCTCTGTTCCTGTAAGTATAAAATCACAAGGTACCACCATAGTAGTAACTGAAAACAAACTTTCATGACTAATGATCAGCACCTTTGACCATCAGCTATAGTGCATACAATGAATAAAGTGTATACAACGAATATAGTGTATACAATGAATATAGTGTACAATGAATATAGTGCACACAATGGATATAGTGCATACAATTGATATAGTGTATACAATGGGTATAGTGTATACAATGGATATAGTGTATACAATGGATATAATATATACAATGGGTATAGTGTATACAATGAATATAGTGTACAATGAATGTAGTGCACACAATGGATATAGTGCACACAATGGATATAGTGTATACAATGGGTATAGTGTATATAATGGGTATAGTGTATACAATGGGCATAGTGTATACAATGGGCATAGTGTATACAATGGATATAGTGTATACAATGGATATAGTGTATACAATAGATATATTACATACAATGGATACAGTGCATACAATGGATATAATGCATACAATGGATATAGCGCATACAATGGATATAGTATATACAATGGATATAGTGTATACAATGGATATAGTGTATACAATAGATATATTGCGTACAATGGATACATTGCATACAATGGATAGAGTGTATACAATGGATATAGTGCATACAATGGATACAGTATATACAATGGGTATAGTGTATACAATAGATATATTACGTACAATGGATACAGTGCATACAATGGATATAGTGCATACAATGGATATAGTGCATACAATGGATATAGTGTACACAATGGATATATTGTATACAATAGATATAGTGTTCAGAATGGATATAGTGCATACAATGAACATAATGCACACAATGTATATAGTGCACACAATGGCTAGTTACTCACTTTGTAAAGTTTATTAAATACGTCTCTCGTTCAAAAAGCTTTCACTAGCAGTTTTGAGTGCTGTGTGGAACACAGAGTTTTAGTTAAACAGATGCACAAAAATAAAAATAAAAATCATTAAAAAAATTTTTAAAGTCAAGGTCAACTTGGAAGGTTATATACGTTCACCTGAGACATCCATTAGTCATCAAGACAACTTACAAGGAAACCCACACGAGTGCAGCATGTATCATGTGTTTACAAGTAATTACAAATTTTAAAGTAAGATTAGAGATAAATTATGAATATAGTTAGTCTAGAGCCCATGAGTTTTGGAAGCAGTAAATTTTGAAAGGGAAGAATTTGAATTGGCAAAAGAAGGAAAGATAGTATAAATGATGACTAAGCGAATAGATAGGGTGTATTCAACAGTCTAGAGACTAGCTGATTTCAGTAATACGTGTAGATGAAAATGGAGAGTTTGTAGGAGGCGGGTGAAGGGTTATAACTGAAGATGGTAAAAAGTAAAGTCAAGAAGTCTTATGGTGGTTGAGGGGCAAAAATAAAAACTATATAGGTGATGTGATATGTATTTATTTAGAACTACCCTATGCAAGAAAAATTTTAAAATGATTTTTATTTTTTGTATATTTGTGCCTGTGCAGATGAAGGTAGTGTTCTTAGATACCAGAAGAGGACATTGGATTCCCTCGTGCTAGGGTTACAGATGATTGTGAGTCACTTGATGTGGGTGCTGAGGACCAAATTTCCGTCCTCAGCTAAAGTACAGGCATTTAACCACTGAACCATTTTTCTTGCCTGAAATGAAGAATTTTAGAAGTCTATTCATTATTTCACTGTAGAAATCCACTGATGAAAGTAAAGAATTTTGTAATGACATCACTATTGTGTCAAATAGTACCTTCTAGTAATTCTTTTAAGAGTATTTTATAGCATTTGGACAGTAATTTAAAAATACAACCTTGGAGGGCAAGGATTCTTTTAAGGAAACAGAAGTGGAAAAAATTCAGTATAAATAATCTGTTGGTGCTAGTCATCTCTCCTACTGTGTGGAGCTATAACATTCCAGTCACAAAGCCTAGGTCATAGATGGTGGCAAAGGTGGCAAAGGTGATACAGTGGTTTTGAATTGTTTCTGTGAACTTTTCTGGAGGGAAAAAAAAAAGGTTATCAGAGACCTCGGTAATGGAAATGGTATTGTTCAAATAACTTGTTTTTACAGGAAGAGTTATGATTAGTGTGAAAGTTGGTGTGAAATTTCTATATTCTGTGATAGGTAGGAAGCAATCTGTAGCTGCCACATTACTGCTCTGGCTTGTAGACTCTCGAGAAAATATTTCTTTGTCTAATGAGTCATGGCACTTCAAGTGGCTGGGCTAGAAAGCTGATGTGGCCACTGTTGTGAAATGTTCAAATTCTGTGAAGCAGGAACTTTGCAATGACCCTGGAACGGTTTTCAGAGACCACAGCCTCCACAATGCCAGTGGCATTTCTGGACACGGGCAAGAGAGAGGAGTTCTTAGCCCCTTGAAAGTGTGCTGAGTTGTTTGAAAAAGGGATTCATTGACCTTAAAAACCCTCCAAGACCATATAATTATATTTTCTGGATGCTAGTGAAGATGTTTTGTTTCCAGAGAGACAAACTCTCAATATTACTGTACTATATATGCGGTAGCTGGTTATAGATGTTCTGATAAATACAGTCTCACAGCACAATGTAGACAAGTTTATGCCATTTCCTTGTGTAGGGACACAGCCAAGAATGTAGTGTCTAGTTTCACACTGTGCTTCTAGTAATGGTAAGGAGATTTTGTAAGTCATTATGTTGTCACTAGTGTTGAAAGGATCTTGTATAGGCATGGGCAATTCTTTTCCCTACCAGAATCAATTCTAGCCTCTTGACCCCTTCCTGAAAACAAATAAGATCTGAGCCCAAATCTCCATAATGTTTAACACTGGAGTAGTTGGGTGATACGATGCCATTGATAGCGTTGATAATAGATGAAAGCCATAGGCCAGAAAAAGCCTTCTTCCTTTCAAGACATTGACGTGACAATATCAAATTCAACTTTTGCTAACATAGCCCTCTTCCCTTGCCTCCCCTTCCAGCTTCTCCTTTGCTTCTCTTTTACCTTCATCTTCTTCCTCTCCTTCTCTAAAAGTAGAAAGGAGGAGCCCATTTATTGTTTAAAAAATAATCTTAGTGCTTTTAATATAACAATTTGAAATTTTCAAAATCCCTTGCATCTAATTTTCTGATCTTTCGAACACCTTTGATCTGATAACTTATGTCCACTTACTCAGTAAAATAAACTATCTCAACTAGGCTTACTGGGTTGGAAGAAACAGCATCAAGCATTAAATTTGTAATTTACTTTATTTTCTTGAATTCCAGCCAGCTTTTTTTGAGGAGGGGGACATGCATTTTACAGGTATGGTAGTTCACTTGAGAGACAAAGGCAGGGGGATATCTGTGAGTTTGAGATTAGACTCATCTACATAGTGAGTTACAGGACAGCCATGGCTATACTGGGAGACTCAGTCTCAATCAATCAATCAATCAATCAATCAATCAATAAATGAAGGAAGTTAGGAAGGTATATGTAAGGACACCCCTTTCTTTGTATTTGATCTCATTATTCTTAATTGCGAAGGCATTTATGGTTTGTATGTTTTTTTCCAGAATTTACTCTTCAGTACAAATAAAACATATGTTAAGAAATAAAAGAAGACTGAGGAATATAAATGGTGTCCCTAAATATTAATCCTGCTTGTTTATTTACCTACTAAAGTTTCCTTGAGTGCTTATATGCTAGGAATACAAAGTCAAGGAAATCATTTGTCTGCCTCTCAAGTGAAACAACACCACCATAAAACGTGTGCCTTTCTCCCTCCCCCTCCCCCCAAAAATCTGTTGCCTCCTCTAGGCCATGGAGAATGAGGAGCCATACAAGGAAACAGTGAAGTCGAACCTGAACAGAGCCATGGTATTGGAGAAATGTGACACGCGAGCCCCTCAGTCAGATCAGGGTAGAAGGGTTAGGAGGGAGGATCACGGAGAGTCATGAAGGGAGATGGTGTCCAAGAGGGATCTCGAAGAGGAGAAGGAATGATATTCAAGATAGATGGATTCTCATTTGGAAATTGTACATATATATCTATATGCATATGTATACATTTATACATACTTATGCATATACACATATATAGAGTCAATTCAATTCATTTCTTTCCAAACTTTTAAAGACTTCTTATATTACCCCTTCTTCAAAACTAAAGCAATGAACACAAGTCTTCAAAGCTCAACTGCCCATGCTTTGCCCCAGATCCCTGTTTTTACCTCGTAGCTTGTCTCCTTGGGCTTTTCATCAATTTGCCTAGAAAACCGAACTTGTTGGGTATTATGGAAGCCTACCACCACCTAGGTCTTACAGGGTAATGGCTACTGATATGCGTATATCACGAGCGGCAGAAAAGCCTTGCTAACAGGAAACCTGTCCCTCGGTTTGGAGACAGCAGATTCTTTGTGTCACCTTCTATGAATTTTTAAGTAAAAAAACAAAAACAAAAACAAAACAAAACAAAAAAAAACAAAAAAAAAACCATGAAATAGTCTGAAACCAGAAAGGGATACACATTGTCTAAAATTATTTCTGAATATGACTGGATTAATACACATTTTAAAAGTATTTTCTGATCCTGCCCCTTGAACTCCAAGAGCTCACACCTAACTGCCTGCCCAGCATCTTCTCTTAGATGCCTAATGATGTTGTCTCTGCAACCTCATCAGCTATCTTACGTTTCTTCTTCTAGTCATCCTGCTTTGCAAAGGACCCTCAAATATCCAGCAACACCTGTCCGTTGTTATTCATATTCTCTCTTCCTGGAATCATCCATACTTTCTATTGATGATATATTTGTTTCAGAGCCAACACTTGCTTTTCTTTAGTAAGTCAACCAAAAGCAAAATGTCCTTTCTGCAGGCATTATTAGCCGGTAAAGGTAGGTATAAGAACTGCATAGTAAAAATGGAGCCTAGGCATTTGATGGATCACCAATGTTAAAAGACTCACACTGTGGCCATTTGTGCCTTTGCCTATCTATCCTATCTCGTGTCCCTTCTTTTCTAAATTGGAAAAAGAAACCAATTCCAAGAAGCCTTCATGGGTGCTCATGTGGTCCACAATTCAAGCACATTCGCATCATTTGTAGTTATTTACTGGGCTCGGAGCATTCTAAATATTTTTTCCCTACTCATGTCTTTAAGTTTGTTACTTGCTATTCTAAAGCAATAAATTTCTATTTTCCCATTCTCCTCATGCCTGTATTTTAGGACGCCATTTGTCCCGCTGCAAAGCGTGGTTTCCTGGCAGCTTACCACACAAGCGTGTTATTTTATGACCGCTTCTTTAGTGTCTGTTGTCAGCCTGATTGCTTAGGAGACTTATTTGGTACAGCTCTATTAGAAATCAAAGTTAGCCTTTCTCCCCTTTCAGGGATGCAAGTTGGGAGTTTGGTCTTGTTTGAGGGAGGATGAAAGCTTATATGACTTTCTCCATGTATAACTCAAATCCTCCCTCTCTACCTGTGCATACCCCAATAAATCAACATAGAACATGACAGATTTGATGCCTTGAGGAGTATACCTCTGATGCCTTGCTCTGATTTCTTTTCATCAGATTCAGAGAAAAACGCCAGAGCTGGCAGAACTGTTGATGGAAGAGCTATCTGTCTTCTTCTTTGCTCTGTAGCATTGCATCACATTAAGCTACAAATGTGAATACAATGCACATATCATGCACAATAACCTGGGAAAATAAGTTTGGATGTCGTGATCAGCGTTTCTGGTATTTGAGAAATGTAAGAAGTTATGGTTTTAGTGATTTAAGCAGTATGTAGTTCTTGTGTTTTGTCTTTAATATTCAACAACTAGTTTTGAGTTACAGGCATACTTTAGGTGACTAAGAAACACAAAAACTAATGCCCCAATGGAGCTTACATTCTGGGGAGAGGCACAGGAGGAGCCGAATAGTTAGCAGTATACCTGGAAATCATAAATGTTACCAGGGGAAATGAAGTGGGGAGTTGAAGTGAAACTCATTCAGAAGTAAACACTTTTGAGGTATCCTGAAGGAATTGAACTGGGTGATATCTTAGAGAGGATGATTCCAGGAAGAGAGAACATGGATAACAATGGACAGGTGTTGGTGTTGCTGGATATTTGAGGGTCCCTTGCAAAGCAGGATGACTAGAAAAAGAAATGTGAGATAGCTGATGAGGTTGCAGAGACAACATCATTAGGCATCTAAGAGAAGATGCTGGGCAGGCAGTTAGGTGTGAGCTCTTGGAGTTCAAGAGGCAGGATCATCCAGGAACTGAAGTCTGGAAGTTGTGAACATTTATATATTATGAAAGCCATTAAGTCAAGTCCTAAGTGTGGTACTGAAGGCTTACTTCTGAGGGAGCAAGGATTATCGCCATATTGAGGAAGATTTATTTAAAAAGGAAGAGTGTATGAGTGATGAGTGAAACAGGGGGTTGTTGTGCCTCAAGAGTTGAGGGAAAAGACTTCTTTAATGTGGATGAAACTGGAATTGTTTAAAAGCCTGGATAGGTCACATGAGGGGAAGACTGACTGTTGGTTTGACAGACCAGTGAGTGAATCAAAAAGCTGCTAGCCCGTTGGAATGAAATATGTTGGAAAGGATTCAAGAGAAAGTGAGGAGAGAAATTGGAGACTGAGTACAGACACTGTCTTGAGTATTGTGTAAAGAGGAGTAGAATATAGAACAACAGTTGGAGAGGTTGTGGATGGAAAAGAGGAATTTATTTTCATTGGGCAGATACCTCAGGGTGCATCATCATAGTTTAGCATGCAATATTTCTTGAAGCCCACTATAATAGCTCCCTGCCTGAACTATCAGGCACGCATGCTCAACTGAATCTTCATGAAATGAGCTTCCAAATCCTCCCACTTCCTTCCATGTCTACCCACAGAAGATAAGTCTTTGATAATCACACTCAAAGTGTTAAAATTTCTGAGTCCATACTGAGAAAAGTCCTGCTGTGTGTTCTATCCCAGCTAATGTGAGTCCTCTTCTGGATAGGTCTTACCCCTGTGTTTGTCCCCTTCCCTCTTTAAAACCCTTTCTATTCTCTCATCTCTGTGTGTGAAAATATCAATTGCTGTTTTGACCCATTCACATATTACATGTTACATAATGGCTTTAGCCAGAAAAACATATTACCATTTCAAGTGCTTTAGTACTTATTGCTAAATGTATTTTTTAAAAAGCACATATGTGATCTTAAATAATATTTTTGTGTCCTTTGTCATATTTATCTTCAAGCACACAATTTAATAAGTGAATATGTTCTCAGTGTGCCAACTCCTTGTTGGCCACGTTCTCTTGATTCTGAGGCAGTACAGAGATTTCTTGTTGACAGGAAAAGCCAACAGCTCATCAAAAGTGGCAAATCAGGATAAGATCTGAGACCTCTGTATTTGTTGTTGTTGTTATGACTAGATAAAAAACTAAGTATTTTTACTGGTCATAAATACTGTTTGTCATTGACTAAACAGCTTAAGAAGATTCAAGCTTGTACGCAAAAATTAGCCTAGGTGCTTAATATTACCAAATTTTAAAAATAATTCAGTTTATAAAAATTAAAACTTTCACCATTCTAAGTAACCTGGAGATGTGCTCAAATACTTAGTCTTTCTCAACGGCCCAGCAAAATAAAGACAAGCGTGTTGGAATCTGGGCTTCAACACTAATATCATTCTCTGAGTCTTAACCTACCTTCAGAAATGAACTTGGCTTAAGGTTTGTAGAGATGGAATATTTGAACAATGCCAAATCTGGACAGATATGAGGACTCCCCACTCACAACACTCCATTTTCCTTGAGGGAAGGAGGTAGAAAAAAATATGGCGTTTCCTAATTGTGTTCTAGTGAGCATTATGCTGTGCTTAGTAGATTTCTAGAAGGTTCTGTTTCTCTATTCACATTTTTTTTTCTCCCCTTGCAGACTGTGATCTGTTTGTGGAGAGGGGAATATCTGGCTTTCATAGACCATTTCCTCAGTGCTTGCTTTATCCTGGGATTTTTTTTTTTAATGTTGACTGAAGGACTAAATTAAAATATTTGTCACGTATATTTTGCCAGCGAATATCCGAAGAGTGAAGAGGAGCCCAGGTATGAAAATGAGAAATGTGGAAATCAGCGTTTTAGCTCTATAATGAAAGTGACTTTTACAAAAGCACTCTGCCAATCTTCCTTTAAAGTAATTAGCATGCAAATTGAAATTCACATTGCATGCCAAAAAAATGGTTGTTGTATAGATGATTATTAGCGCGTAGGTGGTATTTATGGGAACACGCAGATGTGTTCGGAAACCCTTGATCTGTGTGGCACTTTGAACAACCCAGCTTGTATTCACAGATGAAATGCATTTCACTTCCCCCTTTTTTTGGTGCCACGATTGCATTTTCTGCATATTTAATCGGATGCACCAATTTATTCAGAGAGCATTGCTTTTTTTTTTTGTGATGACAGCTTAATGAAGTACTTCACATTTGTAATAAATAACGTTGATGAACTATCTATACAAAGGATTTAACTTTCCTGGATAGCCACACGATTACTGTTTATCGGGGGAAATCACTTTCCAAAACAAAAATCTCAGGCACCCATAGTGAATATCTTGTCTGGGCGACCAGTTCACACAAGATCTAGTGAATAAATTGAATGTAGTTATCTTTTATTTTGAAGATTGGGAATGAGGAATACATCTTTTCAGATTCTGGTTAAATTCTTATGTGGTTATTGGGGAAAAGGAATGATAATTCTTTTTCCCACGTGCTATTTTTGTCGCACACCTGAATCTATGACTGCCTAGAGACATGGCTGTTGAGTTTTAGAGGATGTTCCTGGGTGTGTTTCTATAAAGGAGCACGCAAGATGGGGACAGTTTTGAATCCTAATGAAAGTTTCTTAGTCTGGTTCTGGAGGTTCTAGAAGATGATAGAAAAAGCGAGTGTACAAAGTTTTAAATTCTCCTTTTCTTTTTCCATCCCTCCTTAACATAGATGCTCAGTTGACAAGGCGGTTACCTGCGTGAGAAATACTTCACACTACAGAGATAGTATGCATTATTCAGAAAAGTTGGGAGGTGTAGTTGACAAATTATTAATCAGGAAAATTTAGAAGTCCTCTGCCCCTTCCTAGCTATGTGACCTGCTGCAATGAGTTGGCTCTCTTGTCACTCCTTTGTCTCACATTATCTGTCACCAGCCCTAGGTGACACGCATTCCACTGTCATTAAGTAAAAAATTATTCCTCTTCCACTTTCCATTGTCTTTTTAAAACCTCTACTGCAATTTAAAATAAAACTCAAATCGTTCTTTTCTTTCCACTAAACAAGATGACTCGGATAAAAGTAGCATTTGGCTGAAGTGAATTAACTCTAAGAGGCTGTGTAGCTGGGCAAATCTGTTGAGGGATGTCTGTGTTCTACTGTAAAGTCAGCACATCACAGCACAGCACAACGCTCCAACAACCTATAGATAATTTTCCATCTTAAAGTATGTCCTGAGAGCAGCTCAAGGTTCTTAGTTCACTTGACTTCTTGTTATTCTCCTTCTCTTTGTAAGATAGACGTTCACCTTTGGCTTAACTCTCCCTGCATTTATTGGAAATGGAGAACTTTGGTTTGCTTGGCTTCTGTTTTCTACCCAGTGCCAACTCTGGAGGTGTCTACAGCAACGGCAAAGAATGTATCTCCTACCTCTCTAGAGCTGGCAGAAATGTTTCTCCTATCTTTCTAGAGTTGGTCCATTTGGCAGGTAGGAAGGAATGGAAATCACTATGGGCTGAAAGAGAGCAGTAGTATTTAGTTTTGAGACCTGGTCACCTAACCTCCTGCTAGGGCCAGTAGAATTTACTGACCAAAAAAATTCAGGACCTAGTTTCAATTACATAACAAGGAATCTGCCTCCCTAGAAGATGGTTCAGAATAGCTTTTGGCTTCTGGTGGGATTTTTAGGTTTTCTTTGCCTTGCCATTCAAAGGTTTTGTCAGATTTAAACCTGTCAACTCTTGGCTTCCTTCCTTCCTTCCTTCCTTCCTTCCTTCCTTCCTTCCTTCCTT
>NW_021604619.1:2776177-2781577 GCF_004785775.1 Grammomys surdaster
CTTCCTTCCTTCCTTCCTTCCTTCCTTCCTTCCTTCCTTCCTTCCTTCCTTTCTTTCTTTCTTTCTTTCTTTCTTTCTTTCTTTCTTTCATTTTCCCCCCTTAGCACCCTACTGAGAGTATTGGATGTATTTGCACTGGATTTTAAGTCTTTAGAAATTTATCTCTCTTCAAATAATGAACAGTAGTATCCAATATTTAAATAATTTGAGTACCCCTCCCACCATCATCAAGTTCTAGATTTCTCTACTGCTCCGTGGTGGATGTTTCCTTCAGGACTAAATTTTCTCTCTTCCATTTGTGCTCTCAGCGGTGACCTCTTGCTATGTCTCTAACCTCCCAGGTGAAGTTTTAGCATGAGTATTTCCCATGGAGGGAGTAGGCTTGCTTCCCAGAGTATGCTCTGACACTTCCTGGCTTGTGCTTTGGACACTTCCTTGTTCTCTGTGTACCACGTTTTAATAGCATCGACTTCTGGAGGTTGCGGTGAGAACAGAAACAGGAAGCAATCAGCGCCAGTGGTCCGTTTCCAGGTCAGGGCTACTCTGGAGTGAGTCAAAACGAAGACATCTCCTGTCGATGCAGAGGAATTTGGAAAGGCTTCCAGCCATCTCCATTAGAAACTGTGGTCAGGGAAAAAGCCAGGGCCGTGCTTCGCTGAGCTAAGTTCAAATGGCTTCTGCTCCATTAAGGATTATAGAGTATATTAAACAACATCAACACTCCTTTGCTCTCTGTTGCTTTCCACCAGTTTGAACTCCAGTGGATGCTGATCCATTGTGACCCCCTGAGACCCAGGAGAGAGACATGTCATGAGCTGCCAGTCAGAATCACAGTGAGTCCTCGAACCACCTGCAAAAGCTGCTTCTCCCCATGTCACTGGCTAGTAAATACCAGTATCTCTGTGTATGTCTCTTCTCCTGGAGAAGTGCTTTGCTGAACTGACTAGCTGGGAATTAAAGAAACACAGGTCCTTCTTGCAACTTGGCTGCAGAAACCATCACTGGCAGACCTGTGTCCGGTACTCCCTTTGGCGGCTTACCATCACCATTCAGAAGTGTCCCTGCAAGAGCACTGGGGGTGGGGGGGATCTCTTGGAAGGATCTGGGGACAGCCATAGGCTACATTGAGGAGGGTGGGGTGGAGGAACAACTGTGCATTTAGGTTTTGGTGCAGCTGCCAGGAAAGGGTTAACTGGGACTGTTGTCATTCTATCCCTCCTCCCAGGCCTGTTAGCTCTCCTCCAATCCCCAGGACCCTCTCCAAGGCCATTCATAAAGAGAAGGAACCCAGGTCCCCTTGGCCAGGCACCTTTGCAACCATTACCCTGGGTGGATTTGGAAGTCCAGGTGCCACTTTATGCGCTCAGCAGGGTCTTGAAGTCTAGAAGGCTGCAGAGTCAGGCCAGAGGATTGGCAGAGAGCAACAGGGATGGCCTGGACTGCCTGGGGACGAGGAGCACTTGGGTTGTCACTGATGCTGTCTGGGCTCCGCTTATGTGCTGCTCAAGTAAGTTGTGTGTGAATTTGTCCCGCACCTTATTTCTCTCCATCTTTTTTTGTCCACAGACCAGCCAGACCACCGATAAGGTAAGCTGGGGAAAAAAAAAAAGAAAACACTCCGTTCCCCAAGCATGTGATAGGAAAAGTAGGTAATGAAGCTGTCCTGGTTGTGAGAAGCCACGGAGCACACTCAGGGCTCTCAGGCCAGCTGCCCTGCAGCCTGAAGTACTTCCGGCATGTAGGGTCTGACTGGGCACCTCTGAGGATCCATCGATGTGGGAAAAACGGGCTATTTCCCAACTTTGACTCTAACACTAAAGGCACAGTACTGAGAGTAACCCATGATTCAAGACTAAGGCTTACATTTTTGCTGTGTATTCTTGTTGCGTACCTCTTCCCTCAACCCGGATTGCACCTAGAAATTCAGGAGAGCTTTCTTCAGCTTCTGCTGCTGTAGAAAAACCACTAAGCCTCAAGATCCTGCTAGCGATTTAGGACTGAAGCCTGGCAGCCCTGGATCCCAACAGAACTCCAACAACTTCTCCCTAGACTGCCCGCCCCCCTCTTCCCCTGGCTCCTGGCAAGGGAGAGTACAGCAGCCAGGCAGGGAGGCCCGGGGAGGTTTGAGGTTTCACTTACAGAGACCCCATTGTAACCTGTCTGGTCCTTGGAGTTCAGGAAAACAAAGTCTTTCCTGATTAAAGCAGCCTTTCCCTCTCCCCCCTCCCTTTCCCCCTTCTCCTCCCTCTAGAAGCAGGGGGGGGGGAGAGGGGGAAACGTTCCTTAAAGCAACAAGTTTATACTGTTTCAGGCGCCACTATTCCCTGTAGACCTGTCAAAACAGCTGTCTGCAAGGGACACACAAGGGCTCACAAGCTAAGGGTCTGTTTGAAATTTGTGTAGCTTTTGAAGCGAGGTGCAAAGACCTCTTGTCAGGGAGTGTCACTGCTGGTGGAAGTGAAATGGGGTCAGGCTCCAAACGAAAGGCTCTTCTACCCCAATACCTCCCAAACCTCCCCCCGCCCCAACCCTGCTCCCAGTCTACAGGACAAAGAAAGGCTTGCAGTGGCAAAGTAACTGTTTGTCCTGGAGCAGCTTTAGTCTTGCCTGCTCGATTTCAGACAAATGACTGAGTGGTAGTGGAGGTATCAAATGACCCTGGTACTTATTACTTAACTCCTTTTGGCAAAAGTGGACATTAGATATCCCCTTCTTTTTAATGCATTCTGAGTAGGTGAGGCCCAGTGGACTCCCCTTCCATTTAAAGACATCGCTTCTATCCCACCTTGGACAGTTTACCTTGTAAAATGTGGAAACACTATGTTTTGGTTCAAAAAACGTATCCACCATAGAGAGGTAGCCTTGACCCGATGTGTGTGTGTGTGTGTGTGTGTGTGTGTGTGTGTGTGTAGTGGTAATGGTGGTGGTAGGGAATAAGGACCCTGCGTTGTTGCTCTGGGTGCACATTCTTCTCTACTAACCCCTGTGCGTTGTTTTTGGCAGAGAGGTCCTCCGGGTGAGCAGGGGCCTCCAGGGCCTCCCGGGCCTCCTGGAGTTCCGGGCATAGACGGCATTGATGTAAGTTTCTATGTACCCTGTTCTCTAACCAGCCCTTTTCCATTACTTCTTCAGCTTTGGATGAGGTGTTAGAAAGGTTCAAGTGGCCCCTCCCTGTCACTTCCATAGAACTAAGACTAAATGGTAGTGAAAGTTCTAGATTTGATAACTGTAGCCTGGGGATGGTTAGAGAAGAGACTGGTTCTGTTCCTGTAGATCCTTGGGGCAGCAGCTTCCATCTTTAGACCCTCACCCTGGCTCCTGCCAACATCTTCATGGTGTGCATGCCCAAGACTCTCCCGTGGGGGGACCCCTGCTACTCTTACTCATGAATGACTTTTACCTTTTTCTCTGTCTCCAGGGTGACCGAGGTCCAAAGGGTCCTCCTGGACCTCCGGTAAGTTGATTGGCATCATGGCGCCAGACTTCCTTCCTCAAGATGTGTTTTGTAGACTTGGGTGTGTGTTTGAAGAGTCTGAACTTGGCTTTATTTTCTCTCCCTGCTGCTCAGGGGCCCCCTGGAGACCCGGGCAAGCCAGGAGCACCAGGCAAGCCAGGCACACCGGGTGCTGATGTAAGTATTGAGTGCTCATGTGTGGGGGGGGGGGAAGGGAGGGAGGGAGAAAGGGGAGGGAGGAGAGTCATGTGGGTGCTGGTGAATAAATGGTTAGTTCTTATAGCTGGTAAGCTTCGTTTTCCTCGGGTACTCCCTGGATTCATTACAAAAAAGAATAGTTGGAATGAGGAAAGAGCACTTGCACTGCTCTTCCTGAGGACCAGGGTTCAATCCCCAGTACCCACAGGGCAGCTCACAACCATTCCAGGAGATCCGAGGCTCTCTTTTGATCTCTGGGAAACTGAACAAACATGGTGCACAGGTACACAAGTAGGCAAAATACCCAATAAACACAAAATAAGAAAATAGTTTAAACATTGAACAAAAGACACCACCACCAGAAAACAGGGTGGGTGTAGGAGATAACAAAGTATTTCAATTCCCAGTAATAAATAAAAAAATGAAAATTTGCTCCAAGTGAGTGTCGGGGTGTGTTTGGATATAATAGGGTCAGGAAATGCTTAGTACAGATAAACAAAACATTAAAAATCAGCTTGGGAGACGGGAAGTTAAAAATCAATTTGGGAAGACATTCAGATGTCCAGCTATATGGTAAATGGTATTTCTCTAGAGTGAAGTAAGTTCGGTTTTCTCAGCCTCTCCTCTCTCTGTGCACACTGCTCATAGTTAGTTTGGTCCTTCCTCAGAACCTGATTTTTGTCTCTGGGTTGCAAAGAGATGGTATTTGTTTTCCAGGGTTCCTTAAAGTCACCCTCCCAACCAACCTTCACTTGTTTCGCAAACCTAGAGGCTTTTCTAAAGAAAGAAAGCACCCCAAAACCTACACGTGTTATTTTCAAGGATTTTTGCAAGTTTTTCAAAAGCTTCATTGTTCTGTGAGAACAAACCAGCTGCATTTTAGCTGTTACTCAGGCATGCCTTTTCTGTTGCGATTAACTTGGTGAGGGTGTATATTTCTGTATTATTTAGTGTTTCAGGAGACAGACTTTGCTTACAAAGACTTAAGCCTCTAGTTTAATTTCTGTTTCTTTTTTTTTGTGGATTTCAAATGACAGTGAGTGCATAAGCACCCGTGGATTAATGTGTAAATAATATCAACTCATGTTTGGATGTTACAAATGAGATTACACAACTTATTGGCCTTCAAGATTTGAATTATTCTCAGAGGAAGAATGTCTGATAAATACAGGCCACTGGTTAAGTTCCTAATGTAATATAAGTTGACTTTCTACCTTTTTTTTTGGAGCTTCATCCTGCCTTTTGTTTCGGAGGAAGAGAAAATTTTCTGATTAAAATTTTAAAAACGTAGTTGAAACATAAACCATCCATCTGAAATCTTGTGTTCTTGTTGAACTTTAATTTCAGACAGAATGCTGGACTTCACTGTCCCTCAGTCTGTCTGTCTGTTTATGTATATAAGATCTTGCTGTGTAGCCCAGCTGTGCCTGGGCCTCAAAATCCTGCCTCAAGTGCCAGAATTATAGACATGCACCACGGGGCCCAGCTAGTTCCTCAGTTCAACGGTGCTTTTGTAACTTGCTTAAATGCTCTTTAAAAAAAAAATATCTCAAGTCATAAGCAATCCTTTCTTTCTTCCTTTCTTTCTTTCTTTCTTTCTTTCTTTCTTTCTTTCTTTCTTTCTCTCTTTCTCTCTCTCTCTCTCTCTTTCTCTCTTTCTCTCTTTCTCTCTTTCTCTCTTTCTCTCTTTCTCTCTTTCTCTCTTTCTCTCTTTCTCTCTTTCTCTCTTTCTCTCTTTCTCTCTTTCT
>NW_021604619.1:2781587-2788841 GCF_004785775.1 Grammomys surdaster
CTTTCTTTCTTTCTTTCTTTCTTTCTTTCTTTCTTTCTTTCTTTCTTAACATTATGTTCCCATTTGGATAAACACATGAGTGGACTCTGAATTTTGTAGTAGAACAGGAAAGCAATTACAAGGTTCTTCTTTGTCTGTATTGATAGCCCTGTAGTGCAAAAATGACAACACAATATCAGAAGCTGTAAAAAGCTTCTTAGGTCATCACCTTTGACCCTGAAATGGTCCATAAGAAGAAACCCAGGATGTAAGAAGAAGGAAGCAAAAGTCAGAGGGAAAGAGAGGTTGGAAAAGGAAGAAACCCCATTGCATGTGCCAGGGTTTTAGCATTCCTTAGATGTGCTAGAACGTAGCTGTGGCCTTTTCATATGCTTGGAGTATTTCCCTCAAGCAGTGCCTCAGATATTACTCCCTTTGGCTTTACCATAACCTAGAAAGTAGATCATTTTAATGTTATTTCCCATAAAAAGGAAAATGAAAAAATTATAAGGACAAATAATTTCCTTGGAGATCCAGAGTTATGTAGCTGCTAGGACCGCAGAGACTTGTATTTATTGAATACATTTTGGGCAACTCAGGTCTACCCTCCAGGAGATACCGATGAGGATCTTAATCCATCTATGGTCATTTCACCCGATTGTGCTGGGTCTCATCATTTTAATAGATGAGTGGTTGGGAAGAATAGAAGAAAAGAGTGATAGTGGATGTTTTATTCCCTACGTTACCAACTAGGAAGAATAATACATAAGACAGTAAGTGTTGAAAATGGCTTACAATTGACATTCAATGATTGTGTGTATGTAATTTAATGTATCATCTTCAACCTTTGAATCAAAGCCACTTGTGACTTCTGCAGCTGGGGAGTTTCCTTTCTCCCCTCTCATTGAGATGATGTTAAAGCCTTTCACTGTAACTGAGAAAGGACATTTTGAGAACAGTGAGTAGTCACCTCCTCAGAGTGCATACGACCCACTCTACACAGAGCCCGAGGAGGAAAACACATTAGGAAAGCCTTGAAGAGCTGTTTTGACGGTGAACTCAGGGACCTTGATCTCCAAATCTCTGTCTTCTGCTCTTAGTTTCTCTGAGAAACTTTATCTTTTTGGTGATGTTTAATAAAATGGCTGGTGGAGGTGTTGTTTGTCAGAATCCAAGAGAGGGACCACGTTTCCCATGTGCAATGGATTTTTGGTAGGTTTGTATTACAGCCATGCTTCTAGTGGTGTACCTTGTCCTCAGCTGGGCTGCTGGGCTGCTGGCAGGAAACAAGATACAGCGGCAAGGACGGGTATTCCCTGACAAATGGGGGTGGGAAGGCTCACAGCGCGGCTCCAATATTATTCTATATGGAGCTCTGTCTGCATAAACACTCATATGAAGGCAATTCTCCCTGCCAATGGAGAGATTTCTGCTCTGTAATATCTTTGAAATTAGATTTAGAGAGTTTTATTGCAAATTGGATTTTGAAAATTGTGCATGCTGTGTGTGTGTTCACCTATCCTCCAGACCCTCCTATCTCCACCTATCAAAGCTGAATCTTCTTTTCTTTTGTGGTCATACAGAATAGAGATGCCAGAGCCTGCCTATAAGCCTTGTACCCACAGGGCAATGATGTTACTATTATGGATAATAATCAATAGGTGGATGATTGCAGGTGCTGTTTGTTTCAGGATGCTCAGAAAGCTCTGTAAATAGTATTTTATTCTTACAGGACCCAAATGAGACAGGGAGAAGTGGGGCAATTATGTATAGGGGTTGTCGTTAAACTATGTGATGCCATACAGGCGTAATGTTAAATGCTTTTCATGTTTGGAATGGTCAAAACCTACATCCCTCAGAGATGTTTCACAACAGGAGTAGTTGGTTAAGACATTATTCTAAAAGGTCAGTGTTCATGAAAATGGCCAGACACTGAAGAAATCTGAGGAGGCAAAGAAGTGTCACGCTGTGGTTAATATCCAGATTTGGTTTGTTGTCATGGCTCCATATCTGCCTTTTATTGAAGAAGAAGATGAAATAAGTATTAATAGAAATGATAAAATGGATATAAAATATATTTAATACATCTTAGCATGAGATATGATGGCAGACATATATGCTAGGCTTAAGTTATGTATAGCAGGCAGTGCACATTGTTACATGTTTTTACTAAGGAAAATGCATGCTTTCACGTAGTTTTTTAACTTAAAAGTT
Source organism: Grammomys surdaster (assembly GCF_004785775.1). Lineage (NCBI taxonomy): Eukaryota > Metazoa > Chordata > Mammalia > Rodentia > Muridae > Grammomys > Grammomys surdaster. The sequence continues at coordinate 2,783,781 of NW_021604619.1, forward strand.
AATATTCTTCACTAAGTTATTACATTGCTAGAAAATGGCTGGAGGATTTAAAATTATTTGTATTTATTTCACATTAAGAAAACATTGCATTAGCTTTCAAGACATTGTTGCCCCATATCCAGAAAGACACATACTATTTTTATTTTATAGGTGAAGTAAAGTAGATACATAAATCTGGCAAATGGGCGGAGTCAATGTCCATCAGATTCAACTGGAGAACACTGTAACTATTACATTGTATTTTTATCAAAGCAGAGATTTAAAAATCCCACTAAATTGCTGAACCTGTGACAGTGCAGTTATCAAATTGTCAAATTTTCAACAGAAGAGAAGTCAAAAGCAGAGGCCATGGTAAATGTTTGAAAAGAAGGATCTATCATGAAGTATTACTTTACAAATACTTGCATTATCCATGGGTGGCCAACCTACACGTAACTGCTAAAATTAAAAACTTTCTGCCCAGTGGTTTTTCTAGGGCTGTTACAATAACGCTGACACTATTTTCTTGCTTCATTAGGGATTAACAGGACCTGATGGATCCCCTGGCTCCGTTGGACCAAGGGGACAAAAGGTAAGTTAGCCACCTGGTGTTACTTATATTGTGTTCTCAAATACCAACAAAAATATCCCTAAAGAAAGATGTTTGATTTTCAAAATCAACTAAAACATTGAGCATCAGGTGGACTGTACTAATGATTTCTATCTGTAGTTGATATCTATTCAATTTGCATATATCCATATCTGTGATCGAAAACTACATATGCTACAAATACTCCAGTGAAGGCATTTTTATTTATTTTTAGGGAGAACCTGGTGTTCCTGGGTCTCGTGGATTTCCAGTAAGTATTACAAGCAGTAAAGCAGCAAAACCGAAAATCCATTTTTATGTAAAACCCTGCCATTGTGAAGAAAAATGTAATGCAGTTTTCTACGTAATATACACACGGCAAAGGGCATATGACTCATTCGGTATGTACGTATATATAGCAGGTATATATATATGTGTACCTATTGTGAGTAGAAAAGTTTAAATGTATGGGATAAAATTCACGCCCATGTTGGGTGAGATTTCTTAATGTAGTTCAATTTTGAGACAGAAAGAGTCATATCCTCTAGCCCAGGCTGACCTATAGTTTACCATGTAGTCCAGGATGGGTTCAGTCTCACAATTATCCTTCTGCCTCAGCCTCCTGAGGGTTGGGATTACAGATGTGAGCCACATTGCCTAGCTGCAGCTTCTGGTTCTATCTCAATACCAGAAAACATACCTTGAGCAAGAATAGCAACCATCTAAATATGGTCTAGTAATTTAAATCTCTGTCATGCATCACGACACTCACAGCTATATATATACCTGATAAAACTTCAACCAATGAGCTGTTGCACTACTCACCTTGACTCTGCGTTGCTCAGCAAGGAAGTGTAGTGTTATCTGTGTATGTATAAGTGTGTGTGTATGCGTGTGTGTGTGTGTGTGCATGTGTGTGTGTGTGTGCGCTTTCTAGCCTTGCTTCTCCTTTCTTGCTTGCTCTTGGCCCTCTTTGCTGTTGTCATTATTCTGTGTCCTCTTCCCTCTTGACCCGCCATTTTGCTTTCTATCACCCACCCTTCCCTTTCTATTGGCTCCCAAGAGAGTTATGATTCTGCTTTTAGATCATGTATACAAACATGATTGCATGGATCTATATAAAATCTAGGATTCATAACTTAAAAATAAAACAAAAAACCCTGATGCTTGTCTTTCTGTACTGGCTGGTTTTGTTTATCACCTTGACACAAGCTAGAGTCATCAGAGAGGAAGGAGCCTCAGTTGAGGAAATGCCTCCATGAGATCCAGCTGTAAGGCATTTTTTCAATTAGTGATTGATGGGGAAGGTCCAGCTCATGGTGGGTGCTGCCACCCCTGGGCTGGTTGTCCTGGTTTCTATAAGAAAGCAGGCTGAACCTGCTTTTAACCAAGAGAAACAAACCAAGAAAAAAACAAACCAGTAAGCAGCTCCCCTCCATGGCTTCTGCATCAGTTCCTGCCCAGTTTTTTCCTTGTTTGAGTTCCTGTCCTGACGTCCTTTGTTGATGAACAGCAATGTGAGATTGTACACTGAATAAACCCTTCCCTCCCTAACTTGCCTTTTTGGTTTTTGTGTTCTGTCTCAGTACTAGATACCCTAACTAAAACACTTTCTGAGACTGACTTCATTTACCATATCAGTTATACTTGTTTTCCTGCTTGTTGGAGTTTGTTGTATAGTACTCTCTGTGTTGGGACTCGAGATGGGATGGATAAGCAAGATGTGGCTTCAACCCCGTAATTGTGTATATTCTGTTAAGAACATGGGAAATGAAGGACAGAGGAAAAGGAGGTAAAATGAGGAGTTTTAAAAACTAAATAGAACATTCCATAAAGATCCCATCAGAAGTTATTTCAGGAATGATACCAAGTTAATAAATATCTATTATACTTCTCGTGTGGAAATATAACCATACCTATTAAAAGAGAAATACATTTATTTTAATAATTTATTTTTTATTTATATATGTAAGAGCCTACATGAGTTCATGTGTATTATGTAAGTGCCTTGGAAGACAGAGCTTTGTATTCCCTGGAATTTCTAGTGCAGGTAGTGTAAGCCACTTGATATCAGTGCTAGAAACAGAACTCATGTCCTCTCTGGGGGCACTCAGCATTCATAACCAAAGAGCCATCTCTCTAGTCCAAAGAGGATATATCTCTGGAAAAAAATGACCTCTTTGCCTCTCTGTGCCTATGACTTGTTTGGGGGAAATATCTAAATATCATTTATTATAAGCCATAAAGCTGTGTTGTCGTTAAGGTAGATTTCTCATACAGATGAAGATAATCTTTCAATGATTTGGTTATGATATGCCTCACTGAGTGAGGCTGAGTGTAAACAGCTTCTTCACTTCTGTGCGTGAGGGTGAGCACACATGGATTCTCTACTTTGAATTTCTGTTTAAAATCCTTAGCAAGACAGTACTGGGCAGCATAGAATCAAAGGAAGGCTTGAGGATCAGAAACAAACTTCTGGCTTCGTCTGAGGCAGAGTGACTTTGCTCTCTCTATCCAGGGCTTTCTTTCCATGAGCACCAGTGTCTACTTACACAGTGGGAGAGTGTCAGATCCTGTGAGCGGAGCCATGTCTCTGACTATGTTTCTATGACATTTAAACCACAAGCCATAACTATTCTTATTTTGACCTTTTAGGGCCGTGGTATTCCAGGACCCCCTGTAAGTATTGTTTATTTTTACACATTCTAGAAAAGATTCTATTTCTAAAAGTCTAACCCAACCCTGTATGCTACTTTAACCAGTGGGGCTTATAGACTTGTCTATATGATGTTACATAACTCCCAATGACAAGGCTCCTATTCTGCCAAATATGGACACAAAACAGGAAAATTACAAATTTAGGAAATCTATGTTTCCTGTTAGATAATAAAAGTTTCTTTACATGAATTATTGTCTCACTGCAAGCCAAACACTAGCAAAGATAGATAATTCTATTATTTATCATCTTTAATAGCATTTATGATAGACTGTAAACATATGAATTAATCAGCTTATCCCTTTGATTTATTGACTTCAGGGTCCTCCTGGGACCACAGGACTTCCTGGAGAACTTGGCCGTGTAGGCCCTATTGTAAGTACCCTGGTGCATTTTGATTGACGTTTGCTAATTTGAAAGCAGATGCTAGTGGTGAAGGCAGATCATCCCACTGTCCACCTCCTCTAGAAATGCCGAAGAGTGTAGATGAATTTTATCTCAGCTAAGCATTGCTTCCTAACTTCCAGGTTGAGTTTCAAATTAGGGGATATCATCCATTGTTATACACTCATGTAGGATTGGGATCCAGTGGCTTTTGTGTTAAAATATTTGATGAAATTAAACAATAGCGCTCAGTTATCACTATGCCTATTTAAAGTGGATACGTTCAATTATAATCAGAATTTAATTATAATTAAACAGGAAGGAAGTGAACTTGATTGAGAAAATTGTTGATAACAGGTGTTTCATGTGATATTCTGTAAACATTTAAATATGTTGAAGCACTGATGTTATGAAAAGGTACGAAATTATGAGCGCATTGAGGAAAGGGGTCAGATCACAGGTATCTTTCTTCTGTATGTGTCCTGTTGCAAAGTTACCTACATATATGCTATGAGTGAATGAATACGGATGATCATATATTTAGAATAACTATGCTGCTCCTGATTTTTTATGTAGAAGAGTAAGAAGGAAAAAGTGCCAATAGTAAACCCTCAAGAGTAACTTGAACCTGCTTTCATCTGAACGGCTTATTTGAATTTAGCTATCTTTGCTTTACTGTTCGTTGCAAGCATCCAGTGACAGATCAGGGTAGGTAGACTGCAGAAGGAAGACACAGATTTGTAGAGATGGATCTTCCATTCTCAGCTTCAGGCTGAACACAAGTTCTCTTTTGCTTTAGTTGTCTGAAGGACACTAGTATCACTGGCTAGTCTAGATCAACTGTAGACCAACTGGAACAGCACATGGGGTTTCTGGTTTGTGTTTCAAGTGGGTAGAGTTATTATCCTATGGATAGTTAGTTTATGTTTCCCCCTGTGTCTTTTTGGGTTTGTTTTCTACCTTGGTGAGGCCAGAATTCCTTCATTTGGGTTTGGTGGCAGGCTGATGGCTACGTGAGTTCCGCTAGACTTTTGAGTGATGCCATTCTCTTACTGGTTTAATGTTCTGTGTTCTGAACCTTGTGTAACTACTATGTCTGTAAATGACCTAGGGGGACCCTGGGAAAAGAGGACCACCTGGCCCTCCTGGACCCCCAGGACCTAGTGTAAGTAATTTTCAGTTTAAGTTTCTTTTGTATTAGAGGATGAGTGTATTAGAGGATGAAGAAACCACAGAAACAAATGTGGATGTGTCTAATAATTGACTAATTGCTTTCAAGTTCCAAAATAGCTACTGCTTTTCTCAATTCTTTGTTTCTTTGTTCCTTCTTTCCTTGCTCCTTCCCTCTCTCCTCTCCTCTCCTCTCCTCTCCTCTCCTCTCCTCTCCTCTCCT
>NW_021604619.1:2788851-2809837 GCF_004785775.1 Grammomys surdaster
TCCTCTCCTCTCCTCTCCTCTCCTCTCCTCTCCTCTCCTCTCCTCTCTCCTGGTTCATTTTAGAATCAATACAGGAACCACAGTTATCTAAAAGATGGTTTTTCCCAGAAGACACCTTATTTGTTTGCAGTTTAATAGTTGAGATTTCTTATGTGCTCAAAACTTTGACATGCAGAAGAAGCATTTTTGGACAAATTAGTTCTTGCTAAGTTTTTTATGGTAGAAATAAGAAAAATGGTTGAAGTATATGATGCTCTATTTTTTTATTTACCTATCAGTATGTCCTACTTTGTCTGTATTGACAGTCATTTAGCCTCTGAATATCAGGTAACTAGATACCTTATTTAGGGATAAGATGTTAGGATCTTTGAAGGTATTGCCTATCAATCAAATCTTCAAACATTAACATATATGTTTCTATTTTTCCCTTGTATCTTCTAAAACTAATATTCTTATTATAGTTTCAAACATTGAAAATTTCTATTGTTCATAAGTTAGAATAAGTCATCTACTTTATTCTTAACTTTAGTCTTTCACTTACTTTAGGGAACAATTGGATTTCATGATGGAGACCCATTGGTAAGATTTTTCATATTAATACATACACAGCTTGCAATTCTTTCTTATTAGCATATATTAATATGAAACAATGGGTTTAATCATGATGCTTTATACATGTGTACAAGACACTAGTTTTAACTTAAAGACCACATAGTCTTCAGATGTTCTCTCTTTAAAATGATCCGACTGGAATACACTAGACTTCCATGTTTCACTTTAACTTACGCTGCAGAGCCATGTGGGGCTTGAGGATGGACAGCTTATGTAGTCCCAGGCTGTGTTAGGTTTCTCACTAGAGAAAGGTCTTTCTTTTACATCCTTTGGCTTTATGCCTCTGGTGTGATTTTTCACCGGAGTGTTCCGGTTTTGGAAGATGCTTTATGTTTAGCCGAGTAGTCAAATGTTGGTGTTTACGGCTCTGATGTAATTTTGGTCCCCATGGTGAAAGGCTGTGACCTCAGGATGGGGCTGTTTCAATGTGGAAGGAAGAAATCAGACAAAGCCATGGTATAATCCACCATTAAGAATTTCATTTCTTTTATTAAATCTGTGATAAATATGACAAAATATTAACACGTAACACCGGGAAGATGAGCACATGGCAGAGTATCTATCTATTGAATGCTTTGCACTTTTCTGTATTTAAAAGAAAAACAAAGGAAAGAGATATTTAGGGTTATTTAATGACTATTATTGATTTGGGGTTTTATAGTTGGACTCCTTGAAAAAAAATCTCATCTTGCCACAAAATAGGTGCTCTAGTTTACCCCTCTCTCTCCTCCCCCTCTCTCTCAGTGCCCCAATTCCTGCCCACCGGGTCGCTCTGGATATCCAGGCCTACCAGGCATGAGGGTAAGAATAGTTTATTTATTCTATCCTCAAAAGGGTTATATGCAGAGAAAGAGAGGAACATCTAACCACTGACCTTAGATGGATTAATCAAGTCTGTCTTTTGTTTCTCTGTCTGTGGAGAGAATTCAGCCTGGAGATTCTAACTAGTGCCCCCAGATGGGCCCCTACTAAGGTGCATATGAGTAGTTACAGAATGTCTGTGGTTCAGGAAGGAAATGCCCGTAGCATGCGTTGGGCCAGGAAACCTAAACATGAGGTTCAGGGCCAGATGTTTGCCTTTTATGGGGAAGACAGTGGTAGGGATGTGGAGGGAGACTGTGCATATATACTTTGTGAATTTGACAATGTTCTGGTTAAAAAAAAAAAAAGAAAACTGTATAGAATAGATTTTTTTTTTTCTGAAGGTGTTTTCTCCCACTTTGCCATTATGATACTTCAAAATAGTCTACTTAGAAAAAAAAAAAACCCAAATCGAAAAAACCAAAAACCAGATCCTGGGGATCAATTGCTTCCCCTACCAGTCTCTGAGTCTAAAGCACTCTGGGAAACTCCAGACCCTTCTGTTTTGTTATGATCTAGAAGGCCCTGAGGCAAACGGGTTTCCCAAAATGTTTTCTTTAACTGCATTTTGGTGGATTCCCTGACTGTAGAAGGTTTAGGCACAGAAGACCAGATAGAGGCCAAAGTTCTAGCTGAGCTGATTTGTAAACTTGGTCTCATAGTCTGCCTGTTGCTACTGTTCCCAGCCCCCAGTGCCATTGGCACAGGTGGGGACCAGGAAGGAGCTGGCTGCTGGCTACAGAGGCGGTGGCTGGGGTAGGGGGTGGGGAGTTTCAAAGTGGTCACCAGAGAGCAAAGGATAGTTGGGTTAACATCTGAAAGGGTTAAGTTACCGGTGCTGAGGAAGACTGAAGGCTTGAATCTAACCCCAGGCAGGCAGCAGGGTCCAGGGGAGAGAAGGCAGGTACCAATGCTTTGTGTTGCTGAGCTGGATAGCAGAGTAGCTGTTGGTCTAGAAGAGAATTCTCCTCTTACCTAAAGCTGACGCTTATCATAAACATCAGTCAGGTAGTGGAGATGGTGCTATAAAGCCACCAAGGCAGTATTGAGCTTTGTGACATAATCTCTTTTGTAGTATTTTAACACAGATTTAGAGAGGCAGAGCAACTTTATGAGCCTTCTGGCCATTTTTGGTGTCAAGCCCAGAGCAGATTCATTTATTTGTATCTATTTTTATATTTGTTAGGGCCATAAAGGGGCGAAAGGAGAAATTGGCGAGCCAGGAAGACAAGGACACAAGGTAAGGAAAGAGCGTTTAGTAGGTCAGTTGCGATTAAGGTCAAGTGATTATTTCTACTATAAGGAATTATAAGAAACAGGAATGTGTGATACTTTACTCTTTGTCAAGTAAATGCTTGGTGTATTCTAAGGTTAATACTCTTAGCTGTCGAGTTGTTGAAATGACAAAGAAAATACTAGAATTTTTTTCTATTTGTTCCCATATTGACTATATTTTCTTTCCGTCTCAAGTATATCATATTTAAATTTTCTTAAAATCAAGGCTGGCGACAAACATTATGTCACTAGTTGCTTTGATTCTCTAAGGCTTATGATAATTGTACAGTTTTCACAAGTGCTTTGAGAGTAGGAAACACAAGATCTGGTAGACAACTGGTTTGGATGTGAACTAGTTCTCATGATGCGAACTAACTTGTCTGTTAATTTCTGATCTTATCTTGCTGAAACTTAGGTTCGAAGTAGCTGCACCTTAGTGATAAAATGTAATTGTTTACATAGAAATGTGCCATCTGTACAGCACCGGGGATGACAGGCCCTGCCAAAAAAGGTGGAAACTTACTTAAAGCAAGGCAATATGGCTGCCATTTCTTCATATTATAAATATATAATAATTTTACTTTCTGTATAGTAGTCTCTCTTAGTAAATTTTATAACATTTAACAAAGTCATGCCACTTTTATTAGTGCAGACCTGCTAACTTGTTAACTATGTTTGTTCATATATCTTTACTTCTCCTGCTCCCCACAGTAATGAGTTGGAGAGGCAATTTATTTTTTTGTGTAAAATATCTGTATTCATGTCCTTAAATTCACCAGCCAAAATCAGTCTGTTGAAGTATCTCACTTGTATAATCACGATAAATAGGCCAGTTTCTGTGGTCTATTACAGTTTGCCCATTATTTTCGGTCTTTTATCACAAAGGCTGTGCATAGTAAAGGTATTTTATTTATCTGGAATGACGTAGCTGGGTTTCTGATGTCAAACTTGAGTAAAATAGAAAAGGAGAACTCCCCGTTTCCCTGCATGCCCGTTCTTCCGCTCAACTTTTAAATCTGTAATTTGGCAAATTCAGTTAATATTTATCAAGGACCTGCTCTGTGCCGTGGCTTATTCCAAGTTCTGAAAGTTCAGAAGTGAACAAAATTAATGATCAATCACAGGGGAATGACTAAATGAAACATGACATACTAATATATGAGAACACTAGCTCACCACAAAAACAGACAAGCAAGAGCATCCAATTAGACCCAGAGCTCCTTTTGAGATGCGTGTGCTGAAGCAGAGAGACTTTCGTTCATCTCAATGCCTTGATCCATCTCTCTGTGTGCTGTTGACTCTTTTCTTTTGGAGAGCTGTCTCTACTTTAACCCACAGGACTTAGGGCTAGAGCTGTCAATCAGAGTGTTTCTCCCCTATGCCTATGAAAATACTACTTTTGGTGCCACAGATTAGTTTTTTGGAACCTAAAATTTGCTTTTGATCTTTGAGTGGGAAACTTGCATTTTTTTTAAATATGCAATTAAACAAATGTCCACTGATGCTGAACACTCCTTTTGTTCATTTGACATTTTTTGTACCTCCCTACACTTTAAGTGGTGACTTTCAAAATATATATTTCAAAATTAATATAAGGAGGCAGGAAGACAGTAGGCCATTGATGATTGAACCACAAAAGGACTCAGCCTGAACGGACAATGGAGTGTTGAAGAAGGGCCTGGTCTCTCGTTCCCATTCAGATCCATAGCCTGGCTTTGAATGTATCCTATTCATTAACTAACGAAGATTTGAAAACTTCCCTATGCATACGAGAGTGACATGTGAAATCCTAACAAGATGATGGTCTTGGCATTATTATGCTGCACTTCAATATCCATTCAAAATTCAGTAAAAATGATAATAAACAGCTTCTCCAAAGCCTGTCGTTTAAAATTTGCGGTTATTGATTAGGTGGGAGCTTTTTGTCTGCAGGAGAAATGTATAATTCAAAATGTTTAATTCATTGCTCCAAGTTTTATGGAAAAGTCTATGAGAACTATTCCACACCCTGATAAGGAAATTTGCAGGGGACTGTCAATCAGTGTTGTTCGTGCAGTGACTTGATAGCTCTGCCGGACACACAAGCAGTATGTATTTAATTATACTCACGAGGGACTAAAGAGATGTTAACTCTGTCAGCAGTTAACACCAGTTGCTCTTACAGAGAGGACCCTGGTTCAGGTCCCTGCATTCACATGGGACTTCAATCCATTTCCTGGGAACTTGGTGCCCTCTTTTGGCCTACAGGCACTATGTCTTCATCATATAAACACCTAATAATTTTCCTTCCTACATACTAGTGTCTCAGGAAATTTTATAATATTTTATAGTCATACCATTTTCACTAGTGTAGGCCTGCTAACTTGTTGACTGTGTCTGTCCACATTTTTATGAGGTTGATACACATAAAAGAAAATAAACAAATCATTGATAATACCCACCTAATGATTATTTACTCTATGAACTAGTAATTCCACTAGCCTGAATTTAGATCCTAAGTTCTAGTAGAATCTGAATTTAATTATGCTATTAAAACCAGTAAGATTTTCCTAATTCACTTAAATCTTAAGCTCCAGGGCCTGTGGGTTGGCTCAGTGGATAAAGATGGTCGGCATCAAGCCTACCACAGTTTGGTCCCCAGAATCCTTGTGCTTGCAGGAGAGAAGGAAATCCTGTAAGTTGTTCTTTGACTTTCACAGATGCACGTGGTATGTGCATGCCCCCTCTGAATAAATAAGTGTAAAAAAGTAAAGTGAAAGACAATCTAGTTTTTTGTACTAAATGCTTAAATGTTATCTATTAATATTGCTGTTAAATTTTCTGGGTGTACTTGTGTTTGTTGTGTGTGAAAGAAACTTATAAACATAAGGTGGAATCTATGGAAATTATCATAAAAGTATATTATCTTTATATAAATAGTATATTAGATGTAATATAAAATTATAAGCAAGAAAATGAGCCAATAAACTATATATATCAATAATTAACTGACAACTGTTTTTAATATGCAATATAAGTAAGGAATTTTTCTCATGAGTAAGCTCACAGTGAAAAAATTTTTAAAAAGTATATTTTCTTCTCAATCTGTAGAGTTGCCTTTCTGTAAGAGAAAGATTGTAGATCTGACTGTAGAAGTCAGATCTCTCTCTCTCTCTCTCTCTCTCTCTCTCTCTCTCTCTCTCTCTCTCCTCTCTCCCCCCCCCCCTCCCTCCTTCCCTCCCTCTCTCTCTCTCAATGCTGGACATTAGAACTCAGAGCTTTGGCATGCCCAACAAATGACTTACCATTGGGCTATATCCACAGCCTCAGAAGCTGTTTCTTTTACAGACCATTCTAACATTTTAAAGTATATCAGAATTTATAAAATAGCAAAAAGTCCAAACAACAATTAGATAACAGGAGAGAAGATCCCAGAGACAATTTAAAAAAAACTGCCAAACACACATCACACACGTGAGACGTAACACATCAGATGAGCAGACTCCAAAACCAGAGCTCATCAGTCGAGGCACATTTTCCAGCCTACATAGAAAGTATTCTTTATTCAATATATGATATTGATTGATTCCTTTGCTAGAGTAGCATTCATTGTGATTCTCTCTGTTCCATTTCAGGGTGAAGAGGGTGACCAGGGGGAACTGGGAGAAGTTGGAGCTCAAGGACCTCCAGTAATGTATTTTTTAAAATTGTTTACCTAGGATAAGCAAATCTTTTAAATGATTAGGTATTAACTAACCTCTTAGCATCTGGATTAATAGCAGGACATCGTATGAATTCAACACTCCCTGCTTCCATCCAGACAGCAGTAGGCAGTCACTACTTTTAAAACAAGAGAGTTCCTATTGCACCTTCAAGACTTTTTTTTTTTTAAACAGAAAAGTTCTATGTGAAATTATATGTAGACTCCAGGACTTCATAACCTGAAGGCAAACGCCAAGCACAAGAGGACACTCCATTTCAACTTCAGCAGTACTGTGGAGGGACAGAAGGAAACATCTTATATGCACTGAACATGCAGTGGGTTTATAATCCACGGGACAACTGTAGTTAATTCCAGAAAGACACCACTATCTAGAATGTTCTTAGAGGCTTAATACCACGTCTCTTAGTACACAGTCCCGTAACTGCTATGATATTGAGTAAGACAGTTGGACACGAGAATACTTCAATTTAAGATGTTTGCTCGATTGGAATTAATGTTAGGTATGTACCAAGTGAAAGCACAGTTGTTACTTTTTGTCTAAATTATAGAAATAATAACTGTTGAAGATTCCTTAAATGCTTGAAGCTTGCGGAAGTACAACCTCCGTAAAGGCTACCGCCAAAGAGAGAAAGAAGACAAACTCAGGTCTCTTTACCTGCACTGCTCTTGCCCTCAGGACTAGTCTTAAAAAATTATTTATTAACTTTATGTCTATGAGTATTTTGTCTGCATGTGTGTATGGTACCATGTGCATGCAATGGCTTGCAGATGCCAGAAGACTCCTTAGAATTTGAGTTATAGACAGTTGTGAGGTATCACGTGTGGGTGCTGAGAACTGGACTCAGGTCCTCTGCAAGAGAAGCCAGTGCTCTTAACCACTCCAGCTCCCAGGACTAGTCTTTAAGAGGAGTTAGTGGGGCTCCACAACTCAGTATTTACCCAGAGTTTAAGTCTAAAAGGCATGGTTATGAGCCTCTAGAAATGGTTTCTTCTTCTGGGCCATATGAAACTTCAAGAGGACTTTGTGGAAGAGTCCAATTATCTTCTCCAGAATCTTACCTTCCCTGAGCCTTTGCTAGAGGCATTAAGGAGCTGGACTCTTATTTCATGGGGTATCGTACCCAGTAGTGTAGTTTATATGCTTTTGATTTGTTAGATATGATGAAAATTAGGTGTGGATTTATATATTTTCAAAGCAATCCATTCTCAAAAATTATGTTGTGTAGCTCAAGGGGTCCACTGAAGGTTGCTGTCAGTGTCTGCTGACATCCTGTTGCTTGGGAGGAGATATGTCCAAATGTTTCTGAAAAATTCACATTTTTTTACATGTTAATATAAAAGCACAAGCAGCATATAGATTTATAAAAATAAAGTTTCTATTATATATTTGTACAAAGAGTAGTCATTCTAAGAACTTATTCATGGAATTCCTGTATTACCAGTACTTTTCATTATTTTATTGTGTATACAGGAATTACCTACAGAGCCAGCAAGTTAGGTACATAAGCAAAGTGGCTTAATCCAATATGGCCATATTTTGCTTGAAAAGCTAGGTTGTTAATCTAGGCTGGCTCATACTGTACTTGGGAATTTCAGACCATTTCCGATTGACCTACAGAGAATTTGTGACTGAATTAAATAAAGGAAGATGGGTCCTGGAACTATTTCATCTTTTGCAAGCATGAAGATGAACACTATAACCAATCTAAAGCACCTTTATGTTAAGCCATTTTTGAAAGTTGACAGATGTCTAATAGAAGCTAACTGCCCATGAAGCACCCACTCATAGCCGTACTCCAGAAAGCACCCTTTACCAGGCAGTTCATGAAAAAATTCTCCTCCACGGGACTAGCAACATTTCAATACTGAAAGAGATACAGAAACCCATGCTACTCCTCATGTTTGTGCTTATTCACTCCTGTGTGAGTGATGAGTTCTTAATTCATCAGGTCAGAATCCAGAGCACCATAGGGATAGCATAATAAATCCCAGTGACAAGTGGTGGATGGACAGCCAGGCTCTATTTCTGCCATATAAATGTTTATGGGTTCGACCGGAACTGCTTTCCTTTGATGGTATAGATTTGTAGGTAGCTATTATTTTAAGGGTTACAACAATGTTACCCCCTGACATACCTCAAAGGGGGTGGAGATGGTAGTTTGGGTTCTGGCAGTGAGTTAAAAATGTCAAAAAATTGTCTCAGTTGTTCCTATTTACCATTTTGGCTATCTAAAATTGTGTCAACTCAATTGGCATAGAGTTGTGTAGACTTTTATCAAAGGGTTTTGAGCATTAGAATTTTATTTGGACTTTTCTTTGCAAACCAGAAGTATTTGCCCCCGGGCTATGGACATTTCCTGGTGTCTCCTTTCATTATCATGACACACTTCTTCTGGATTAATATCTATAAAAAGACTTTTAAGAAATGTGTGCTTTCCCTGAAACCATTTACAACCCCTCCTCTCTTTGTACTTTTCCAGGGAGCTCAAGGTCTGAGAGGCATCACTGGCATAGTTGGAGACAAAGGAGAAAAGGTGAGACATTTATGATAAAGTCATAGTATAATAAAAGTGGTCTTACCTCCATTACTGTCGCTTGTTAGTTTATAATCTATATGTTTATTTGTTTTTGTCATTCTTTACAAAGCATATTTTGTAAATATTGACAATGACAAGAAAACTATGTGTAATTGTTAACTACAGAGGCATTCCCCCCACCCCAAATATTTTTGGTGGAATTCATGGTGTAGAATTCATGGGCAGAGGAGAGTACTGTCTTAGGTAAATTAGAGTAAGTGGGGGTATAATATTTGAGCGTTGTCAGTACTTGTAGCTAGTACTCATACCCTGACACAATACTGGCAGAGCTTCTTGTCCAGCAAGGCAAAGACAAGCAGAGATGGAAAGATAGAGGTGAGAGAAAACATTGTATCTAAGATCCTGGGACCCTGTTATTCGCTCTGCCTTTATCGGTACAGTTGTGGCCCACAGTCACTAGCCTGTCCTTGACTACTTTTAGAAGTCAGGTTTTCCTGGCTTTTCCGATGCAAGGAGTCTGCAAGCTCAGGATCAAGTTTACATTAAGAGTGTTTCTTCCTTGGAAGGCAGGTTAGTAAATAGTCGACTATAACACAATCAAGAAAGACACACAGCTGCAGTCAGGCAGGACAAAGAATCTCCGTGCAAAACAGGGGCTTAATCTTGATGTGACATCTGGGAGACCCCATGGCAAAGCTGATTTCGGAAGGTCATGAGGATGAGGTGCAGTCGATGGTCAAGGACGAAGACACGTGATGCTTGGTGGAGTGCCTATTCTAAGGAAAAACAGTGGAAACCATTCACGGTCCTCTCAGCGATATTGCTTTGTGAGTGTGTGTGCATGTGTGTGTGTGTGTGTGCATGCGTGTGGCACATGTGTGGTGAGGGGATTGTGTCTAGTGTTGGAGCAAAAAAATTGTCACCATTTTTTAGAAAGTTTATTTAGAAAGCCAGTTTATGAATGTTACAATTACGGACTGTTTAAACATTTTTGCCCATCAGCAATTTGGACCCTGGCTTTGTTCTCTTCAGAGCTAGCTTTGCTACTTTGTGTCAGTTCCACACAGCAAGCACAGTGATCTTTAGTTACAATTAAGTAACAGTAAGTTTTCATTGTTGATACAGTAGACCTAAGGCCCTGTTGGAAGAGCTACACATTCTGTGACTTGTGGGCCTGGTTTGTCTACCACAGTTTCTTCTATCTCTCTTCTCACACTCAATCTCTTCTAGAAATTTTTCTACCTATTTTCTTTTTCCATTTCCTCTAAGGTATTTCTGAAAACAAACAAACAAACAAACAACCACTAAAAAAAAAAAAAACTCACACTGAAGTCCCGTATATTTTTACATCCATCCCACTTTAAGTGTCATTCTATGTTACTCTTGGTTACTAAGTAATAAAGCTCATTTATTTCAGTGCAGCAGACACCCAGGTTATCATTTTCCTCCATAAAATAGACGACCTCTCCTTGAAACCCAAATTACTGTTCTTGATGTGTTCTTTATTTGAGATATTTCTCTATTTGATAGTTTTCAAAAATTTTCATTTCTCTTCATTTCTGTCAAATTGCTTTTTTTAAAAAAAAAAAAAAAGGCAGCTCCTCTTGTGAACAGAGATGTGGAGTGGTTACCTAGTAACAGCACTTCTGGTCTGAGCACATGCTGGACTGCAATAAGGTAGAGAGAGCTCTCTCATGAGCCAGAGTGCATCAAAGTCATTTCTATCAGGCAAAGGCTGAGGCGCACTCTCTCACAATGCAGGGTGAATGAGGAATTCAAGGTCTGTTTCAGGTCTTCGAAATCCTTTCTTTTTTGGTGAATGGAGGATGTCTCTGCTCTGTTCTTGTTTTTAGGGATCAAAGAATTGCAGGGCTCCATGGTCCCTCTGCTTCCGTAGTGTTTTCTTTTCTCTTTGAGTCCACCAGCGTCTGAACTTTCTATCAAAGGATTTCTAGGTTTTCATTGTTATTATCTGTGAGGTCTTCCTGCTTCGGCTGGACTGACATTCATCTGATGTTCTTCGGCTGCTTTCGACTTGGTTTGATCACCTCCGTATCCTTGTGCTTTCTTATTTACTTCGTAGAGAAGAACAGTTCAAGATGGAGCCTGTGTGTTTTGTTGAGGACACTTTGTAGTGAGCACAAAAAGCCATGGTAGTTTTGTTTTTAAAACAAAACCATCTTTTGATTCTAATGAAGAAAATAAGATGGTGTCTATTCTGTGGCTGAGGCAGAGATCATTTCCAGATGATTAGATTTGAAACAACAAAACCAAAAACACTTAGACCAGTCATTCCCAACCTGCAGGTCATAACCCCTTTGGGTCAGTTTGTAACAGTGAAAATAAATCCTGCATTTCAGATATTTGCACTGTGATTTCCAACAGTAGCAAAATGACAGTAATGAAGTAACAATGAGATCATTTTATTGTTCCACGTCAGCACAACATGAGGACATGTGTTAAAGGGTTGCAGCATTAAGAAGATTGACAACCACTGATCCAGCTAGTTCCTTTGCTATCATGTTGCAAGTTGGATCTATCTGGAGAAAGTAGGTTGATTACTATTTACAAAGTGAATATAATTTATGAATATATGTTAGATTCTTCTAACGGTCTTAATAATTCCCTCTTCCGAATCACATAGTCATGTGACTTTTATTTTTAGATCCGGGGCTGGGTGGTGGTTTCTAGTGACATAGAAGTCCTTCTCGTATCCGTGGCACTGTAGAATCCAGTGAAGCTAAATTCACACTCACCCGGAGGCTCTCACCCCTCTAGCATTAATAAATTCCCACAGGTATCCTGAAACTCTTGGAGACTGACCACTAAATCTTATGCAATAGAAGACCTGCTAAGTCCTCTAATAAGTCCCAGTTTTCAGCTCCTGTCAGCAGTTGGGAATAGATCCACCGTTAACTTAAAATATCCAGTCTTCTCAAGGACTGTGAGTCCTGAGTGCTGTTAGCACGACAGCTAACACTAGTGGTTTCATGTGTGGAGTGTCTAATGGCTTATTCTTCCATGTTCATTCACAAATACAGCGTGTATTAACATATAAAGCCTCCTTTTATTCTGGCTGGTATACTTTAGGAAGACGAAGATGCCCTGTGGCATGTGTGACTGATCTGAATTTTATTTCTCTGTCTCGCTTTTTTTTTTTTCAGGGTGCTCGGGGATTTGATGGAGAGCCTGGACCTCAGGGCATTCCAGGTGCAGCTGTAAGTAGTTTTTCTTTTACAAACAAATAAACAAACAACAAAATACAAATAAAACAGCATCAAAAAAAAACCCAAACCAGTGACTTTTTAAAAGCAATGATACTTTTCCATCCCCGCTCCTCTAATCCCGTCTCTTCTCCCCTGACCCCTGATTTCCTCTCCTTTATATTGATATATCATCTTGCTATGCAACTCTGGCTGTCCTCAGGCTTGCAGTACTCATCCGGTCTCAGCCTTCCAAATGCTGAGATTACAGCGAACACTATCATAAAATACACATTCCTAACGTTTCTCCACAGATTAAGAAACATGCTATCTGTATAATATACAAGTAGTTTATACATGTAAGTAATTAAAATGAGAAAAATAGAAGCCAGGTCTGCTAGTGTAGGCCCTAATTACAGCTATTCAAAAGGTTGAGGTAGAAGTCCACATTCAAGGCATGCTTGGACTATAGGGTGAGCTCAAGGCTAGTCTGACCAACTCAGTGAGACCCTGACCTTAGAAAAGGTAGGGGGAGGGTGTCTGGGGACATCGTTTTAGACTGATCGCCTAGAGCCAATGAACTAATAGAAAAATGGGCAACAATTTTCATATCAATCCAAAAATTACAGTCTTTTTTCTTGGGTTCAGAGAATGATTTCCTTGAATTGTTTTAGGGGCTAAGCTCTGGGGTTACCTGTTTATACTTGTTGTGTTTTCCTTTGCTTTGGTTGTTAGAATACTTTGATGGACAGTGACAATCATGTTTCCGGTTCCTGCACAATTCTAGCTTTTCCTCCTTGATGGTTTCTGATCTCATTGTTCCACACGTTGACTACCGAGTCAGCGTGTGCTATTATCTAGACTGTCTCACACTACTCTGAAGATACACAGATTTAAAAACATTTATTGTGACTCATATATACCACAAAAAATTTACACAAAGTAAAGCAGGATTTTTCACTATCAAGGTCCGATGGAGGAGACAGGACATAACTCATTGATGAGCTGTAAGAGCAAATGCTTGAGTAGTGATGGAGGTGATCCACAGAGGAAGGTTGCCCTGGGAAGCCCTTCTGGGAAGGGACAAAAAGTGCAGGGGGTGCTGTCAGTGCTTACAATTATTTGTGCTATCACAGGGTTCGCACTGTCTGGATGGAAGGTTTGGTATGAGAAGATGAAACTGGATGGATCGAGTAGAAATGTGTTACAGATGATGTCTAACACTTCACTGAGCAGTCTAAACTGAGAAATAGCTACAGAGAGCCAGCTTAAGCTTGGCCAAAACAATTAACAAAAAAACATATTTTAAGAAAGACATCTCGTCTATTGCCATATATAGCAAGTATCATGAGGTGGATAATTTTTACAGAAACTATTGCTATTGAAGTGGGAAATAAGAGTAAAGAGAAAAATACAGGTGTCTAATCCACGCCTCAGCCTACCATAATTGTCAATGAGAGTAGCTTACATGTGGATACACTTCGCAATGTTGTTGCTTGCTTCGCATGTATAGCAAGATAGCACAGAACCATTATGTATCTAAAATGAATACAGAAGACACTCAACCTCAGTTATCCCTATGACAATAGCAGTGATCAAGACTACAATTTTTAAAAGATGTGCTTTTTTTTTTAACTGAGCATTTTTCAGAGAGTTACTGTAGACGAAGAGCAATAGTAACAGCATCCAGAGAGGTGGCTTGGTGGTTTAGAACACTGGTTCACTCCCAACACCATACGACAACTCACAACCATCTCTAACACCAGTTCTAAGAGATCTGATGCAAGCTTCTGGCCTCTGAGACACCAGGCACACATGTGGTGTATAGACATACATGGCAAAACTTCCATACACATTAAAAAAAAAAACAAGTTAGCAATCTTCAATGTGGAGGATGCTTCATAACCTTAAGACACTCCAAAGTAGGTAACTTTTGTTCACATTGGGAACTTCTGCATTTGTACAGGGTGATCAAGGACAGCGAGGACCTCCAGGAGAAACAGGTCCTAAGGGAGACAGAGTGAGTACAAACTTAGTCCAAATCCATGCAATGCATTCTGCTCTTCTGAGTTATCTGTTAGTTTTGCATATTTGGCATGGCCTAGGTATTGTAATCATTGAAGATGTCTTATTTCTTTTATCTCTCCTGCCCTACAGGGCATTCAAGGTTCCCGAGGAATTCCTGGATCCCCTGGGCCAAAAGGAGACACGGTAATGTCCCGAGCTGTAGGTGTCAGATATAGTTAGTTCCCAGAATAATTACTGACTTGCAGTGAAACTTCAAGAAATAACATAAGAAGACTACGACATTTTCTAAGACACAGTGTGTTCTTTGTGTGTCCTTATAGGGCTTGCCAGGTGTCGATGGTCGAGACGGAATACCAGGAATGCCCGGAACAAAGGTAGATCTGTGGGCTGGTTTTCGCATGAATGGGGATCTCTCTGCCCTGGATAACTATGCTTGGCATTCCCTTTATAACACTACCAGGTTTGCTAAGAGAGCTCTGCCGAATTTCTCTCTCTCTCTTTCAATTTTAAACTGAAGTGTCAACTAAAAATTCGTTTTAAAATAGCATACTTATTTGCTTTGTTTAGGAACTCAGTGAAATAGTCCCATTGACGAGTGTAGGCTGAAGGAAATTCTGTGTTTGAATGTGTGTCCTTTGTCCTACCCACCACCAACCCTGACTTAAGTAATTGGAAAATGTGCCTAAGGTTAACTTCTGGAAAAATATTTTACCTAAAATGCATGTAGTCCTTGTTCTTAGAAGAACACACCAGTTCATAAAGGTGTAATTGTGTGATTATGAACTTGCTTTCAGGGTGAAGCAGGGAAGCCTGGACCTCCCGGTGATGTGGGATTGCAGGGTTTACCAGTACGTGCTAATCTTTTGTTTCTAACATGTTCATGTTTAATGTGTGTGACAAAATCAAAGATGAATTTGGAGGGATAGATACATTATGCAATTTGTTAAATTCCAAGGAAAATATGATAGTTTCTCTCTCTCTCTCTCTCTCTCTCTCTCTTTAGTTCTTTTATTTTAATGATTTTTTAAAAAAATTTCCCCCTGTGATTAGTTAGCTGGTCATTTACCCAAGAAGCATAAAATGAACAGTACATTCTGCTTATGCACTATTAACTTTATTGTTTGGGTCTGCCTTTTCTATTATCTTCCTTAAATAGTTCAGAGCAGGTGCTAGAGAGATGGCTCAGCAGTTAAGAGCATTGACTGCTCTTCTATAGTTCAATTTCCAGCACCCACATGATGGCTCACAACCCTGCTCTGGCTCTTGTCTTACTTTTAGCCAGACATGGAGTTCTTATTAGCAAAGCTGAGATAGGAGAGTGAAAGAATTCTCAGGAACAGCATGAGAAAGGTTACCACTCTTGGTTATAGGATAGTTAAATAGTTGAAACATCGAAATCGGTATTCCCTACTGATGTATGGCTGAAAATTCATATGCAATTTGTGTTTTTGAGTTTGTGTGTTTGAGTCTTTGAAAGAAAATCTTTCTAGTTAACAAAGGCTACTTGGTAGCATCAAATACTGGCTCCCAATCTGTTATGGCATCTGGCATTTTGCAAGCTGCCAGGGATATATGAACTCCCAATACCAACATGAGCAAAATGAGGATTTGATTATTCTGTACAAGAAATAATGTTAAGTTCCTATAGCATCTGTCCTGTCCTAAAGATGGTCTGTTGATGTGAAGATGGGGCTGAAGGTCATTCCAAAAGTCACTTTAGCTTAGAGATTTTCTTTGAGGTTGTTCAGGCTTAACAAGCTTAACAAGGCACGGGAAAGCCTCACGCTACACACCATGTGCAGCTGCCTTAGTGACGGATTTGGGAAGGCAGCAGCAGCTTTGCAGGCTGCCTTCGAGGTTGCCATGATCCCGTCTGCCTCTTCTCAGATGGTGGGTTTGGCATTTGTTGGCTCCTTGGATGAGGCGATTAAACGCAGAATCCGTGTGTATTCTTTTAGGGTGTGCCTGGAATCCCTGGTGCAAAAGGTGTTGCCGGCGAAAAGGTAAAAATCAAATCGAACTTGCAGCTAACATTTTGCTTTCTGCCGTTGTAAGTTTATTTTTGTTATAATTTTTAATATAACCAGCCTGGGATTTTATTTTATATTTGAGTCCAGGGAAAAATCAGAGTGTAAAACCTTTAAAGTGTCCATGTGCTGATCTTTTTCCCAGCTGTGGAAAATGGCTGATGAGACTTTCTTCCTGAAATTGTCATTTTTTGCTAATATAAGATAGACAGCTTTATGGCTTCTGACTATTTAAATAAGGAAGGTATGATTAAGCTATAGAATTTATGTCATGTTATGTTCTATAGAGTATTAAAGAGCAAGTCATTTAAAACAACAGATGAAAGAAAAAAGCCAAACACGGACTTTCCTTTAGAATAAACTTGATAAAGTAGAACTTGAGGCTGGGGAGGTGCTGCAGTCTGGAAAATGGATCTCTAGAATCTCTGTAAAAAGGCCAGGTATAGTAGTGTGCGCTTACAATCCTAGAAGGATGCCTTCACTTCAGTGAACAGCAGCTTAGCCTACAGGATGAGTTTGACAAATTCCAGGCCAATGAGATACTCTGTCTCAGTAAGTACAAATGTGGAAGGATAAACTCTGGCCTTCACACACATGCAGGGGCATTCACATCCACACATATACCTATACATACACGTACACGTGAACATGAGATCACATGTGCACACAAACACATATATAAGAAAGAAATGCTGTATTTTCCCAGATCCTCACTGTGCAGCCAGGAGATGAATGCTATTTAACTAGAAGCAATTCCTGGTGTGGGTAAGGAAAGTTGATGACTATACCCACTGTCTGAATTACTCTAAATGTTGCCTTTTGTCTTTAGGGTAACACGGGTGCTCCAGGGAAGCCTGGTCAGTTGGGAAATTCAGGAAAACCAGTAAGACTATGTTTATGCTTTTCTTTCAGTTAAGATCGATAGCTATCAGGAATCGCTGGCAAATTGTTTCTCTGTCTGCTTTCCTTTCCACAGGGCCAACAAGGGCCTCCGGGAGAGGTTGGACCTCGGGGACCCAGGGGCCTTCCAGTGAGTACTCTTTTCCTGTGCCTTCTTTCTGAGAATGTCACTGAATGTCCCTTACTTATGACTGCACGAAAGGTTGTTAATGTTTGAGCATGTTCATGCCTATCTGTCCCATCGAGACAACAAGGTAAGGATGCTAATTTATATATATGGTGTATCTTCTTTTCCAAAACTGGTACCAAAATGATGTGTTTAAAAGAAGCATAAAGGGGTTTTTATTTTCACCTCAAGCTGGAAATGTTTTAGTGTGGTTAAAAACCTATAGTAAGATGTCATTCATATGCTATGTGAATTAACCACGTAATAGGCATAACTTATTAATTTTTGGCATATTCACAAAATTATGTAGCCACCTCCATGATTAATTTCAGAATATTTTTATCACCCACTTAAGAAACCCTGTTGTTACACTCAGGCATTCAGTTCCCAACCTTTGGCTCCATGCAATCCCGGGTCCCCTTTCTGTCACTATGGCTTTGCTTACTCTGAAAGTTTTATATGAACGGATCTGTACACTACACCTTCTGCCGTGGTATACACTATACACTATGCCTTGATATAACGCCTTCACCCAACCATCAGGTAGAGGCATTTGGATTGTCTCCGCTTTTGGCTGCTATGAACGTATGTACTCACACTTTTTCTGTGAATGCTTTTTGATTCTCTTGAGTTCTTACTTAGGAGTGATTCTGCATTTATGCTCTGAGATGCTTCCCTATTTCTTAAGCGTAAATATGCGACCGTGTCTATAAGGATGAATGAACATACCCGTGTGTTTTACAGACAACACAACAATGTGTATTGTCCTACTAGAAGGTATATTTTTATTCTTAGAGAGAAACTGATCAAAAAAAAATTTACACTGGTGCTAAAGAGATGGCTCAGGGTTAAAAACATTGGCTGTTCCTCTAGAGGACCTGGGTTTGATTTCTAGCACCAAGATGACAGCTCGTAACTGTTTGTAACTAACTCTTGTCCCAAGGGATCTATTTTTTTTTGGCATCTTTGAGTACTGCATAATACAAAAAATGCTCCTACACATAAAACAATAAAATGATTTCAAAAGTCCACATTGTGCACTTAAATCTGACTTCACACACACAAAAATTCTCTCTGACCTTCATTTTCAAGTTCTTAGTTTCTGTCTTCTGCATGATAAAAACAAGTAAATAGAAAACACACACTCCAAGTAGGAACATGGACGCAGCTCCAAATACACTTCTTTAAGAAGCCTTTATAGAGTGTGAGGGATAAGGACTTTTAGGCTTGAGAGAGTCAGGGTTGTCCGCTGTTATCTGGCAGTAGATGGGCATTTTCTGCTTCTTGCAGAGGTCTATAACTGACCGGCATCAGGCAGTATTCTAGGCTTTCTCAGCAGCCCAAGGACCCAGCGCCTGCTCTAGCCACGCCCTCTGCTCGCTCACTGTTCGGTTCAGGCTTGGAGCCTGTAAATGTCTAACAGAAACACTTGCCATGATTATCTGCAAGGCACCGAGGTTAAAGCCAGATCACGGTTCTTAAGCAGCAAATATGCTAAATGACTGACTGACCCAGGGAGATGTACAAGAATTGGGGTATTAGTATTTTGAGACTGTTGACTGTTAAATCCACTTTTTTTTTTTTTTTAGCAGAAAGCTGTGTATGGTTGAATGAACATTAACTGTGCACCTATCGTTTATCAGGAAATGCACTGAAAATACACAAACACACACCCACAAACACACCCACAAACACACCCACACATCCACACATATCCACATCCACACATCCACACAGTCACACATACATGCATACCCACACCTGCCCAACCACATATACTCATACACACACATACACACATTCACACACTCACACACACATACATACATATACTCTCACAGACACGTACCCACACCTACACAAACACACACATACCCAGCCCCACATACATGCATACATACACTCACATACATATACGCACTCATACTCATCCAACCATACACACTCACACACACACGTATTCACACTCACCCAACCACACATATACACACTCACACACCCATGCACACTCACACACACCCACACATACACAGACATACATACACATACCCATACCGACATATGCACATAAACATACTCTCTCTCTCTCTCTCACACACACACACACATACCTACACCCACCCAACCACATACACACACTTTTATATACACCCACCCATACATACATACACACCCATACCCACATACACACTTCCTCACACCCCAGACTCACATACACACATATAACCCCCCCCACACACATATACACTCACACACTCATACCTACACACCCACACCCACTCACACACACCCACATACACCTCATATAGGGAACACTTACCATTACCGGCTAATCGACAGGGACACAACTAATAAATGTCTGGAGGTAGAACATCAGAAAGATGCAGGAAGAGTAGAATCTCTCAGGTGTGCTGAGCTGGATTTCAGGAAGTTAAGTGGTGGGTCTGAATGTCAGGTTTGGTTTTGCACATTTCTTATGAGTCTAATTTTGTCCCTTTGTCCTCGTCACTGAGCTTCACAGCACCATCCTTCTGCCACCATATTTCCTGTCTCTAACAGGGTTCATAGATTCTGTCTTCTTTCTGCTCCTTTATTGACTTTCTTTCTGGCTTCCTGTTTTGTTCTTCCTGGCTTGACTCAGCACCCACTTGGTTAACTGCAATATCTTCTGTTTGCATTCTTTCCTGCACCCTCTCAGTTGTCTCCATAGGACACCACTGAGATTTCGATATCTTCTGTATCCTAGACTCGTGCCAGTTTCGTGGTATATCATTTCCATGATGGTCATCCTAGAGTTCTAGGGGAGTAGCTCCAAAATCAATTCTAAAGACCCCAAGAAATAGTAGGACCTCCAGTCTGCAAACATCATAAGATCCGTCTTCCCAAAGTACTGTTTCCATCTGAGTGGGGGAAAAAAAGAAATAAAAAGGAAAGGAAAGGTCATGACGTCTCCTGGGCATGGTGGAGGAGAAAATTTATTATGGATGAGAGGGAGATCATAGTCAGAGGTGGACACATCTGGAAGAGTCCAGAGTGACTATGACCCTGAGCCTTGAAGGAGTGGGAGGGGAAGAGAGAGGATAGAGGGGGGACCCAAGTACAGCAGCCTGGAGGTCAAAGGACAGAAAGGGCAGCTAACTAAAATGTCTATATAGAGAAGAACCTCGGGGGGAGGGGGCAGCTCAGCCCCTAGGTTGGTGAGTTTAGAGTAGAGGGCTGGGGTATGTCAACCCTACCCTGTAACAGATAGGGACTGAGGGATGCTGAGAGACCCTGGAGACCAGCTTCCCTTTGTCCTGGATTTGAAACTTAACACCATCCTACCTTTTCATCCCCATTTAAAGTCTCTTGTGGCTGGGCATGCTGACTTTTAATCCCAGTTCCCCTGAGCCATCTCTGTGAGTTCAGGTCTGGTCAGTTCTACATAGCGAGTTCCAGGCAAGCCGAGGCTACACAGTGAGCCCTTATCTTAAACATCAACAACGCCGCAGAAGAAAAAGAAACAAAAATAGTTTATGAATTTATACTGACAAGAGAAAGTCTAAAATCTAAAACTATTTGATAACTCCCTGACATGTCTCCTTTCCTTCCTTCCTTCCTTCCTTCCTTCCTTCCTTCCTTCCTTCCTTCCTTCCTTCCTTCCTTCCTCCCTCCCTCCCTCCCTCCCTCCCTCC